>NC_048912.1:6018833-6351736 GCF_011077185.1 Oxyura jamaicensis
TCTCTCTCTCTCTCTTTTTCCAAATATTTTTCCTGGATTCCAACCACTTCTCCAACTCTGAAATAATGAATTTTGTGATCCCTTTGCAGAAACCTGCACCCAGCCACTGCCACAAGGTCTCCATGTGTTTCCTCATGTTTCCAAAAGGGGCCTCAGTTTTTCGGGCAGCTTTGCTCCTCTGCATGCTTTCTGGACAGCTTGCTGTAGAGGTAAAGTGCTCGCTCCTCCTCCCGGCTCTCAAAGAAGGAGGCAGCTATTTTCCTGCACAGGCGGCGTGCGTAGGTTTCCAGAAACACAGTGGCATAGATGATGCAGAAGAGCAGCCCCATGACAAGCAGCACAGAGGGGTTGGGGGGCTGTGGGGGGCTGATGCTGCAGCGGGCAGAGCTGAAGGTCAGGTAGTGGTGGTAACTCTTCTCAAAGTCCCGCAGGGTTGATTCCCTGTCAGGAAGCTGAAACAAACTCAGGAAAAAGGGCAGGGGCTGGATTTTAGCCTAGAATAAAAAGAGTAAGAGGTTAGACGGGGCATGAATGAAACAAACCCAGCTGGTTACTAGAGAAATATCAGTCTGGAGGTGTGCAGTCACCCTTACAGCTTGTTTGGGTGCAGTGAGATGGGGGATTGAAGGCATATGTGTCTCAGGCTGAGCGGGAATAACCACAGCCCTTGGCACTGTGAGACCCAGTCCCGTCATCTTCACCTACTGCCACAGCGACCGTGATGGGGTGCTCCATGTGAGATTCACAGTGAAATATAGTACAGAGGCTACAAGTAGCTGCATATTTGAATATTAGGGTGTGTTTCTAAGCCCTGATTGTTTTACTATAAGCAGGAATCTGAGCTAAAAAGCTGGGACTGGGAGATGATATGTGATGCTATTTAGGTATGTGCTGCACTAGAAGCAGAAATGGAGGCTGTGCCTGGTTTTGCACCTCCCCACATACCCAAGCTTTGTGTTGCTTATCTAGCTGGCTGCTGGGGAGGGAAGAAGGCAGCGTGTAAGGCCCCAAAGGTAGCTGTCCCCACCGGCACCTCCCGTGATGTGAACACAGCAGGTACCCCACAGAGAGAAGCCAAGCGATGTGCCTTCCCCCCTTGCACAGACATGGTGCAGGAGACTTTTGCCCACCATAGCTGACACTTCTCTGTGACTTTTCCTTTTCAGTAGCAGCAGTCTTGAACCCCTCCTCCCTCCATCCCTCCTGAACACTAAGCAGAAACGCAGCCCTGGGCAGGGCTTGGTTAGAGGGGCAGAGAAGCCGATATAGCTGCATGTCCCGAGCTGGATGGGTCCCGGCACTCACGCTGTATTTGATGCTGAGAGTGATGGGCACCACGGAGAGCT
Source organism: Oxyura jamaicensis (assembly GCF_011077185.1). NCBI lineage: Eukaryota > Metazoa > Chordata > Aves > Anseriformes > Anatidae > Oxyura > Oxyura jamaicensis. The sequence goes on from NC_048912.1 coordinate 6,020,180, forward strand.
GAGCCATCTTCCTCACCGCTGTGTCCGCCACGCTGAAGGCAACGTGGTCCATCGCCACCACCACCAGCATCAGCGTCAGGGCCACGGCAAGGCGCAGGGCTTGCACCAGGCACAGCAGCACTTCTTCCCGGGACAACTTCAGGCCCGTGGGGTGAATGAGGTTTTTGGATGAGCCCCCCAGCAGGTGAGCAGCTTTTCTGTCCATGGCTAAATGCTCCAGCTTCTTGGTGATGTAAAAATTGTCAAAGCGGAGGTTGGTGAGGTAATTTTTCAAATACCACGCAGACTCAAAGCAGAGGTACAGCACGGAAAAGCCAGCAACCAGTTTGTTGCCCACTTGTACAGAGTCTTTGACCAGTTCTTCAACAGCCAAAAAGTCCCTCCTGACTTTCTCACCAGCCAGGTGCATTTGCTGGTTAATCAAGGAGCTGTTGTGAAGCAGTGAAAACCTAAAATGCCCATTCATAGGCCTCCAAATATTAATGGAGTTACCAGCTGCTTGGATCTCCTCCCCAAACTCCCAGGAAGCCGTCCCCAGCAGAGCAGTCGAGTTCAACAGGCTCTCGGAGGAATTCTTGCAGATGCACTTGATGACCTGCAGAATGGTTTTAATGTTGCTCACGATGTTCGGGGTCACGTTAACGGCCACGATCATGATGCAGGTCGACAAGAGGAGCTTCCGACCTTGCTTGGTGCCTAAGGTGGGCATGATCATGCTGAAGACACAGCGGGCAGGGTGCACCAGGAACAGGGTCAGGAGGAGGAGCAGGCTGAAGGAGACAGCCATGGCCACAGCGAGGTGCCAGGAGTACTCCAGGGAGGCAAAGAGCCAGTTGTAGAAGAGGCCTCCAGTCACGGCGGTGAGGCAGGAGCACTGCAGGAACAAGGCCCACAGCTTCCTGCCGCCTGCGGGGACGGGCTTGGAGTAAATGGACCATAGATCTGCTGCCGTCCTGCTCACCCTTGGGAACAGAAAGTCTTCACAGTAGGCACAGACACCCAACCTGTGCAAAGAACAAGTGGCAGGGTGTTAGCAGAGGAAATAGAGGGGCACTAATTAGGGGACTTTGTGCCCTCTCTCTCTGAGTGTCTCTGGTCTTGCTCTGCCACTCTGTCGACCCGAGCTGTTGGCACCGAGGTCTTCCCTGCAGCCATGAGGGCCAGGAAAGTTCTAAGGCATTTCTAGAAGTGCCAATTACAGCACTACAGCTCCTCCTTTAACATCAGCAGAGGAAAGCATTATATTATTCTATAAAAATCATAATAAAGCCAGTCAGAGGGCTGAACTCTAGCTGTGGCAAGAGTGGCTCTGGTGGTTATTTAGAGGATTCTGGGGGTTAGAGGAGGAAAGAGGAGGCGCCTGGCTGCTGTGGAAATCATTAGTTAGCTCTGTAATTAAAAGGAGTTCAATGGATTGGAGGAGGTGGAGCAGGAGTTTCTGCTCTCCCTGCTCCTTAATAGGAGAGCAGACAAAAGGCAGAGAGTTAAAGGGTGACAAATACTGAGCTGATCAGAGAAAACACTACTCCACACTGATGTTCAGTGCCAGAGGAAATCTCCAAGGATAAGAATTTGGCCATTGATTGCAGACAGGATGAAATGTCCCATAGAGCTATTTAAATGTCTAATGAAAACAAACGTTTGGGAAGAAATATTGTTTCTCAGACCTCAGAGGAGGAATGACTCTCCAGAGACCAGAAAACCTGGTGGGGAAAAGGATTCTCCCACCATAGTTTGAAACCCCCTCCCCAGGATCAGACCCCACCTGGCTGGTCCCATGTCCCCTGGCCTGGCAGGAGAGATGGAGGGAGAAATTTGCCTGGCAAGCCTGGATAATCCATTTACTGGAGTTTTTTCAGTGGAAAAATGCAGGACAGAGGGAAGCAGAGGGAAGCACTACGTACCTAGCAGCAGAGATGTGTCCCAGCCCTGCCCGTAAGCTCTCCATGCTCCGGTGCCTCGTCGCTCTCAGGGAGGATGCTGGAGGCAGCTGCTGGGTGACCCACAGTAGGAAACCAAGGCAGCTGGCACCAGGGAGACAGGACTCAAAAAAAAGTCATTTTTAAGGCAATTCAGGTCAGCAAACGCTGGCAATTGCTGATGTGAGAGTGCAAAGCTGGTACAGAGAGTCCAGGAGTGACCCCACTCCAGTGCTGCCCAGGCTTTGCACCTCCTTGCTCTTACTGTTAGTGCAGAGAAATCTCGGTGTGATGACACAGGGCCAAGAGAAATGAGTCAGTACCATACGGAGTAACCAGGATGGAAGAAGCATCACATGGGGACTGGGGTGTCACTGTCCTCTATTGGGAAATCAGCTGCCTCATCTGAGCCAGCAGTGGCATGAGGGTTGCACTCAGAGAGGATTGCACTCATACAGCAAAGGGGAGCTGAAGGCTGCAGGGAAGCTGTGTTTGACCAGTGGCTCTGGGCAGCACCAAGTGTTTGTATGCCTAGGCAAACCTGGCCAAAAAGCCTCCACTCAACTTCAAATAGTTACCTGTGGGCTGGAGACAGAGTGAGGGCTAAAATGTTATATACACTGAACCAGTAGCTGGTAAATGAGGTGGAACCGTAATTGCCTAACTCTTCCCAGGGCACACTGAACAGGCTTGCTCTGCATAAAGATAAAATAAATATAAAATAAAATAAAATAAAATAAAATAAAAAATAAAATAAGGTAAAACATAAAATAAAAGTTAAAAAAAAAAAAATATTTTTTTAAAAAAGAAGATGACGACTGTGAGGGAGCAAGTGTGTGTTTGTACACCTCCATACGGACATGCATAGGCTAAGGTGCAGGACATGAGCAGGACTGCACCAGCTCCACGAAGCAACTGTGACATCTTGCGGCCAGGCTCTGCTAGAGTACCTCAAGGTCTGCGTTCATCTGAGCTCATAAACTACAGCTGTCAGTGACTGGGAGATTCTTAAGGAAAACTGAGGAAGCAAAGGAGAAAAGTTGGGCTGGCGAGCTGGTGAGCAGGATGCATGCAATGTGTGTCCCTAGGGTGTTCCAAGGGGCCTCCCCTAGCCAGTCACCAGGAGCTCGTGGCCCAGCATGCCATGGAATGGCCGGGCTTGGCAGGCTCCAGTCTCCACAGTGCTTAGGACCTATAATTTTCTTGCTCTGATATCCCCAGTGTAGACTTCCTAGCACTTTAGTGGATGTAGAGCACCTTGCTAAGTCACCTGCGCATCCGACTGGCGGTGACAGCGCAGCCACCGCGTGGTGACAGTGCTGCAAGGGGGCTGCAGAGGACAGCAGCAGCAGTCTGGGGTGCCTCCTGCTATGTATTTTAAGAAAATGTCTGGGTGATAACAGAGGTGTGGAACTACTATGATTTAAGGCTGAAGGTACTTTCGCAATTCAAGAAATTGAGGGTGTGGGAGGGATCAGCCCAACAGCAGTGACTCTGTTAAAAACCACATGCAAATGAAAAACTTACAGTGATGCAGTCAGTTCACGTCTATGGTTTCTAGTATAGAAATACAGAAAAATCCCAGCAAAACTTTCTGTGACTGATCTGGGATAAATATGACAAGGGAGCCAACACTACCAGACCTGCAGTAGCTTAATTTTGCCCATCATGCCCTGATTTATTCTGTGTCAGGACTCTCACTTTCTGTCCTGAACTCCATGCATCGCTGCTGGGTGCAGGCTGTGCACAGCCCTGGAGCTGCTCAGTGCTGCAAAGCCCCACGGCACTGATCGTCTGTGCGAACAGTTTGTAAAGAGACTCAAACGCTTCTGGGATAAAAGACACTACAAAATGCTTTCCTACTGTAAATAAACCAGAACGATTTTCCTCCAAGCATCTCAGGAGAACATGTGGACGTTCATCCCAAATTGGATGGGAAACATCAAAGGAGTAAAGCAGAGATATTCTGGATGTTGAATTTTCAATGCATGAGTGGCATTTCCTGTTTAATTAAAATTCACAAGCAGGCTGCTAATGTGAGTGGCTTTTGTGGCAGTTGTTGGATTCCTACATTCCTAGAGAACTGGTGCATAGGCAGGCAAAGTTCCTCCGAAATAACAGGGTTTAAGTTACGGAAGGTTAATACAGCATTCAAAATGCCTTTTCCAGGGATTTTTCATATCTCTAGCCACATTGCAGAACCTTCAAGAATAATGGGGTTGACTTACTGTAAAAAGCTTCTTTCAGTGAATTTTAGCACTAGCAGCAGCAAGCAGAATTGTAGCTTATTTATGTGAGTTCAACCCTGAGCCCCAGAAATAATAAAACTTTAAATCTGCTTCAATAAAATGAAATGAAATAAAATAAAATAAAATAAAAGCCAGAATAGCCCTGCTCTCATAGATGCCTGGATATAAAAAAATCAAAATTAATAAATGCTGCCATACATATGCCTGAACTCTGGGGAGCCCTGGGAAATGCACACAGTCTCCTGGTTACGAAGAGGTTAAAGCAGGCAGAAGCCAGGTCTTTGACTAAAGCAGGGGCTTAGGATCCAGGTGCTCCTTGCACCTTTCCTAGGCCTGCCAAGGCCACGTTGTGTGACCACAGGGAAGTCCCTGACCCCCTCCCTGCCTCAGTTTCCCATCCCTGGCGCAGGGATGGGGGCACAGCAGATGCTCCAGCGGCCAACAGCGGCTCCCTGCAGCAGCAGCAGCCCTGGGGAACAGGAGGAGGGACAGCAGGGTTCCTTCCTGCCCCCTGGCCCTGGGACAGCAGCACCACGCTGTTCGCATCCAGACGGCTGGGAAAGGGACCAGCAGGGAGTAACTTGCCCTACTTGCCCTTCCCAGTCCAGCCTGGACTCGCCACAGCATGACAAAGCCCATCGATGCAGAGAGCCCGAGCCCTGGAAGGCTGGCAGGGAGATCTGCTCCTCCATGGGAACAGTGCCAAAATCACAGGGGGAAGCTAGGGGAGGGGGAGGCTCAGGCTTTGCTTTTCTCCCCTCAGTCTACAAAGCAAACAGGACAAAGTGACGTGCTAACAAATGTGCTTTATTGTACATTTTCCATGATCATTATGGATTTTGTTAAGTTGAAGGATTTCGTTGAACATTAAGGATTGTTTTTTTCTGAACTTGATCGATCAAAGTTCCATGTTCAGCTGGTTTTGGAGGTTTCGGTTCAACCTCAAGTCCCTGCCTAAGTGCGACCCTAAGGTAATACCCAGCAGCAGCAGCGAGCACTGGCCCCAAGGGCTACATCACCCTGCCAGCTCCAGCCTGGCCCTGGGCTTTGTCAGCAGCATGAGGGCAGGAGGGATGGGCTGGATCCTCACCCCATGCCACCAGCTGTTACACCAGCCGTGCCAACAGCCCATGCCATCAGAGAAAGGACCCAGCGGAGCCCAATTCAGAGTCCAGTCACCAACCCTCCCTAAACCAAGAATCAGATTCCTTACCTTCCCGTCTGTCTATTTCAATGACTGATCTTTAAAATTAAATATTTAGATTCTTACAGAAAATTAAAAAAAAAAAAAAAAAAGGATAAAATGGTGATTAAAATCACAGTCAATTTGCGATGCTTTCATTGAAAGTACCCAAGCAATCAGAAATAAAAATATGTTAAGAATCAAAGCCTACTTTTCAGAAATGTCAATGATATTCCAATACAGCTTGCCCACTGACCTGTGACTCAGCAGGTCGCTCACGAGTGGGTCAGTCTCACAAACCTAAGACTGGCCACATTCCCAAAGCTGAAACACCACCGATGTCCACACAGTTACGTCAGAAACAAATTTGGCCCCGAACTTCCATCTGCACTCAGTGGGAAGAGCCAGGCAGCGACTGAAATCCGGGTTTTCAAAACATTGACCAGGTTTGGAAACAAACTGGTGCCTTCCTGTTCCCAAAGCATGGGGCAACGCACCGAGTCCTACCGACACATCTCCTGAATCATCCTTTCATGCACAAGCCTGAAGAAATAGTTTTCGTCCTTACATGAGAGAATTACTCATGAGATCGTACCGAGCCCCCAGCCTCTGCAGTCCTGCCAGGAGCACCCGGCCCACGCTGCCTCCTCCCCAGCCAGGTTCTGATACACTCACTCACGTTGGGTTGCACGGAAATAATCCACTTGCCTCCACCCGGGGCTGCTCTCCAAAACGAGGAAGGGTATCAGAAGCTGGAGCAGCACAGCTCAGTAGCTTTCACCGGGGGAGAGGCACCTACCCACAGATGCTCGACGCTTACCGGGCTGGGCAGGTAACAACCACCTGCGAGGGACAGCTGAAATTCACCAGGAGGATCTGATTGGTACCTGAAGGGGGGGAAGGATCTTCAGAGAAAATAAAAATCAGATGCTGCGACACCGACCGGTATTGCTAAAAATAAAATTTAACCCAAGGGTCCCATGCCGTGTGGGCAGCCACGGGGCCTTCTTCCTGTGCACGCGCTGACGATTCCAGTGCCCAAGTCCTAAGTGAGTGAGTCCTTCCCCTGGGGTGGCTTTGTTCATATTTTATTCAGTGCACTAAAAGTGATGTTTTCTACAGCTGGCAAGAGCGATGTGGCATTTTCTGCATGGATGTTAGCCCACGCAGGGAAGGTCCCCAGCTGGAAGATGCTCTTGGCCCACGTGTTCATAGCCAAGCTAAGAAGCAGAACTCCCATTAGATTCATAAGCAACCCCGTTCTTGCCTACAAAAGAAACACAAAGGCAGCTGGTGAGTTTAGCCTAGACATCTGCACCATGTGAAGAATGAACTTATTTGAATATAAATATTATAAAAAGTAAGGTCTAATTGCGATTACTATTAACAACATTTTAAGTGGGCTTTCTTAAACCACTCTGCAGATGCTTTCCAAGCTTTGATCCATCAAAAATATTAGCATCCATTTAGCCACAGGAATGTGAGGTGAAACTGGGACTGAGCCTAATTTTGCTCATAAGCTTTATTTCGCTGAGCTGAGGAACTTTTCCTTCGCCCAGAAACCTCTGCAAGTTGAGCTGCTGACAGTGGCAGGAACAGGAGCAGGGGCTGAGAGATGCTGAGCACAACCAAACCCAGTTTTGCCTTCACTTGGAGCCATGGATCCAAATCTCACAGGCCTAGACCTTAGGCTCCTTTTATATCCCTGTGCCTTCCAACACCGCAGTACGAGATTTCTGTCTTTTCACATGTTGTACTGGCAACACGCTTGAAAGTTACTTTCTTCAACATTTCACTCACATTGATTGTTTTCAGCATTTTGTATCTCTAAAGCAACTTACCATATCCTTGACCATCAAGTGTCCAGAAGAAAATGCAATTGAGTTAGGAGGCGTCGAGACTGGCAGCATGAATGCGTAGGAGCATCCTATAGTCCCTGGTATCATTAAATAGAGGGGATTTACTTTCAGACGAATGGCCTTGAAAAACAGAAAGGAACAGAAATTGTATCTCAGGGATTGGGAGCGAAAGGCGGATATAATTAAAGGGTGCAAGTAGTTAGTGCACTGTACAGAGCCATATCCCCCACTCTGTGACAGATAATAATGTATTTCACCAACAACATTTGAAGGATTATTATCCAGCAGTGTTCCCGTTATGCTACAGGCCCTTGATTTGTTGCTCCAAGGATTTCAAAGTGCCTAAGGCCCCCTCCAGGAGCAGGAGATCCGTACGGTGCCCGTCCCAGCCCAGCCACCACAAGGTGCCCTCTGAGCACTGGGCTGCCTTACCAGTTCAGCCAAGACAGGCAGGAAGATGATAATAGTGGCCGTGTTGCTGGCAAACTCTGTGAATAAGGCGATGACAATAGTGATGAGGATGACGGCCACGGGCGGGGGTACGCCCTCCAAGGGGTGCAGGCGGCCTCCTATCCACACAGACAGGCCGGACTCCTGCAGAAGGGAGAGCACACAAGCTGCAGAGCGGGGCTCCTTTCCTCAGATCCTTTCATAGATCTGCAAATTGTGTACGATCTTCACCGCCCACACAACTGCAGTGTCTTCAGGGGATCTAACAGCAAGCAGTCTGAAAGGAGTTGCAAGGTTTGTTAACCCTTCCTTACTTATCTGCTGCGCATTGCTGTCAGGGGGAGCTGAGAAACATGCCTTCAGCTGAGAAACATCTTTTTGGCGTTGTGACACTGCAGATGCAAAACTTCCCAGAGCCAAATGAGAGCCCCAAATGGCACCGTGCCAAACTGCAGTTCTGCTGCCTCACCTCGCAGCCCTTCGCCATGGCAAAGCCTCCTCCGAGCAGCAGGATAATGTTCCAGGGCACTGTCTCCTGGGCCTTCCTCCACGTCAGCAAGGGCTGCATCTCCGTGTTCGGTGCTAGACGAAGAGAAAATCCCACATCAAGCACCCACCCAAAGAGGAGGACGTCTGTCACCATCTGACATCGACATCATCAGCCTGACATCAGCACCAACGCTCACTAACCATGAGTTGCTGTTGATTAAAATATGCACATGGATTCTCTTAAGCTAGACAATTAAAATATCATTTACTTTAATATCAGAAAACAAGACCTTAACAAAAAGGAAGAAAAAGGAAATTCTAGCATTTAAGGTTTTCTTTGAGGTTTCTAAAGTTGAGGAACTTCTAACATCGGGTTAATTTTCTTTCTGTAACAGGCACAAACATTGTCCTCAACAGGGAAGGAGGAAATTTTCTACCATCTGAATCATGAAGATGTTCCTAATTTTCCACTTGCCATTCAACAACGCGGGAGTTTTATAGCAAAGAACTCCCATCTCCCCTCCAGCCATCTCTTAGCACATGATGAAGTGAGCTCTGCCATGTGGAAGGATGCACTAATGGGGCTGTAATTTTCTGTTGAACAAGGGCACAGCTATTTTACCCAGAGGAGGCCTGATTAAACATCTTCCTGCAGTCTGGACAACACAATGAATGTCTGCGAGTGCCGCAAGCCTGTCTGCTATGGCAGGTCAATGGTGATCTTTAACACATGCAAACACACATAGCATCATCTGACAGCAGCATGAGCAAGGAGGTCATTCCTGCAACACGCAGCAGGGCAGGGACTGCTGAACCTCTGCTGCCATGTCAGACAACAGCCTCCGTGTGTCCCGGCTGTATCCCCATGCCACGGGTGGTGCAGTCCCAGGATGGGATGTTACTGACCCCAGGCAAGGGCAGGAACCCTGCCCTGGGGGGTCTCCTACTCACCTTTAAAGTCAAACCACCACTTGAAGGAAGGCTTTTGGGAAGGGAAGAAGAAGAGAATGATCACAATGGTGATTCCTGTAACCGCATCTGAGATAAACCTGTCCAAAAGCAGCAGAAACATTGGTAAGAAGCACAAGCCTGCAGAATTGCAAAGTTTAAGGGAATGGGGATTTATGAAAGAAGATTACAGGTTTCCATTGGGTTTGAACAACACTTGTTCACAGTTCTTTTCTTTTTAATTCCCTGTAGAGCTACATTTCTAAGACGGGCTGTGAAGAACCCCATGCAAAAGCCCTGCAAATATAAAAACAAGACTAAATTCTCCCCAACAGCGATGCTCCAGCAGTTCTGCTCGTGGAACTGTGGTCAGTCCACAAGGGGCTGTGAGGACAGATATCCCAGCTCCTCGCAGGGAGCAGGAGGCACAGAGCCTGGACCAGCTATTTATAAGAGCTCTTTGCAAAATGCTCAGACTGTAAGCTGAAAGCTAGGCTCCACCCAATAAAGAGCTTAAGCATGTGTTTGATTGTAAGGAGCAATTAACTGATGAGGAAAAGTCCATACCTACTTTGTTCTATTAAGGAATCATTTGTTAAGCTGTGACTTTATATATAAAAACAAACAAAAAACTATAAAGGTCTCTTCTGCTTAGAAATAACAACACCCTCCCTGAGATTTAGCAATCCCCAACTCCTCTGTTTGTCTTCCCAAGGTATGGATGTCACAGGGGAGATGAACATGCAAAACAGACAGGATAGCACATAGAGTCAGCTCCTCACTCTCCAGACCTCCAGTGAAATCAGTGGATTGCAACAAGAATTCAATATAAATACGCAAATTTATGTATAGACAGCGTGTATTCCCCACACTCAAACCCCAGGGATGGCCTCAAACACACATATGGAAGAATCTGCAGTGCCAGCTTCCCAGAGGGCTTCGTGTACCTCCTTCACAAGACAGAAACAATTAAGCTCACCCTGGAACTTGGGGCTCCATTTAATTTATTCCAGGAAACCTGAGTAACAGTGTTCAGCAATGCAACCAGAAACCCAGGAATCTCAGACTTGGAAATGCTGTTGAAAAATGTGGCAGTGGAATGAAAATAAAATCTTACCCTGGTGCAAACAAGCTCGCCCAGCCTGGAATGAATTTGGGGTCCCTTGAGAAAAGCATGATTGCAAACATGCAGAAGAAGAAGAAAATTGCCTGTTCTGCAAACCTAAAATGAAAGGAAATGTAGTTAAAATGTTGTGCTAATATGGTGAGGCCAAGACAGGGCAAGTATCGAGTTCAGGCTGCAGCGGTTGGGTGACAAGGGAGGCAGCTTCTCTAAAAATAACTACAGGGGAATACTGGAATAGGTTGCAAATCTATTTACAGATGTTGGTATTTGCCAGCAGTGATCTCTTACTGGAAGATATCAAGGACAGGAAAGATGGGCATCAGGAATGCCCAGAGCAGATGTCACAACACGTCTGCAAAATTGACCCTGTGGATGGGGCAGAGGGGAAGGGCCAAGCAGCTTCCCAAGGTCATTCCTCTCATCACTGCCCTCTGGGATGCTCCTAAAGCACAGATTGGGCTGATACTGATCAGCTAGGGGTGGTTTCTCTCCAGTTCAAGCCATGTAAAAGGACAGCTAAGATTCAAATCATACATGAGACAGCAGGAACAACATTCCCCAAGGTCAAAACCTAAACAGCATCCCTTAGGCACATTGACAAATAGCAGGGGGATCTTTAAATGGCAGTATCATACTCTAAGTATTAGGCTTGATTCTATTGGAGTCAAGATTTAACCAAGACAATGCCTTAAAGCTTTGTTTAAAACCTCTCAGAGGACAGGGAAGGGCATGTAAACTGTTGGGAAGAAGCCACTTACACTGATTTGAAGTTATGGGGTTGCTAATCAAATTGGTCGAGCATGGCTTAATGGGCTTTCTTGCTCCTAGACCTCAAAGTGGGACTTTGATTCTTCAGAGACATTTTGCAGGCTGCTCGATAATGTACTGAATGGAACAACTAAACCAATTTCTTTCATTTACAGCACAGGCCCAACCAATTGTCTTTGAAGAACCACTCATTTTCCACACAGCAGCAACAATTACAATGTCAATAGCATGACACAAACACCACTGAATTCTCCCAGCATCGCCGTGAGCATAAGAATATTATTTTACAGATGGAGAACCACAGACCTTTTGAGGTTAAGACCTAGTTTCAAAAATCTTCACCAGCCCTGGTTGCCCAGAATATTGGTGGCTGGTTGGATATAGCTATGCTTTGATTCTTGGAGATACTTAGCCTTTCCTGTTTCCCCTTTTTGGGGCATTTCTCATAAATCTAAAACTCTCATGTTTCTTTCTAGTGGTTTCTTTCTCCAATGTATGACCCCCATCGCTGCAACCTGCATGCTTCTTCCAGAAGACAAGATCTCTGAGAAACCACAATAAGAACCCAAAGTGTGGTGTTCTTTCTTCATGTGACTTATAACGTTGAAGGATTTATTCAGAAAAAAATATCTACTGCATAAAATGGATTTAAATTATTTCCATAGGCTTTCTTTCAGCAGCTCTTCAGATTTCTTAAATTATATCCAAAATCTATATGATTTATATCTATTATATGATTCATCAGCCTCCTCAGCAAATGCTCCCTGCCTTGCTGAGCAGCTACAAACAGGAATGAACAAATCTCCAAAATTCAGCCTGAATCAGTTAGTTACATAAAGCAAACAGGATTGCTTTGGTTTCTGGAGCAGAAAAACTACAAACAGTAATTAAACAGGCCAGCATGAATCCACTCTATAATATGAACTTTGTTCTTGATAAGATTTGAGTACAAGCTGCTATTTGCTGTTATTCCTGTTAGTGAAAATGAAGAGGAGGGAGCATGCAAAAAAGCAAACTTCACTGGGTCACGAATAGAGTAGAAATGTGTACTTCATTTTCTGCTAAAAAAAAAAAAAAAAAAAAAAAATCACTTTCCCTCAGTTCACCTCTCTTAAGACAGGACATTTCCAACCCTCTCGACTTCTGTTTCATTTCAGTCCCGACTCAATGACTCACTTTGTTGGGCCCAGTTTCTGATAGTCCTCCTTTATCACTTCTCTGGCACGGGCTTCTGCATCCACTCTTATATTTGATTTTTTTGTCCTCCAGCCCCTGCCAAGAGACAGTCACATCATCAAACATGCCCAACACCACTGGCACCCTCGTGAAGGCTGCGTTTACTACTGCAGCACGTGCACACTCGGTGAACTCCTTCCGTGCCTGCTCTGCAAGCTTCAAAGAGAAACTTCCTCCCAGAGGAACCCCCCGCGGCTGCATGTCTCTCCAGCTCCGTTTGGATTATCTTCAGCTCACCGAGAGTGGGAACAGCCTGGCAAATGGAGCCCCACGCCTCACAGGGTGCAGCTGGACGTGGATATTTCCTCCCACTCGTGACAAGACACAAGCATGCTTGTGGCCATGTCCACATGCACAGACAGGGGCATGTGTGCACCCAGCTGCCCCAGTGACACCGACAGCGAGCTTGGCTTGTATTTTGAGGGCATGCTTTCTGATATAGTAGGAGCTTGGTTTTGAATAGCAGTGGAAAAGCCCCGGTGTCACCTATGGAGCCTGGCCCCTGGTGCCAGGAGCACACAGCTCAGCAGCATGCAGAAATGTGGGTCTGCGGTAAGCGGGTCAGACAGCGCCTGGATGGGGCACGGGGATGAAAATGCAGCAAAGCAAAGCACCCTAAGTACACTGACTGTTCAGCAGGACTGAGGAAGAAAGTCTGCTTTCATACAAAAGAAACCCCACAGAGGGTAGGAAGTTTTGTCTCATTTATATTCTGCACTGTTTCCCCCAGCATGGGCTGTGATTGCCAAAAGAAAATCCCAGCATTGCAGGATTTCATCATCTCTAGCAGATAACTACCCGGGCAGAACACCAGGCAGCGGGTAACACTGCAAATGAACCTGTTCCTTCACTCCTCATGTCACCTGCAATTTCCTGGGCAATCTCAGGATGCTGCTGAGGCTCAGCAAAAATGTGGAGAATTTCTCTGTGGCCAGGAATGTTAATGTGCTCGTGGCTAAGCCTCTTAGCCCGGTGTGCTGACCGCACACGCCGTTTGATCCTTTGGAGCACATGCATACAAATGATACATTCATGTCTCGCACTTCACCTCCCATCGTGTCCCATGCCTGAACTAGCCCTGCCTGTGACCTTGGTGAAACTACAAAACTCAAGTGTCCACACCAGCTGCATCCACCAGGCCCTGCAGTGCCTGAGCTTGCTTCATTCCGTCACCATTTCAATGGGAAATCATGGCCAGGTCTTCTGTACAAAAGAATTGTTGATCATCAGAAATTTCTGAACCTCAACTAGATGTACCTCTTTTTTTTTTTTTTTTTGAGTCTAGGAGGGTGCTACGAATGGCAGCTTCATCTTCACTCAATCAACCAACACCTCAGCCTTTTAATGTCTTTTGGATTTAAGCAAAGCCAGCCCGCTAGTGGAGCGGCGTCTGTCTGTCTGCACTTTTCTGCCCATACAGAAAGCCCAACCACTACTCCCGAGCTGTTGCAATCCCAGCAGCCGAACGCCAGCAGACCGGTGGCTGTACTTGTGCAGCTTCGCAGTGTCCCTCCCGAGGCACTTTGCCACTTGGGAATTCTGCTCCGTGCTGGCCACAGCTATCCCAATACAGCCGGGCTCCATGCGGACAGAGAGGAGCCAAACAAAACAAAAAGCATCACGTTCTCTGAGCAGAAGAGACATTTCGCATTTTGCCAGGGGGTTCGGCCAGCAGAATTACCTTATCTTCCCTCACCTGCTCAGTTGTGCCATGGCTGTGCCCCAGCCCTTAGCACAGGATGCATGAATCCAGGCTCGTGAGAGCCCTGGGCACGCGGCTGCAGAGCGGCTGAGAGCCAGCGAAGCATCCCCCGGCTGTGCATGAAGCCCCCCCAGCAATGTAAGGAGCGGCGTTTGTCATTTTCTAGCTTGAAACTTTCCCATTGATTTTTTTTCCTGCCTCTGAGACAATGTAAATATTTGGACACCTGTTCTCTTTTTTTCCCCCCTTGCTATTTGTGTTTGTAACTCAGAATAACAATTAAAGACTTCTCTATCTATTAGAAGTTCTGTATGGTCCCTGGAGGAAGCAGGACTAGGAGTTTGTTACTATCACATATGAGAGTGTACAGAGGGAAAAAGGGCTCCAAATTAATCAGTGCGGCACCGCTGCAAGTGTTCTAAGCTGTGTACACTCAGGGTTGCATGCATGCAGCAAAGGTTTACCAGTAAAACACGTTACTCTCAGTTATAGATTAACGCATTGTTGTAAAACGAAGCCCTGTTATGAAGTAATCTGTTCCAAACCCAAGTTCCAGCCCTAGGAACAAATCCTGGCTCTTATGTTCCAGGAGATTTCTGTTACTAATTCCAGGGCAACCGAGATTTAACGCTGGTCTTCGAAGTCCGATCCTGCTTTCCCTTCTGCCAGTTCTGCCACTGACTTCCCTCAGCCCAGGTCAGGCAGTAAAAGAACCTCAAGTGGTTGTGTTTCACTGAATGCACGTGTAACACGTATTCTCTACGTGTATTTCAGTCAGCTATGAGATTTCTGTAAAACTTCCCTGTTGCATATCAGCAGCTGTTGACTGCATGCATCCAAATGCTTGAAACTGCCTGCAACCTGAGATGGAAGAACGGGGACTTTTTAGGAAGCATTCAGCCCTAACCCTGATGCTTCCACAGGAGCCTATTTTAACAGCAAGCACCCGCCTGAATGCCAGATCTCTGGGGGCTGATTCTGAGCAGGGTGACTCTGCATCACACAGCTATTTCAGCGTTACATGGTACTGCCCATCTGCAGGGAATCTGCCTGGTCTGACTCTGGTGGTTTATTCCAGTCTTCACCCACCTCTGCAGCCCAAAACTTTGCACACAGTCACATTTGCAAAAGGGGTTTTGGTGCAAGCAGTGAAAACACTTTGTTTCATTTGTTGTTCAGAGATTTTTGCTTCTTCAGTGTTTGTTGAGTGGTTGCACAGCCTTTTCCTCCTTTAACCCCTTCCCAAACCACCCCAGTCCCTTCCTGGACAGACCACAGCCACTGTCGGGGCTACATCCAACCCTTCCCCTCAGCAGTCAGCTAGTGGCAGCGAGCCGGTGGGAGCAGAAAGCAGATGGAAAGATAAAAGACTCTCTTGTGACAGCAGTGCTCAGAAAATGTTTACAGAACTGGGAGCATTTTGCTGAAGACAACACACATACAGCTTCTTAAAAAGGGAGGATGTTACAGCATGAGCACCCTGAAGTTCGTGACGAAACCCTCCATGGTCAAGCAGATGATTCTGGGTGATATCGTTAGACTTAGTATGAGAATCATGATGAATATGTATTTCACAATGCTGGCGTAACCAGAGTAGTGTATATGCGCAGGGAATATAAACATACCTCAGGCTGATTCCTCCGTACAGGATGGAGATCCATAGCCATCCCACGAGAAGAAAAATCAGCATTAAAGGAAATGCAAACATAAACCAAGAACCAAAGTTCACCACATCACATTCTGGAAAATAACTAAGCAAATGGGGAAAAAATCAAGTTAATGCAAGAAGGGAAAACCACCCTTCAATTTAAGGGCAAACATCTGAAACCAACAGCAAAATACCCCACAGACTCGCCAGTTGTGCATTTAAAAACATTCCCCCATGTGCACAGCACCCCTCTGGGCTCTAGCTGATGTGGGGAGCACAGGGACAACCCCTGGGCTACCCAGCCAGGCACAGCTCACCTAGCCCAGCTGTGCAGGAGAACACTTGAAAACCTCTCTCCAAATGGCTGATGCTCTTCTACAACAACAATAATCTTCAACACCCAGGATTAAATCCTGGTGCAAAAAGCTGCTGGAGGGTCTGAACCTGAACTTCGTAGGAATGTTACACAAGCCTGGGAGAGCCTTAACATACTGCTTGTGGAGGCCAGAGTTAAGAAGCACCTGGAGGCACTTAGGATGGCACAGTTCTATACTCCTAGGAACACAGGAGGCATTCTTTATGCCTAGGACAACAGGCCAGAAGCAGTGGGTTCCTTATTTTTCCTTTCTACCATACAGCAGCAGATATAATTGCTCACAAAACACTACTCAGCCCTTTTCATGACAACCCTTACGAGCCTAATTTTAAGCAAGTGGTCAAGTCCCATTAAACTCAGTGGGGTTAAGAGCAGCAGTGAGGTGACCCACACACTAGGCACTAGGCACCTGCTCAGCACTGCTCAGGCTGGTGCAACCATTCTGCCTTCATCCACTTACAAAGTTTCCCATTCTGAAAGGGCATGGCTTTTCCAAGCTAGCTCTCGGCACAGAAGGGAATTTCCCACAGGGACGGAGAATACTTCTTGGCTGTGCAGGATTTACCCTGGCAGACAGGCAGGGCTCTCCAGGACGACCTCCCATACCTCTTCAGCTGTCCCAAAAGGATGAGGTTTGGTGCAGTTCCTGTCAGTGTCGCCGTGCCCCCGATGCTGGCCGCATAGGGGATTGAGATGAGGAAGCCTTTCCATATGTTTGTTTTGTACTCTTCTTCCTTCTTTAAATCTGAGAGCGCATCGCTGGCAACCTCCTTCTCCTCCGTCAGATCTTTGCTTTAAAACAGTCCAAAAGAGAATCTGGTGAGAGCCCTGGTTTAAACACAGTGCAGCCAATTCAGAATCTGACAAGAAGGCAAACTCCCAGGTTTTAGAAAGCCAAGCTCATGCTGCCCTCCAGGACACCTGGGCAGCTCAGTGTGGCAGGAGGGGGCTCGGAGAAGCACCAGGCGTGCAGAGCACCCTCAGTGCCCAAACACTGCACGTGCCTTGGCCAGCCCCTCAGCCACTTGAAAAACTCGTCATAAAGTGCTCAAAGGAACAAAAAAAGAAAATTTTGATAGCACCGAGGGGAAAGAAACTCCTATTCCTGAAGAGCTGTTTCATTCCCATCGTTGTTATCAAAGCAGGACCGTCAGCACTGTGTAAATCCTAGTGGTTTTACACCACTGGCTTCACACGTGTGATGCTCCCGGGAAAGCCAAGGAACCGTTTCCCAGCAGGAGACACCTCTGGTACCGCTCCAGGGTGACTGGAAAATCCCTGCAATGATGCAGATGTGTGGAAGGATGCTGGACACAGAGAGGAGGGGTTCTGCGGCCAGTCTATAGCGACTGGGAGCTGTGGTGCAATCAAAACATTTCACTGATTGAATTTCAAATTCCTACATCTGGGTCTAGCTCAGGGGATAATGCTCTGTCTCAACTCTCTAATACAAACTTAATAGTTAACTTACTCCTCAGTACTTGCCAGAAACTGCATCTCAGTTGGTACAGTGTAAAGTTTATTCTGCTGTAAAGATGCTGAAAAAGAAAGATTAGGACTTTAAAACAGTTCAAAGCATCTAGAAAACTCCTCGAACCAAACAGCGGAAGGGAGCAAACCACCCTTTACCGAGGAGGGAGTACTAAAACGAAGGGGGAGCTCACGCCGTGGTGACGGGGTCAGGAGCACCTGGAGGGGACGAACGAGCCTGTCTGCTGCTGTCACCGCTCCGGGCCTGCTGCAGCACCCAGCTTCTCCTCCAGCACCCAGAGGTGCTCCCTCCTGGTGCTATTTCTGCCCCTGCTCAGACCCTGGGGTATTCCAGCACGGGCAGGGGCTCCAGGGTGCCACGTACCCAGGTGTGGGCTTGGGGTAGTTTTTTCTTTTTTTCTTTTTTTCTTTTTTTTTTTTTTTTGGGAGGGGGGTAGTTAACCATAGCTCATTCTTAGGAAGAAGGATAGAAGGATTGGGCCTGGCATATCCCCAGGGCACATTCCCCAAGGCTGAGCAGGAGCGCTCAGTGCCTCAGAGCTCAGTGCCTCAAGCTCAGTGCCCATGGGGTGGGAAGTCTGTGAAGTCACCGTGCAGCTGTTCCTTCTTTAAAGGAGAGAGCAAGACATATTTGATGATTAGGCTTTGTACCAGGCCCTCTGACGCCCACCCCAAGAGCAGGGACCCTTCCCAAGCCCACCACCCCTTCCACAACTGGCCGGTCAGCTCCTCCCACACCCCACCTCAGCACTAGTTTGGAGCCACCACAGGGGGACTTGGTGACACACACAGTTCTCAGGGACCCTCCTGCATGTCTCATGGGCTTTGCCCTGGTGTCCTTGTCACCAGCCACAGGGAAGACAGCCAGGACTCAGCAGAACTGGGGGAAAGGGTAAATTTTGACCAGAAGGACCCACGTGCTCTTCAGCAGTAAACTGGGAGGTGTACATCACACTGCCACACACGTGTGTGCCCCAGGGAGAACTCAGAAAGAGAAACTGTAAGATAGACCAGAAATGCAATACAATCACTTTTTTTTCTTTTTTTTTCTTTTTATCTTTTTTCTTTTTTTTTCCTGACCCTATTTCATCTTAAGGCTTGTAGCAGCTGTAGTTCTGGCTCATGGCATGACTGCCTGAGGTTGCCTGAAACCTATTTTTCACATCCCCTGTAGGACAGGAACATTCAGGAGTTTCATCCACTTTCAGTCCAGGTCACTATGGCCTCTGTACCTGTACATGGGCTCTGCCCATTTTTGGTGCATCCCTGCACCTCCCCGGGCCAGCCGACTGCTGTCACCCACCACAGCCACCCCATCAGTCCCCAAACCTCCCTGCGCCCCTCCTCAGGCCAAAACCCAACCCTCTTCTGCCTGTCTGTGCCCCTGACACTGAAAGCAGTGTGCAGAGAGGAGCCCCTGGTCAAAGTCTCCGGACTCACACATGAGCGCTGAGGACAGCCCCCTCATTCCAGCTCAGTGAGCCAGGCCGTTTTGCACAGTCATGTTTTACACATGGCTAATTTACCGAATCGGAGTTAATTGGCTTGGATGCACACATGCTGAGCTTTCATTCCAAGGGTGCTACATTAGAGGGTTGTAATTAGAAGAACATTAACCTGTGGCTGACTGTTGATCCCCCATCGGATTTAGCCCACAGCCTCTCACCACTGATGTCTCATTCAAGCCAAAGACATGTATTTTATTCCACTTTTTAACATTTTTCCAGTTCTCCCCTGTTAAGCCCAAACTCCCTTCCCATCTGGCCAGCATCACCTGTGAGTTACCTCTCCAGGAAGGTCTGCAAAAGACAACCATGAGAAGGAAAGGCAGACTTTCTGCAGAGCAATCATTTCCTATGAAACTCGTAAAAAGGGGCTGAAAATTTGTACAGGTCCGTTAAGTCAGAAGAGGCAAAAAAAAAAAAAAAAAAAAAAAAACACTGGGGGGCTGGGACCTGGCCTTGCACAGAGCAGCATGAGACAGATTCAGTGGCCATTTCACCCAATACCTTGTATACCTTAGAGGCAGAAAGGCTTGTCCTAGAGAAGTGTGCCTTTAATGATACTTTTATTGCTTCTAAAAAAATAGAAGACACCCTCAAAATATTTCCGTTGGAAACAAAACAAAACAAAAGAAGCCTGCTTGCTGGTGATCAGTTTGTAACCCCACCTTCACCTTGAACAACCAAAACCAGCTGAAATTTCAAACGCCAAAGCTCATCTGAATTCTTGTATTAGTAGCTAGTAATGTAAAAATGAGAAAAAGATCTACTCCAAAGTTTAGCTATCACCAACTCAAGCATGCAGACCTACTCAGGTCTGCATTTGTCCACATGGTTGAGCGTGGGCATAGCTGATTGCAACCTGGAGGGTCTCAGCAGCAGAGAAATGTGACCCATTGATCAGAGACAGAACTGTATGTGTGCATGTGTATGCTTCCCCTGTATTTATTACAAGTCTCTATCTCAAAAGAAAAATCCAACATCACGCAATCACATGATATTTGCAAAGCATCATTTTATCTGTTCTACTACTTGCATCCCTCCCCCTTTGCTGGCTTCTCTCACCACCCTAAGCCTTTTGAACCAGGGACATTAACTCTGTGCTTGCCAGTGTCTAGGACAACGGGGGTCTTGGTTTTATATGTTCCTAAACTGCCCTCACAGCTACACACCCAAATCAGGTCAGAAAATGGGGTCAAGAAGGTTAAAAAGACGCTCACAGAACACAGTGCTTCCATAGAATAAGAAAACGTAGCAAGATGGTCAGTGGGATTGATTTTACTGTACGTGCATGGTCAAAAATTCATAAAGCAAATGTGATAAAGCAGAGTGGAGTGTAAACATCTCATGATTGCTAGATATTAATGACAAATGATTAGTTTGACCTTTAGTATTAGAGTATGCATGTTTCAGTCTTCTTCTGGGGACTCGTTATCCTGCTTTAGGACCCAATGGGAACCAAAAAGCCATTGTTTTTAAATTGCAGAGACAAAAGAACATCTAATTAGTGCAAAAAAGAGAAGCTGTGACTATTGATCATACTATCAGCAATAACTGCAAAGGGGCCTTCACTGCTTCATTTCCTTTTTGCTGTTTTTCATGCCTGTCTGCCATAATCCCAAACTCCTGGGAATTGGCTGGAGGAAGGCTTTCTCTGACTGCATATCCCTGACCAAGCCTGTCCAGCACCTGCTCACTCTCAACACCAAGTGATACCAAACTGGACCAGGGGACATCACAGAGCACTTTATAAAAACGTGTTCAGCCTGCCAGCCATGCCTGACATCCTCCCCTTCTCTCCCAGCTCAGGCTCCAGTTTCACAAGTGAGGAAATAGGAAAATAGGAGAAATGACCTGTGCAGGAGCACAGGGCAGCCATGCGTGCTGCCACGGCGGGGCTGAGACCCTCGCCCATCCCTGCAGCAAGGCACCATTATGCAGCACACGGCTGTAGGGGTATCTACAGCACCCCCCAGCTCTGGCCACCCTACAGCAAGGCACCTTACAAACCCCACCATCACCACATCCCAGTGGGCACGCAGAGCTGGACTTCCACTTGTGCCAGTGACAGGCCTGGGGATCACCATTTCTCATTCTTTTCCAGACATTTCCAACTCAAAAGCATTGCCCCTGGCATGATGTAAGGAAGGAGCAGGATAAGAGGGAGCTTTATATCAATACCCTTTCACCACAGTAATGAAATAAATATTACAATGGGACCAGCACTGGGGCATATTTGATGGCAGCAGGGCAGACCTCAGCTGGCTTATACTACTGCCCTGTCTCAATTACCTTGGATATCTTCATGTTCCCTGTTCATATTCTTAGAGGTGTCTTTCTCGCCAAAGAGGCTTTTCAAAATTGCATTTGCGATCGGAAGCATCATAGCAGTGGAGGCAGTGTTACTTAACCACATGGACAGGAAGGACGTTGTCAACATCATCCCTAAAATTAACCTGGAATAAAGAAGAAAGAAAAAGCTGAATGTCTTGAGTTTGGCAAGTGCTAACATATTCTAGCTACAGAGAGAAAAGCTCATGTGTGGGGACATTGTAAAATTAATAGGAAAAAGCAGTGTGTGAGCAGGGCTGCGTCACAGCCACCTGCAGCTTGTGTCCCCCCATGGATACCCCCTGCCCCGGCAGTCACCTGGCTGGTTGCACTCCCACCAGCATCAGAACCCGGAGGGCAATCCTGCGGTGCAGATTCCACTCCTCAATGGCTGAAGCCATGATTAAACCACTGAGAAAGAGGAAATTGGTGTCTAAAAAATACTGCGGGCAGACTTTGTTAGACGGGAGGATGCCCAGGAAGGGGAAGAGGACGATGGGCAGCAGAGCCGTCACAGCCAGGGGCAGTGCCTCCGTGCACCAGTACAGGGCCATCAGTAGGATCACGTAGAGGCATCGTCCTTCCTGCAAGAGAAACAGAGAGGAAAAGAAAGATGTGGTGTTGGAGAAATCTTCTCAGTTGGAGACACCGAGACAAGCAATACGCACCAGTTATTCCTTCAAGGATACTGTATTTCCCCCACATCTTTCCCATAAAGGGCAACATCTTCCTCCCTAGATTTTGTAAGGGCTTACACATTCTCTGAAAGCACGGCAAAACTCAAGTCCTCCTCAATTTCCTGAGCTGCCTGCATGCTGGAGGGTGGAAGCACAGAGACACCAACCAAGGAAGCTCTGGAGAGAAGGAGCTGCTCCTCCACGTTGACTTGGGGTGCTAAAGCTCAGCATGCACTGCTGCTAGGGCAAGAGCTGCTAATGTCCTTAGGTGTCCCCATGCCTGATAGCTGCTACACTCATTGTTTGTGCTTTCCCTCCAACTTCCACGGATCGGGCTTTGCATGTCTATGAGAAAACAGCTTTCAGAGACGGATGCATCAAGTCCCCCATTTTTAATAGGAGGCACACAGAAAAGCTGCTTTGACTGGATCAGGGTCTCCTGAGAGATCTGTTAGAAACCCTTCCAAGGCAACCCATCCCAGTCCCTCAGGAAATCAATAAATCAAGCTCTCTGGTGCCATGCCACATCCTGAGCGCAGAGATCTTGCCCCAGCCCGGTGCCTCCCATGCCAAGGCTGGCGGACACCCAGCACTCCCGATTCATTCATCCCCCCAGAGGCACAACCAGAGCAGAGCCACTTCTCCCGACATCCACGGCTTAAACCAGGAGCTACAGAAAGGAGTCAGGACAACGGCCCCAGCCTGAGGAGCAGAGCCCAGGGCAGCACCTGGGGGGCGGACGGAGCCCAGCGCAAGGCGAGAAGCCGGAGCCACTGGGCCACGGCAGGGCTGAAGGGGCTTATTGTCAGCGGCCACAAGGCAGGATGCCCACAGTGCTATAAATAACTGCCCAGAGCCGTTTGGAAGCCACAGAGCTATTTATTTCCCCACTCTCTTCCAGCTTGTCGAACAGGTTGAATTGTTTCTCAAAGGCACCTCTGTGCCTCCTCCGCCCGGACCTTCCTCCCCTGCCCGGTGGGCTGAGGCTCTGCCGGGGGAGGCCAGCGCTGTTCCCCGGCTCCGTGCGAGGACTTCTGGGGAGAGCAGGGCCCAGATGAAGCTGCCGAGATCACAGCAAGGCGCGAGCAGGTAGGGCTGAGCCAAAAGGCCTCAGGCCACCTGCAAACACTCCCTCCAGGCTGCTGGCACATGCTGAGACACAACTGGGATTTGTCATCAAACACATCCAAAAATTGGCAAGTGACAGAAGTTGTCGTTCACCTTTAGCCTTCCAACTTTGTGGCTGACAAGTAACTTAGCTTGTAAAATTCAGGTGCCTTCGTGCATGTGGAAAAGACAATACCACAGAGCCAAGAACAATTTGCTTTGATTATTGAATAGATATCAAATAAGTTAATCACAGGAGAGCTACCGCATCACATCAGGTTCCTAAGCTCTGCATTCAAAGACTGTTTATAGTCCCGATTTTAGATCACGGTGCGCTGACATATTAGATACTGTGAAGTAAAACCTTTCTGTTCCCAGAGCTCAAATCTGGCACGCGGCGGTTCCCGTGAGCTCCTGATGGCTTTACTTCCCCTGAACTTAGTTGTGCAACCCGAACAACAAAGCCAATACCACTAATTTTTGCAGAAGTAAAAATTCATGTTTAAAATGTTTGCACACTAGATGAGTGATTTCATTCCCATGGCAACTAGTAATTCCTCTTTGCTCTGGCTCTTTCCATATACCAAAGAAATAGCTTTGCTCTCATTAAGTCATTTTCCATTCAGTCTCTAAAGGCCATAAAAATTATTTTTTTCTCCCAATGGCAAAATGTTCTTCAGTTTTCTGCAAGGAAAATTGCACTAGTGAACTTCAGAACAAATGCTTTGCCTGTTACAGGGGTAGAGCAATTGCAAATATTTAACAACACCTTGATACAAGATCAGATCAGTGAAGATTTCAATTGACTTAATTGAACAGATGAAGTATGGTTTTAAAAGGTAATTACGATCTAAGGGATATTTGTTTTCTAGCATATGGAAAATGTTCTGGGAAAATTTTCAATGAAATACAGCATGAATCTAAAAACTAATCTTCATTGTAAGTTGAAAAGCCAAGGGGTAAAACCAAAACAGGGCAGAAAACTGCTGGATGGAGAGCTTTACTGAAATTCTGAAACCCATCAACATCACCAACTTATCGTCAGTGAACCTCTTTAAAAATAAAACTGCAGTAATGTTTGTCTATCCTATTCTACCCCAAAAGCAGACAAACTGCACCTATATTAAATGAGTTTTCATTTAAAATAGGGCAATCATTGAAAAAGAAAGGAACGAGACCACTTTGGAATAACTCAGCTTTGGAGTACGTGCTCCACAGAATAAAACTTAAAGTAATTCATAAAATTGAACCAAACCCTTAATACAATTAAAACTTTTGTTTTTCAAAATATCTTGCAAATATTAATTACTGACCCAGTGCCCTGCAAGTAGCATTAGTATACCACCAGCAAATGCTAACTGATGTTGGAAGAATGGTCTTTCATGGGGATGGTCACAGCTGTCCCCAGGAACAGTTCCACCATCACCCCCCAGACCTCATCCCTCGACAGCTCTGCTTTTCTATTCCTCTCACCTCCAGGCAGCTTTGTTTTGTGTTTTGTCTGGGATATTTTTTTTTCAAAATAATTCTATCAAAGTTCACGGAGAAAAATGGTAGCAAATACAAACTTTTAAATGGGTCTTGTGATCGGGTTAATTTTATAACCATTTAATGATTTCCAAGAAAGTGCTCTGTGGCTCTGGACTAGAGCAGCTCTCCTTGCTGTTGCACAAGACCCTCGGGAGTGACCTCTGCCCCTCCAGACACAGATGCTGTCTTTGCTGCACTGAAGGCACCGGGGATTTTCCACACTGGGGACCTGGTGAGCTCCAGCAGGGGCAGTCTCCCGTAGGCAGGCAGGCTCCTGGAGGGGAGACAGGGAGGTGAGGTGCCCTGGGGAAAGGAGGTACTGGCAGGGAATATGGGTCAGATGAGGAGAACCAGATTGCCCAGGCATAGCACCAAGGCATGGGCATGCATGAGCCATCAGTCCCTACCACCAAGCTGAAGGGGGCACGAGAAGCTTCTGCCAGACCTTGCTCCCTAGCAGCCCCAGTAAGCTCCCAGACAGCCCAGTTCTCGCAGAACCCCACCAGATGGGCTCAGTGCTTGAAGAAGCCCTACCCTAAGGCCCAGTCAAGCTTTGGTTTTGCTCCACCAGCCTCTGCATGTGCATCCTCACATCCTCATCACCTCTCACAGGCTCTCCCCAGCACCCATCCGATGACCAGGCAAATGAGGGGCCTACAGGTCCCTCCAGAACCCAATACCAACAGATATTTTGGCCAAAACCAGAGCTTTTCAAGCTCTTGTATCCCACTACCATCACAAAGAAATATCCTATCTATGATACTCGGAACTACTCAGTGCAAAAAAGTACTGGTGGCTTTTAGCATCTTGCTCACAAACTGCCCCCCAGTTTGCAGCCCTAACAGTGTTACTGGCCACCTCGGCCACAGCCTGTCCTCCAAGGGGATGGGTATTTGAATCTGATTTCTCCTAACACAGCTCCTGCAAACATTATGTAATCTGGACATAAAACAAGCCCTGTTTACCAGCATTCCTGCCAGCGGAGCTGTTTGGCTCTGGGTATTTGCAGAGTGGCTAGAAAGGGGCCATTAGCACAGGGGCATAAGCTCTTACAGCTAAAGTGAATGCTTGTGAAGATATTTTGCTCTGGAGTTACACCAAAAAGACATAAAGCTTATGAAGCACTTAAACTTTTTGAAGTGTTTTGTAATTGGCATCTTTTTCTCTGCTTCACAAACAAGACGGCTGGAGCTCAAAGTGGGCAAACTGGCCGTGATCACAGGAATTCATGGCAAATACAGGCATCTTCCAGAGAATCTTCCTTGCCTCAGAGGTCTGAGGCTCACACTTCCTCTTGGAGGGAGCAATGGATCCTACAACTTCAAACACCAATGGACGTCAAAGCTAAAACAGCACCATATGAGGTAATCTCCATTTCAGCCTCATTTTAAAGATAGATCTGCTATGTTTTGGTAGAAAAAAAAAAAAAAGGAAACATTTTCTGTGATGGTGAAACCACCACAAGTTTAGTGAACTGTTCCTACAGTTAATTAACCTCACTGTTAAAAGTCTGTTGTGGTAACCTGAACGTCATTCTCTGCATCTCGTTTTGTGCTTTACTTTCATCCTTCAGCCTGGACCTCCCTTCTCCAAACCCTGCTCACACTGGATGTGCTCTCATACCTCTGGGTTTTTTTTGAAAGAACTTGGCCAAGCTGCTGAAGTCTTTCATCATGTGGCGTGTTCTCCTGTCCTTTGCTCATGCTGAGGCTTCTCCAGTTTGTCAAGGTTGCTTTGGAACTGTGGAAGCAGACTGGGAGGGCATTCTGGTAAAAGCCACAACCTCAGCAAATAGCAGCCTGGTAGATTCTCACTGCCCTTGCTTAACTTTCATGTCTCTGTGTGTACAAACACCACATTAATCCTCTCCTCTTGGCTGTGGGTAGCCAGTCCAGCAGTCACGTTCAACTATGTGGTGTCATCTCAAGCAAGTATTTTCATTTCCCTTTAGTCAGTGTCATGATAAAAATATTTAATATGTAGTAGTATTGTAATACAAGTCCAGAACAGAAATATTGCATTGAATACAGCTTTTTCGGCATTATCCATCTAGCAATAGAGTATCTTGATTCAGATTCCCTTTGTGCCACACACTTGAAATATTGCTCATCATCTGCAACGCCCTGCCCAGGGATTTCTTCCTCAATTCTTTCACATCCCTTTTCATGTTGTCTATGGTTCTTAGCTTCCAATTAATATTAATTCTTGTTAACTGTCCTTTTCCTACCACGAGCATTGCTGCTTTCACTTCCTCTGTGCCAGCTTGCTCTGAGCCAGACTTGCCTTAACTCCAGGCTGGTAAATGGTAGTCACCCAGCTTCCAGTTATCCCTCCTTTTTCCTCATTGAAGTTCTTCCTCTCACTTCTTTTAACTGATCATTACGTTCGTGAAATTGGCCTTTATAAATCACCAAGTGCATATATAACACAAAGAGGGACTTTGTGCATGAAACATGAGCAGGCTGCAGTCACTATTTCACCTGCCAGGCTGCTCTCCTGAGTGCTGCCCCTGCCCACCCGTGCTCCTGCAGCGCAGCACACAGCGGGCATCGCTCCAGCCCGGGGTCCAGCTCCTTCCACCTCCCTGCACAACATGCCCCACCACATCGCCTCCTTTAGCATCACCCATTCCCCCCCAACGCCTTCCTTTGGAGATGGCTTCTGTTGTTGCTTTTGAGTGCAAGCAAAGCCATTTTTCTTCTGGAAGTTCCTAAAGTCTCCTTGTTCTCATCAGGAAGACTCATTACATCCAAGTCAATGTTAAATGGCTCTATGTCCACTGAGGAAGTCAAGTCAAGCCTGTTTTCTGAAGGCACTGGGACCCATTCGCCTGCTCAGAGCTCCTTTTAGAAGATTTGGCTGCCTCAGCTGTTACCAAGCCAAGAGGCTGTAGACATTGAGTTCATTAGGAGCTGTTGGAACAAGCTCTTTGCACAGCTCATTAAAAGTGCCCCCCATGCCCCTTCCAGCAGAACAGTTCCTCCAGCCCCTCCTGCCCTGCCGAGCTTTTTGCAATCATTCACAGCTCCGCGAGCCGGGGGGTCGCCGGCACTTCCGCTCACAGGACAACAATTTCAGCCATTTCAGCAGCCACCAGAGAGGGAGGCGACACGGACACTTGTGCGGAGAGCTGGGTGCTGGGAAGCCACCCGGACCCTTTCCTTGTGCTGTGCTATGTGACGGGCACAACCCATTAATTTCTCACTGCTCCAGCCACGCTTTGGGGAGCGCACCCAGAGGGCTAGGCAAAGCAGAATTTCTGCTCCTGGCAAAGTAGAAATTTCATTTCTCTATTCACGAGAAAGGGGACTGCTGACAAAAGCACTGAGGCAAGCCTCCTTCTCCATGACTGCAGCCTACAAAGGGCATCAAATATGAACAAGGGGTATTGCTATCACGTCAGCGCCAGCCCTGACGTTCCACCTCTGAAAGGACACGTGGGGCAATTTGGAGACCAACCACTGTAGGGTGACAGCTGATGAGGGTTTTAGTAGTAGCACGCAGATGTGGATGCAGCAGCAAGGCCAGACCTGATGTGTGTTTTTTCTTCAAAGGGTTTTGCTTCCAGAGAGAGGTCACCAAGGAGCAGGTTTCACTGGTAAGCCCACTGCACACAGGCCATCGGGTTTTGCCAGAAGCACGTTTGAGAAACCACATCCTACTTGTGGCTCTCCGTTATACAAACTGTAGGTCATGATTTCTTGGTCTCCAGAGACAAGTGAGATGCTGCCCTTGAAGCCAAACCTTGGGTGCCTTTTTAAGGCTCTGATACCTTGGGTTCCCATAATTGCTGAGCATCTCAGTGGGAATAAGGCAAATTCTGGCTTGATGTGAGATTTTAGCACCCACAGAGCAGGAAAGTACTGCAGAGATGCCTCTAAGACACCTTCTCTCATGGGTGAAGCCTCCTCCTGAGACTTGCAGGGGCCAAGCCTCACTGCTTCTCATCCCTGTGTGTTTCTCTGACACCCTGCCGGGTAGCACAGTGACTGTCCCAGCAGGAGCACAGGGCTCTCCAGCCCATCCAACCCTCCTGTGCACCAGCTGTGCCACAACTCAGCATAAAGCTGGCTACAACAGCTCTGCCTCCCCCAGGGGCTCTTCCTGCCCCAGCCTGCTCTCTGTGGGTGCCCTGTCTGGGACAGCCTCCCAGTACCACCAGCAGCAGACCTTAACTTGAATTCCTTCTGGGATGGAGCTTGCTGAGTGCCCGAGGCAGCTCCTGTGACGTGGCTGCCCAGGACAGCCGAGGCTGGACTCCAGTCCCGTGTCGGGACAAACTGTGACCCGTGCGGTGCAGCGGAGGGCACACATCTCCCATCGCACAGCAGGATAGCTTCCAAACCCCAGTAACACCCAACTCCCAACACTGAACCCTCTCCTCCTCCTGCTCCCCGCTCCCTGTGTTGTCATGCCGCTGTTAGAAGCGTAAACCCTTCCATTTGCTTCCCACTGCCCCTGCAGCTTGGCTGGAGCACAGCTCCGGATGGCTGAGCTTAATCCCATGTTGGTGCAACAGCAAGCTTCATCTCTCGCTGAACAAACGAGGGGTAATTCCGTGTTGAAACAGCAGGTGAGTCACTGCCCCCTGAACACTGCTGCAGTGGTCTGGTTACTCACAGCTGCAGGCTGAACGCGGGGACAACTTGGGGAGGGCACAGCAGGGCTGGCCCTGAACATCCCACTGCTTGAGCAGCCACCCTAGCACGAGTGTCAGTGTTTGGACAGCAGCGATGCAGGTCCTGGACAGGCTCATGGCTAACTGTGACACACTCAGCATTCACAGGCACCTGAGCACAGATCGCTATCATCAGTGGGCAGGCAGCGAGGCCACGTCCTCTCCTCCCCTATCCTGCTGCTCCTTCAGCTGTGCAGCTGGAAGCAGTTGCACTTTTCCATCTCCAGTCTTCCCTTGATACAGCCGATCAGCCTGGGCTGTGCGAGCACTTCTTCCTCCGCAGGGCACAGGGAGGAGCGTGCCCCCAGTGCTGCACGGCTGCAGTCGGGGCAGGCAGTCCTGTCACACCAGCAGAGGGGTTTTTCTTCCTTCCCTTCCCGAACACCCCAGCCCCTACAGTCGCTCTCTCAGTATACACGTCCACCAGTGAAATGGGCATCAGAGGCAGGGCTTTCCCTCAGCATGGTGCCACATTCATCTGTGATTTACTCCCATGATTAACCACTGCCTGGCTCGGACATGAACTTGTGCGGGGTGCACAGCACATCTGCTCGCCCTACAACCACAGCTCCAGAGTTTACAAGTGCCAGAGTCAAACAGGGAAACATTAAATATCATTGAAGTCACTTGTTCAGCTGCAGTAAATGAATGTACAAACAAATATGAGCTACTTATGACTCTGAAAGGGGATGAAGTACCTGTTATGCAATGTGCTTTTTGCTCCGAGGCAAACATTCAATATTAAGAACTCAGCCAAATAATGCAAATTAGAAAGAAAAAAAAAATAGATTACTTCCAAAGAAGGATATTCTCTTTTAATATACTATATCATTAATAAAGCAAAGGCCATACTTTTATTATTATTATTTAATTCAGGAGATTTATTTTGCTGTCTGGAATTTAAAGGTTTCACTGACAAGCACTACACTGACAGAAGTAAATGCCACCTCCATGTCCTTACAGCATCTGAATCACTCTGTAATTGCTACGCACTGAACATCGCTTATTTTCTGATATAAACAAAGTCATTCTCAAATGGATCTGAGTCAGAATATACGGGTGAAATCCTGAGCCAGTGTCAGTGGGACAAAATTTCCCAGTGACTTCAGAGCCACGTGGACGTCCACCCAAGGATGCTCCTGGTGCACGAGAGCTGTGTGTATGGGACAGCTGCAAAACCTTCCCTCTCCAGTTTTGCCACAGATGCTGCTTGATGTGCAGCCCGTCTCACACACCAGAGCCCAAACCTCACCAAAGCCCGAACCTTACCAAACTGATTTACTCCTCATCTACAGAGCACCACAAACATCTCACTCACAAGGCTTTTTTGGACACAGCCCCTCCCCAGGAGCGTCCCGGAGCAGTGCAGGAGGTGCCTGCAGCCCCGCTCCCTTCCCAGCACCCCAGACCCCTCTTCCCACCCCGCTTCCCACCCCGCTTGCCCGGACCCTCCGGCGGCGCAGGGGACGGCGTGGCAGGGCCAGGTGGCGCAGCTGTCCCTGCACCAGGGGGCTCGCCCCCAGCCCAGCTCTGCATGCAGCTCGCTGTGGGACGCTGGCTGCAGCCCCACTCCGTGCCTCAGTTTCCCCAGCGCTCCTTTCAGAGCCACTGATAGAAAACAGAACAAGGCAGCCGGGCATCGGCAAGAAGTTCCTGTTAGCGCTACTCAGTTTGAGAACCATGGGCTGCTTGCAACATCCCAGTGCCTACACAAGCAATATAAACACAGTTCACTTGAACTACCCCCTCTTTCCACTAAAAAGTTACAACAACCCCAAGATGCCCCCTCCGTTTATGCCCTGAGGAGCTGTGGCAGGCTGCAGACTTTGGGTCCCCTCCCTCCATGGACAAACCCTACAGGGGGACCCTGGTGAGGGTCAGGGGCTGTGCAGGAGGGCAGCGAGCTGCGAGCTGGGCCCCTGTGTGTCCCCAGGGCTGAGCTCCACACTTCGTGTCCCCAGCCCCTATCTCCATACACCCGCTCCACAACCCAAGTCAGCGCACCCCGTTTGTGCTCCAGGTCCGCGGTTTTGATGCCCCCCAAACTGCAGCCCCCTCCTCGCAGCCCCCCCGGCGCCATCCCCTGCTCGGTGCCCTCACCCCACACCCCCAAGCGAACACCCCCGATATGGTGACACCCCCAGGCAGGCGAGCTCCATCCCCACCCCGTGCCCACATCCTGCGCCCCAAAACCGGTCCTCCCCCCTTCCCCCCCCCCCCGGGCTGTCCCTCGGGCACCCCCCGGCGGTGCCGGGTACCTTGGGGGGCAGGCTGAGCAGCACGGGCACCAGGGCCAGGGGGGCGCACAGCAGCACCAGCACCCTCCGCACGCTCCACGCCTTCTTCACCAGCGCCCCCAGCGCCGCCATCCCGCGCCCCGCGCCCCGCGCCCCGCTCCGCCGCTTTATCCCGGCCCGGAGGGGAGGGAGGAGGAGGAGGAGGGGGGGGGGGATGAAGGCGGCCGCCCCGCCCGCCGGGAGGGGCACCCAGCGCCCTGCCCGCCCCACCACAGCGCCCTGCTGCAGCGCCCCGCTATACAGCCCGGCCCGCCCCGCAACGCTATAGTGCCCGGACCCCCCACTGCACTGCCTGCTATAGCGCCCTGCCCACCCCACCACACTGCCCTGCTATAGTGCCCTGCCCGCCCCACGACACCATAGCGCCCTGACCATGCCACTGCACTCCCCCACTGTGGCACCCTGACCCCCCCACGACACTATAGTGCCTTGGCCACCCCACTGCACTGCCCCCCTATAGCACGCTGCCCGCCCTGCAGCACTACAGCACCCTGAGCACCCTACCACACTGCCCCGTTATAGCGCCCTGACCACCCCATTTCACAGCCCCATTATAGCACCCTGACCGCCCCACCGCAGTGCCCTGCTATAGCCCCCACCCCCTCCCAGGCATCCGTGGCCACATCACGCCCTCCTGGTCCCCCTTCCCAGCCAAAGCCTCCCGCACCTTTTGCTCAGCCCCAGCCGAAGAAGGGCCCCTGGGGCAGCCCTCGTCCTGCCCCATTCCCAAGTGCAGCAGCTCCAGCTGGGGCACGGTGGTGGAGGTGTCACGCTTGGGGTCAGAACCCCTGGCACCGCCTGGCGTGCTCAGCTGGGCTCCAAGTAGTGCAGGCTGCAGGGTGCCTGCTGGTTGGGCTCTGCATCGAACTGCAAGGAAGTGGCAAGTGATGGCTAGAAAAAGGCACCCGGACCTGGAAGTTTGGCTACCTGTTATTTCCCTGCCATGGGCAGAAATGAGACACAAATCCACATCATTAAAAAGTCAAAAGCATGAGAAAAACAGGGAGCTGGGACTGCTTTTGATGATTCAGTTTGAATAGGGACTCAGATGTTGGACAAGTTGTTTGCAAGGCCATGTGAAACACTTTTTTTTTGTTGTTAAAAACGAGTGAACAGGAGCCAACAAAAGGCCAGCGGTGCGGAGCGGGACAGGACCATAGGAAATACTGGAAAAGCGGGAGGCAAAGTCTTGACGCACACAAGCGTGAGCCTCAGAAACCAAGTGAGAAGCATATGACCAAGCCCTTAACGTAATCGGGACAAAGTCACACAGCAAGGATGCTTCAATCGTCAGCCAAAGAGAAAATACGGGAGCTGCCCAGCTGTAACTCCGAGGACAGGTTTTCCTCCCAGCTCTGCCCTCCATGTGGGACATCGGAAGGAAAAGGGGGGCAGGATGCCCCCGTGGCCAAGGGAAGCGTCAGCGAGCAGCGCGGCGGCTGCCGGTCTTTGTGTGTCTGCGGGGAGCCCGAGCGAGGGGCACAGACGGCAGCAGGCAGATCTGAGGCACTATCAGATTGAGCAGATCAAAGCCGAGGGAGCTGGGTTTTCTCTCTGCTTTTTGCATCGCGATTGGAGGCTAAATGAAGCTGAGCAGCGAGGAGAAAAAAGGGAAAGCAAAGTAACCCCCTGACTTAGTACTTTGCCAGCGTCCTCTGAGTGCTTTAAATATATTCAAAACCTGGGTGAGTTGGGCCCATGACATGAAAGATGTCTAAAAATCCTGCTCAGCAGAGAAACCCTTCCCTTGTCACAACTGATCAGCTCCCTGGAGAGCTACTGCTCCCGGCCGGTCACTCCTGGAGCATCAAAGTTAGAGTGGAATGAATTGGACTAAAAAGCAGAGAGCCCACTGAGAAAAGCTCTCTCAAGCTTCTAAAAACCATGAATCACTGGCACAGAGGGAACAAGAAGTTAGAGAGGAAGAGTGCGGGGACACAGGCAGCATGGAGCCAGGGCTCTTCCCCCCGCTGAACGGACTCTGCTCCAGCGCTGGCCTCCACCTCCTCCATGGCACGTCGATAATTTTGCACAAACAGTAACAAATCAGTTAATCCCCACAGGCAGCCCGGGCAGGGGGCTG
This sequence comes from Oxyura jamaicensis, assembly GCF_011077185.1. Taxonomy (NCBI): domain Eukaryota; kingdom Metazoa; phylum Chordata; class Aves; order Anseriformes; family Anatidae; genus Oxyura; species Oxyura jamaicensis. The sequence goes on from NC_048912.1 coordinate 6,053,829, forward strand.
AAGGGGATGCCGCAGCATCGCCGCGGCTCCTTTCAAGCAGCCGAAGGGACACAAAAGCTTTTGCCGGGCGCTGCCGGGGGCCGCTGGCACAGCGAGGATCCGGCATCCGCCTGGCTGCCGGCCCCGCGGCTGCCCCAGCCCCCTGGCAAAGGCTCCTGCTGCTTCTTGGGGGCCCGAAAGAAAGCACAGAGCTGACCAAGAGAAAGCAATGGGGTTTTTGTTGTGGTGGTGTTTCTTTTGATGATTTTTTTTTTTAATCTTGCCATTCTTTAACAGCTGGACACGGTGAGTAAAAAAGTTATGTGGATAGAGAAATGAGTGGGAGGCTCCTGTGCCGCCTCAACGCCATCACGTTGGGTGGTGGCAGCATTTGTCGTCACTCGAGTAGTGGTGTAACGCTGAAGAAGGTGGCTGAGGACCTGAAAGCAAGATTCAGGCCACCAAAGCAATGCCATGGCTTAAAGCATGCACAGCTCACCCAACGGAGCCATCAGCCAGACTGGGAGCACATGTACAAGCCTGTGCCGTATGCTGGACCAAAGGAGCTCTATCAGTCTTTTCCTCTCAAAATCAACCTTGTGAGTGAAAAAAAAGCTTCAAAAGAATAATGAGCCATCAATGCCATGGGCTGTTCTTCCTCTTACAAAGACCCAGCTGTGGAGGGACAGGGGAAGGGGAGCACATCTCCATCTTCCCCTTCCAGACATGGTCACATCCCTGCCTGGGCAGTCCCCCCCACCAACCCACCCGGCCCCTCGGGGCACAGGCTTCAGCCTCCAGCCTGTCCCAGTTATGAGCTCCGTGCAGGGGCCTTCAAGGATTTCAGGTTAAATTAATTTGTTTCCTTGTAAACTGCATCTCTGCCACCTCCTTTTCCAGCGCCAGCACCAGCTGCCCTCGCTGTACCCCTCCCTGGGCTCCCCATTCACCGCTGGGATCAGACCTCGCTTGTTCCTGGGCCATCACTCTCCGCTACGGACAGAGGACATTGAGCTTAGCGCAGAAGAAAGAGGTGCTGTGTGGTGCCCAAAGGGACAGCAGTGGGACACAGCCTGTGCTCGGGCCAGAGAGAGGCTTTATCTCTCTGTAGTGACCCTCACACACTGAACTCTGGGTTACAAATGAGCTTTTATGCTTTTATTGCACTAGCTTGGTTTCCTATCAGCGCTGATGGGAGAGGAGGGTTGCAAAAGGTTATCAATGTTTTGCATCTTGCAAAACTGGAAAATATCAATTTCCTGCAGACATCAAGGCCCAGACTAAAAAACCTACACTGTATAACTTGTATGCACAGTTTTTACATATACACACAGTGACTGCCCGCACAGAAGAGGCACTGTTCAAAAGTCATGGTAACAGCACACCTGGATTATGCAACTGCATCTTCAGTCCTATTTCTTGCCACAATAGTTTGTATTTTCTTCCCCATTTGTTTTTCTTCAAAGTGGTCCTATAGGTTACAGCCCAGATCTATCTCCAAAAATTGTGTAATTTTAATTGTGCACTTAGGGCATCAGTGAGCAAAACAGACTTTATCATTTTTATTGCAAAGCACTGCCAGGCTGGTAAACCCACTGCCACAAAATAAATCACTGACAGTGATCAGACACTAAAATAAGGAAGGAAACAAACAAACAAGCAAACACACAATTCCATCAATAACCGGCAATTCCCTTCAAAATCCGAACACTGCAAATTCTTCCAATGAAACTCCTCCACCTGCATCCCATTTGTCATCCCCTCTTTCCTTTTATTCTTCTTTCCACAGCCCGTCTGCACACCCCTGTGTTCATTGCACTTTGGGAGAAGCCCAGAAGCAAGCAGGGGCACGTGCTGGGAAGCCAGGGGAAATTAATAGTTTGTGGCAGGCCCGACGTTGGTCTCTTGAGACAGAAATTCATTCTTAAAAGCAGGAATATTTATGCAGCAGAAAGCAGCAGCGTGACCAGCTGCCCGTCCAGCACGCAGTTACAAATATTTCTGCTGAAAGACCATTTTTCCCAAATGCAGACTTTTTTCAGCGCTGGTGATGATGGCAGGGAGACACCCAGTGGCTGTGTGCGATACAAGCCGTCCCCTTTCGCATTGCCAGCCCCTCCCGTGCCCTCCAGGAGGCAGGCAGGCCTTTTGGGGGCCGTGCACACCCCTAGGGCTGGTGCAAACAGCCTGCCTGGGGCAGGGCGAGCATCCCGGCTTCCCCCTGCATCGCTATGAGCCACCCGTGATCCAAGCTGCAGCTCCCAAGGGCACAACCAGGGACAGAGCGGAGGCTGCCGGAGGTGCAGGGTGGATGTGCCGCATCTCCAGAGTCTCTTCTTTGTGGCGATGCACTGGCTGTGATTTTCCTACTGATTTTCACTACAGCAATGCAGTGATGTGCAAAAACCAGCCTTTAAATAATGAGTTCTATAATGCGATGAAAAAACAAAACATTTTGCTTTTCGTTACCTGCAGTGCTCTGCCTTGGTGTGATGTCCCACCACGCAGCACGTTTCAGGAGGCCGGCTCAGGGTCCCTGCCAGGAGCCCGGCGCTCCGCGCAAGCAGCTGACCCCAGCTCCGCCGCAGGGCTCCTTCCCGGCCATAAAGACTTGCAGTCCATCAGCTTTGTTTCCACTCCACGGTCCTGCAGAGAGAGCTGCATTTTAATAAACATCACGGCAGTTAGGAACGGGCCGCTTCAAAGGGCTCTACAAACATAACTCAATCCTGGCACCACCAGGAGACAGCCCCAGCGTGTTTGTACAGATGGGGGTGGTGGGCAGGGAGGCCAGGCGTGCTGGGGGGCCGTGTGTCGGGGCTCACATCAGGCCTCGTTAGGGGACTCGTTAGCTCACATCCACCTGCTCCCACCACGCCACGAGGCCCTGCTCCACCCCCAGCAGCCTGGGGACCGTGAAGTGTCCAAGCGCTGCTGGCAGTGCTGCACTCACTGGGCAGGCAGCAGCAGCCGTGCTGGGTGCGAGCTCTCCGAGAGCCTCCCTGCACAAAAACCCAGCTCCTTCTCCTTGCCCTCAGCCCAGGCGTGCTCCGCACTGGGTGAGCACAGTGCGTACACCAAGCAGTTAAAACAAAACCCCGGGGTGTTGGTTTCCAACACCAGCCGCGGGAAAAGCCCAGAGCAGGCTGCGGGATTCCTTCGCGTGAAAAAGTTAAAAGCCAGGAAGAGTGGGGGTAACGTGGACCTCGGGCAAAGCTGTGGCTGGGTCGGTGGAACCCGGGCCCCACCTGGGGCCGAGCACTCGCCCAGGCGGCTCCTCTGGCAAGGAAGTGAATGCGCGCCGGGCACGGGCAGCCCGCAGCGCTAGGACACTTGCGAGACGCGAACCGTGAACCTTTGTGGCATGAAGCGGCAGCGTTACGGCAGCGCCACCGCCCGAAGTGCAGCGCACGCCGGCGAGCACCTTCTAGTGCCTGGTGCCCGTGGGCCGGGGATGTCCGGAAAGGACGAGCGGGAGGCTGCGAACGGCGGTGATGCACAGCGCCTGCAGCCTCACCGCCTCCTTTCAGCCTGGCCTGCACTCAGAGCCGTGCCCAAGGGCTTTCCAGGAGCCGCAGTGTAAGGGAACAGTGCACCCTCCCCTTTGGGGCAGAGATCTTCCTCGACGTGCAGCGCAGAGGTGCCCTGCACAGCACAACGCCCAGGGAGATCAGCATTCTGCCTTTTGAATCGTTATCTGAAGGAAGCAGGAAAGCTCACACACACGGCATGCAGCTTGTATCCCATTCTACTAATAATGCAGAGGACTGCTTATTGTGGAGTTCGTAAACTTTTCCTCTGGGCCATCCTACATTGGCACTAGCAGATGGATTAACCCAGAAAACTAATTAGAATAGGGAAAGTTACCAAAAAACACCCATACCCCTGCCTGCCCAGGCAGGCAATCGCAATTGAAGCAGTCCTACTTATAAAGCTGCAAACCCAGACATTTACAGCAGACGTTCTGCTTAAATGGGAAATTTCCCAGCACAAAACTGTTCGTAACATTTTTCTGTATTTACTTAAGGAAAAAATACCAAATGAAAACAGCCAAAATTACTAATGAAAACATAAATGTACCTTTCTTATGTGTCGCCCTCTATTTCAGCCATTGCCCATGTCCTGAAATTCATAGTCCTAAAAATTTCAGGATGTGTACTGGCCTTTATAATATATTTAAATCCTTTGTAGCAAGTCTTCTGAGAAAAGCATTTGTTTTCTGAGAAAAGCATTTTTGTCTTAATTACCTTTGGTAGGTGTTCAGATACCCTCAGGCCCCTCCTACCTCCCAGAAATCCACAGTCCATGGGCTGAGAAAGATCACTCGGTGTGATTCTAATTACACAAAGAAGGCGGCCCGTGGAATGACACTGAAAGCTCCATTTTAAAAGAAATATTTAACATTTAGGAAAAAAGTAACCTTTAGTTATGTCTTTCATCTGTGCTCCCATCTCACAATTACTTTACGACACTGTTACAAATTCATACAGATTTATTTAATATAAGACACAGTTATCAAAATAGTAACCTGTGAAATAAAACCAACGGGAAGTATAAATAACCATACTCGCAGAACCTAAGCAGCAGTATTTCTCCACCCCTACGCCTGCTCTTTCACCCCACCATGGATCTCTTCCTTCCCCTTAGCCGCACTTCATCCAGCCTTTTCATCACAGGGCCAGACTTTTTAGACGTTGCTGCATAGGTCTTCAGTAGGGCTTTGAACAGAGTTTCTGTATTGGGATGAGTACTAAGGAAGGCTTTTTCCAGGACATACAAATCAACCCCTTTGTCCTCTGGAAGACCTGAAATAAAACTGAGTCCAAAATCTATCAACACTAAGTCCAGCTTCTCTGCGGGCGGTCTCAGAAGTACATTGGAAGTCGTCAGATCCCCATGTATAAGGTCTTCGTCGTGCATCCTCGCTAACAGCTCGCCCATCTTCTCTGCTAAATTAAGGAGGCTACTGGTGTCATTTCCACTGTCTTGTACGGAATTAATGTGGTCTTGAACGGTGATTGCGCCTACGATATCTTCAAGATATATGCAGTTGGTCACATAATCCACGAAGTAGACCACTGGGGCCGGAATCCCTATAAAAAAGAAGGACAAAGGGTGGCCGTTAACTGATGTTACCATACCAAGAAGCCCGTGGAGGCCCTAAGCGGACACTCGGACCGCCCCAGCCACTGGTGAACGAGGGCGGCCCCCTCGCAGACCCCGTCCCGTGCCCACCTGCCCGGCGGCAGCGCAGCAAGGAGCGCGCCTCCTGCGCCGTGCGCCGCCGGCTGAGCCGCTCCTCCAGCGCCGGGTGCCGGTACCGCTTCGGGAAGCGGAGCTTCACCACGGCCGCCCGCCCCAGGAAGCGCCCCCGGTACACCCGCGCCTCGGCACCCTGCTGCACCAGCTGCAGCCCCGGCAGCGGCGGAGCCTCCCCCACCGCATGGCCCGGCGCGGCCGCCCCAGCCGAGCCCCCCACAGGCGCCGCGGCCCCATCCACGGCCTCGGCGCTGCCGGCCGCCGCCATCTTAGGGCGCCGAGACTGCAGCGCGCATGCGCGTCGCGCCGCCGTGCTCCGCCATCTTGGGCGGCCGCTGCGGGGGGCGGCCCGGCCCGGCCCCGGTGGGATTTTTTCCCCCTCAGCGCTCCCGGGACAGCCTCGGGGTCACCGCCCGGCCCCAGCACCGGTGTGCGACCCCCCCCCCCCGTCCGGGGAGCAGCTGCCTGGGGCCTCGTGGCACCCTGAAATCCCACCGCTCTGCCGGGAGATGTGCAACCCCAACCCCCCCAGTTTGTGTTCCGAGGGGCTCCGGCACAGTCCCTGCAAATCGAATGTCTCGATTGTTGCCTTTGGAGGTGCTGCGAGGCCCTTTCGTCCTTGTTTTCTCCTCTTCGGGGAGCAGAAAAGCGGCGTTTGTTTCCTTTTCGGCATATTTATATTTTATTAATGCATTCCGTACTGCTTACTTGTCACTCGCGTGGTGGGAGCGCGCCTGGCAAATATTTGTCTTGCTCCAGGAACGCTTCCAAGCAGCACTCACGAGCTCCCACCGCACGGGTCCTGCCCCGGCCCCGCAGGGCTGCAGGATCCTGGCAGCTGGGCCAGGGGAACGGACACGTTCCTGGGCTCCACACTTAGAGTTTGCACATGCCACGAGCAGTCAAATAAGGGGCTTTCTCTGTGTTGTGGGCAGATCTTACCTAAGCATCCATGTGCCATCCCTGCAGACATACATATGCAACCTACAGACAAGTGCACACAGATGCTCTCCATTCGTAATTCTGGTAAACACAACGGCCCTCTCTCATGCCGGCCATAAACATCCTCCGGCACTTTCAAAATACAAAAGCAAATGTTTTTGCTTTATTTTGCCCATTATTTTATTTATTTAAATTTCATCTCGCCTGCAATTTCGTTCATTTCTTTTTTGAATGCAATCAACAGTTGACATAGCCCTCGGAAACCACCTAGAGCCATTTACAATATTTATGGTATCACCCAGTATTTTTATTGGAGTTCTGACTGACACCATGGAGTTTCACTGAAGCCACAGACACTCTGGTAAATTGTTTAATTATGTAACTTTGTTCTCCTGGTGACAAGCCTTTATAAACTCCCCTTTCACAAACAATGTAACTGAGTTAAAAATTGCAGTGCAGCAAACCAAGCTCATGGAAACCAAGCGGGGTCCCGCAGCGCTGCCCACACCCCTGCTGCTGATCCCCTGAGTGCTGGGCAGGAGGCAATGCTGTGGGCAGCTCTCACCTCACTCCCCGAATTATTTAAGGAGGGAGGCTGCGACTTTCAGAGCCGGACAGCCTGGAAAAAGGCTGGATGCAGGCTCCAGGGGCTCCTCACACCCACCTAAGGCACTGTTGGCTCTGAGGCTGGGTCTGCTCTACCTGCCCAGTGCAGGCTCAGGGGTAACAGTTTGTGTGTGTGAATTTTCAACACTGCTTCCCACGCAGCTTGTTGTGCTTCCTGCCATCCCTGCAATTCCAAACTGCAATTGCAATGGGGAAGAGAGGGAAAAGGGGAGGCACAGCATTACACACCTGGCCAAATCCGAGGGCTGTGCATTGGGCACCCCACAGAGGCAGCTCCACAGTCACCACAAGTGCAGTGTGAAAGCATCCCTAAAGTGTGCAGGGAAGGGGGACGTGCAGGTAGCCACCAGGACCAGTGGCAGCTCACCCTGGTCCCAGCAGCTCTTGCCCCTTCCAGGCTGCAAAAAGTTCCATGCTGTGCTGGGTGACCCACTGCAAGGAAAAAGATATTGCCCCAGGAGAATGTATTGCTTTGATGCAAACGTCTGTGAAATGGATGGGCTTGCAGCACCAGAAATTGCACCCAGGCTGCAATATACTCTTAGGTATTCATTATAAGTATCTACATGTAAAAGTCTCTGCTGTTCCTATGCTGAGCTGCATGAGCTGCTGAGCCCAAGCCTGCCCCGTGCCTGTGCTGCAGCCTGCCCTGATAACGTGCGAGCAGTTAAACCACTGCCACGTCCTCTGCAAGGCAAAGCGGAGCAGAGAGAGTCTGTGCCCTGTTAGTGATGGCTGCAGAGAACAGGAGGCAGGAGCAGTGGAAGCATCCTTCTCTTTGTTGTCTTTAGGATGCAGATAGGATAACGTTAAAAGAAAAATCTGTGCAACCTAGCGTAATAATGAGAAAGCTCTCGTGGCTGCAAACAAGCACACAGTAAGTTCAAGTGCCCGACAAGCTAACTCCATCCCAGCCAACTCTAAGCCTGTTCTTGGACATTACCTTTTTCAATAATTGTACTGAACTTCTTCAGTGTGTTCTCTTTAATCCCTTCTTGAGGGTCAATTATAATTAGAGAAAATGTGCTTGCGTATGTGACAAGTGTTGCTGAACACCTCATCCTCCTTTTTCAGGATGGGCTTCTCTCTCCTCTTGTATTGGTCTTTGCTGTCTCAGCTGCTGCAGCCCTGTGGCACCAGCTACCATCAGAGCCATGCAGAGCTGGCTGCGGACGCGCGGCTGTGTCACCCAGGGCGGGCTGCTATTGCCAGCGCTGAGCACGTCAGGCAGCGCATACTTGCAGCTCAGGCCGGGCGTGTTTCTATTCACTGTGAAGCAGGAATGCGCCCTCGCTGCTCTGACATCCAGCAGCCAAGAGAGCGATAAGGATCAGATGGAGAAATGGCACTGCCAAAACACACAACCTCAAGACAGAGGAGGAGAACATCTCAGGAGACAGTAAGGCTAGAAGCACACCGGCAGACAGGAGGCATGAGCTGCTGCATGGCCACGGGCACAGCCGGTCCCAGCGGATCCAGCCCTTCCCAGCTCCTCATACACAGCTAAAGGACTCAAGGACCACAACTACAGACACCCAGTGCCCATTAGCTAAAATGGTACGATAAGAAAGATGCATGGCACTTTAAAACCCACAAAGGAAGTTTTTTTTATCCTGAAGTTATCCCCGCTGTACATCACAGCAGCTTTTCGTGGGGTGGTTTCAGAGGACTGTAACCCACAGCCACGCACGGTGCCGATGCTGCAGCTGTATTTCTGCACATATTGATGTAATCTTTTTGGCCGCCTTTTGCAAACATATCATAAAGCTCTGCTGTACTCCCCAGGATCTTGCCTCCCTGCTGTCTTTGCTAATAATGTTTATTACCCTGCCAGAGAACAGGAAGCCTCCAGAAAATGTCAGGGGTGGCTTTATGCTGGCAGATTAGCAAATGCTGAGTGACCACGGAGAAAATATAATTTCTTCCTTCTCACGCTGAATTCATTTGAAAAGGAGTGTAGTAAAATGTGCAGGAATTGTTTGGGCAAGTTGTAGATCACGAAGCCAGGACGCGTTTACTCTGCTGAGGACTGCTGCTCCCCTGGCTCTCTGCCTGGTGCAGCGGGGTGACATCTCCACTTCCTAGCACTGTGCACCCCAAATGTCTGGGCTTCTGCTCCAGGGAGGGGCTGTGGGGGTCAGAGATCATGGGCAAGATCACGCTGCATTCCCAGAGTTCCCAAAACCTGGAACAGGAGCCAAGACACAGAGCTGCAATGTCTGCTCACCATAAGCTGGCCTCATATGCAGGTTCTTGGGGAAGAGAGAAAATTGCAAGTCTCCCTCTGAGTGTCATGAGAGCTAGTTGTGACTTCAGAGCTATTCAATCTACTTTAATATGAATTGCAAATCCTATTGAAAAGCTCCTTCTTTGAACACCATCGGGTTCTGTTGGCTGGATGTGTTTGAAGCCAGTCTCCACCGTGCGTATGATCCCTGTGCAGCTGTCAGTTTGTATGAGACGCACGGTTTCAGGAGAGGTATTGTTGCATATTGTGTTTCTGTTGGTTACAGTATATGAATGGGAAGCATCTACTTAATCTATAAATCAGATGTTTTGAAACACTTAATATTAACTATGGAGTTGAGAAGAAGCAAGAACAAAACCTTTGATCAACTGCTGCCCATGCTGCAGGTCAGATATCCAGCACAGGCTGAAAGGACATACATGATCCAGCATTGCCCACCTCAGGCATCCCAAAGCTATGAACTGGAGAAAATAAATAAATAAATAAAAGTCGATAAAGAGTTAGAACAACTGTTCGCAGAACAGAGACATGGCATGCATCCCCCTGCATAGAAGAACAAGGATTCCTTAAATATTTTTCTAAATTCCTCATTCACATGTGGAATGACCACTGAGAAGCTCTTTTAAAAGACATCACGTGTTTTCCCTTCCTTACCCAACCTGTTTACTTTTGTCTGTGTCAGAGGTCTGCGCCTGCCCTGCAGCCACAGGTGCAATGGCCGCTGATGCAGACCGTCCCCAGCCCGATCCAGGACTGGGTCCCAGTCCCAGTACAAAAAGCTTTACCAGCACAGGCTCCACGGTGTGTTAGTCACGTCATAGCCATGCCCTTAAATGAGATACTACCTGCAGTCACATACCAGTCCACAACGCGGGCTTATGGTCATTTCCCTGTATCCTGCAGCCGCAGTCCGTGTGGCATGACCCTGGGAAGGCTGTGCAAGCCCACCCCAAAGCCTGTGACACGTTGTCCCTGCTCTGGTCCCTGTGCTAGCTGGGTGACAGCGAACTTCCGAGCATCGCACACACTTCTCGGCACACGCACGTACTTCACCACATCGCAGCACATCCAGCAACTGCAGTTTGAACAGCACCGAGGGACAACGTTTGCATTGTGTTAAAGAGTTTTAAAAACACTTCTAACCGTATCAGGTTTTGTGAAGTGCTTTTACAAACCCGAATTTGGGATACATGAATTTAGCCTCAGATTCAGAAAAAAAATAAAATCTCGAATCCAAGTTCAAGTCCCAGTGGCTTTTAAGCAGTAGGCAGCAGGAAGGTTTCTGTCCCACTGCATGGAACAAGAATGTTAATTGCACGGCAAGCTGGACACGAGGCACGTTGCCTCATGGAGCACTGTGCTGGGGCAAGGAGACAAGCTGGAGAGCCCGACTCCTTGTCTCCAAGAGAAGAGCAAGGTAAGAGTCCCCGCTCAGCCATGCTGCCCTGTCCCCGCTCTCAAACGCTCGCTCCTCTCCTAGCAGCCTTTCCTCGCCTTTGCCGCTGAGCCTCCGAAAACCTTTTCCAGCCCGCCTCCCGCGGGCTGTCTGGAGCCTTTCTTCTCCGCAGGAGCAAAGCCGAGCATCGGGGCGAGCCTGCGGGGGCCGGGCACTGTTGGGTCCTGCCCCGAACCCCACCGAACCCCCCCGGGACGGAGCCGGAGCGCTGTGCCCCGCCGTCCAGCACCCCCCCGAAGCGCCCCCAGCCGCTCCTTTCCCCTCCCGGGGATGGCGGGGCGAGCGCGTACCGCCGCCCTGTATCCCCCCCACCCCTCCCACCCCCTTCTCCCGGTCAGGGACCCCCCCAGGGGGCGGGCAGGGTGACTACAAGCCCCAGGCTGCCCGGCCCGGGAGGCAGGACGAGGAGCGACGTGGCGCTGTACGGCCCCGCTCCGGCCGCTGCCGGACCCCGCTGCGGAGCGCCCCGGGGCTGCCATGGGTGAGTGGCTCGGGGGGGCTCGGGGGGCGCCGGGGAGGGGGCGGCAGGCAGGCAGGCAGCCCCCTGCGAGCGGCGGAGAGAAGTTGGCAACTTGGCCACTTTTCCTGAAGGCTCCGGCTGCATCTCTGCCTCCTTCCCTCCCTCTTTCCTTCCCCCGCCCAGCTTTTTTCTTTTTTTTTTTTTTTTTTTTTTTTTTTTTTTAGCGCTTCCAGCAGCAAAACAGCAATAATTTCCTGCGGCTCGGCCCCTAAGGCCGGGCCAGGAGCATGAGTGGGGCGAGGGAAGGCGAACCAGGCTGGGGGAGCCGCCAGCACCGCCCTGGACCACAGCCCCCTCCCCAGGTTTTGCCACGGGCAGGGGATCTCCTGGCGCAGCTCCCCTTGAGACCCACCGGATTTGCTGTCCTGGTGAGCTCTGAAAGGTCCCCGGTACCCCGGCAGCTCCGGAACAGACTCTGTACCAAGCCGGATCCCAAGCAGAGTTCGTGAACTGTTGCTGCCCACTGGTAACAAGGAAAACTGCAAAATGCGATCGAACCAGCTGCGGCATTCACAGCAGGGCTGCCTGTATCGAACCGACTTGGTGGCTTGAAGCTAATGGCTTGCCCACTTTGTGCAAAGAGTTTTGTTCTCAGTGAGCAAATATTTTTTCTAATTATCTGCGTAACATGTGTACAAGGAATGATAAAAACGGTGCAGGTAGTCACACAGAGCGTGGTGGCAGGGATCGGCTTGTAGCCAGAATGGCACAAGTAGCACGAGGGAAAGAGGGATACAGAATAAATACAAATATAAACATAGCTATCACCCAGATACAACCTTTAGTGCTAGCTGTGATTAGAGGCTAAACAGAGACACAGCTTGTGAGGGGAAAAACCCCGTGGGCAGGGTGAGAAAAGTTTTCCATGGTCTGGTGGTTGTGTCCTCATTCTTTCCACATATGGGCTACTGAGGCTGGGAGTATGAAGCTGTGAGTAGTTCTAATTAAACAAAGCCAGAGTGAGAATACAGATAGCATTATGTGCTGGAATCCAGTGTCCTACAGCAGAAACCTGCAAACTCATGCACTTTACCTGTGCCTTTAGAATTGGGACTGGTTGAGGCAGGTCGCTGTCACTGCTGTTCCCCCAAGGTCCCCGCGCAGTGGGGGCTGTCACGCTGCGTGCGCTCCCCCCTGCCACGCTGACTGACATGACTCATGGCTCGCACATGTTCGCCCTTTCATCCTCTCCCCAGGGCGAGAAGCGTGTGCAGCAAGCACCTTGTTTTTGTAGGGTTGGTTGGGGCGGGTTGGTTGGTTTGGGTTTGGTTTGCTTTGCTTATGCTGTTGTTTTTTTCTTATTTTAAGTAAGCTTAAATACTTACTAAACTGCATGCTCAGCTGTATGAGAAGCGCAAGGTCAAAGAATCACTTCTTGTATTTGGGGCAGGCAACAGGGAGCTTTTCAGCTCAGGAAGTTCGTGCTGCAGAGCTAGATCAGCCCAAGAATGTTTGTCTGACTTGGTGATACTGGGCACCGAGAGCTAGAGAAGGAGAGGTGAAGAAATCAGGGTCACCCCCACAAAGCAATGCCGAGAGTGCAGGATTAGCTAGGAGGAGTAAACTCTTGTGAGCAGCATTTTTAGCTACATTGTTCATTCATCCTTATTTCCTGTAAGTCAGATTTTTTTACATGTTGTTTCTGGTTTCTCTCTAGTCTCCGTCAAAGCAGTCCAAATTCTCCCGCTCAGACTCAAGGTAGACACAGCAGTTAGGGGCCAGGCAGGGCGCCCCAGGGACTGAGGGCTGTGGTCCTGTCAGCAGAAGACTTTTTCTCCGCCGTCTCTTAGACAATAGGAAATATAATTCAAATCCCCATCCCCGCCTTTGCAAACTTTGACAAAAAGTAACTGCCCTGCTGCTTCATCCCAATGCTTGCTTCTGCCTGAACTTCATAAAAATGAAGTTCAGAAGCATCAGCTTCTGTGGGTGAACGTAGGATGTCCACTGACATGGAAAGAGGACAGCCTGGAAAACAGCAGGGCCTTCTTGAAAAGTGTTCAGGGGGAAGAGGTGCTGTATGCAGAGCGCTGGGCAGTGACACTTGTTTCATCCTGGAATTGTGCGGAGCTTGAAGGAGGAATCGGGTGAGAAACTCGAGGGAAAAAGAGATGTATTAAAGGGGACAGGCCCAGGGCAGTTCCATCCCAGTGAGTGACTTGTGGAATTCACAGGTGACAAGGGATGGTTCTTTTCATACAGATGCTTCTAAGCTGCAAACCATGGACTGAAACTTTATAACGGTAACACAGAGGGAGTTCAAACCCCAAAAGTGGAAGCTCCATTTCCTGCCCAGAACAGTTTTTGCCATTATAACAATGAATAGAGACCACGGTGGGTCCCTGCTCAACTCCACAAAAGCAGATCGCTGTCTTCCACTTAAATACGAGTCTTAGCTTTGTTAACACAGCCCTGTTTTCACGGTTTTGCACCCCAATGGGTGCCCCTGCAGTCCAAGGCAGCGTGTGCAGGCCTGGTAGGTCATGTGAGGATGTGCAAGTGCCTGTACATGCGGCCTAGGGACTTCTGGGGAGATTTGGCACCATGGCTTTGTAAATTGAAAACTTTGTGTGTCCTGGAAGAGCTTTTTCCAGATTGTGCCTGCTGATAGCTTTCCTGCTAGAGCCAGAAGACTGAACCTCGCATTGCTTGCTTGTTTTCCAGGTCGCGCACTGCTGGTCCTCCTGCTGTCTGCTACAGTCTCTCTCCTGGGCGGGCTGATATTTGGGTATGAGCTGGGGATTATCTCTGGTGCACTGCTGCAGCTGCAGACAGACTTTCACCTCGGCTGCTTCAGGCAGGAAGTTCTGGTGAGCTCCCTCCTCATCGGGGCGCTCCTCGCCTCTCTGGTTGGGGGCATCCTCATTGACCGCCATGGCCGGAGGAGAGCAATCCTGGTCAGCAACTTGGTCCTGCTGTTCGGCAGCCTTATTCTGACGTTGGCAAGGTCGTTCATTGGGCTGGTCATTGGACGCATGACCGTGGGCTTTGCCATCTCTGTCTCATCCATGGCCTGCTGCATCTATGTCTCAGAGATGGTGGCGGCCCATCAGCGAGGGCTGCTGGTGTCTCTCTACGAAGCAGGCATCACTGTAGGCATCCTGCTGTCGTATGCACTGAATTACGTCTTTGCGGACGTGGATGAGGGATGGAGGTACATGTTTGGACTGGCCATTGCCCCAACAGCCATGCAGTTCCTCAGCATTCTCTTTCTCCCCGTGAACCCTGTTAGATTAAACTCGTGGGACTCAGACTGCCAGAAAGGTCTCATTCAACTGCAGACTGCTGAGGACAGAGAGGCAGCAAAGCAGGAGTCATATAAGGAGAAGCACTACTCATTTCTTGACCTTTTCAGGACCAGAGACAACATGAGAAGACGCACTCTGGTGGGCCTGGGCCTGGTGCTCTTCCAGCAGTTCACTGGGCAGCCCAACGTGCTGGGCTACGCCTCCAAAATCTTCCACTCGGTGGGATTCCAGAGCAACTCCTCCGCCATCCTGGCCTCTGTTGGGCTGGGGGCAATAAAGGTGGTAGCCACACTCGTCGCGATGGCGTTTGCGGACAAGGCTGGCAGGAGAGTGCTGCTCATCACCGGCTGTGTGGTGATGGCCATCTCTGTCACCACCATTGGCCTCACCAGCTGCATCGCTCCGCTGGCTATGGCCAGGGACTGCACGGTGGCTGCAGACCCCAACGCATCCCACAGCCTCGGCCAGCACCCCCTGATGCCCCTGTCCTCCCAGCCTGCTGGGATCCGCGTCCCACCAGTGTTAGGTGAAGGTAACGGGCAGGGGAGGGCTGGTTCTGCCGCCACAAAGAGCCTTACAAAAGCCTTTGCCGGTGCTCAGAGCTGGGAGGCTGTTACTGACTCATCCCACACCCAGAAGATGGGCTTAGCAAGTCATTCCAAAACAGAGACAGGAGAGAGCTCAGGCCCTCCTTTTGGTGGTGCTCCCCCGACAGAACATATGGTTTTAAATTGGATTACGCTGCTGAGCATGATGGCTTTCGTGAGCGCATTCTCAATTGGATTTGGACCAAGTAAGTATGGTGTTTATATATCCTTGTGCTAACCCAGAGAATAAAGCTGGGGCTGATCTTTATAGTCTGCTAGAAACATTCATTATGCATCTGCTTTACCAAGCCGCTGAGTGTCTGGAAACTGGAAATATATCCCCTTCAGCCTCCTGAATCATTTCCTTGTCTTGCAGCTCTGTTGGCTGTGGGGCTGGTACAGCATCATAATAACCTTCTCATCCACGCTATCACTACTCAAGTATTTTTTTCCCCTTGTCATACTGATTGCAAAATCAGAGCATCCCACAAGCACTACCTAATCTTCACAGCACCCCAACAATAAAGAAAAGAGAGGGCTGGGTACTGACCTTCTCCAGAAAGTCAGCAACAGAGCTGGAAAGTGAAACCTCCCTGAAAGTTTCTCAATATCAATTGGTCTTCTTCTGAAATCGTTATTCATCAGATGAGAACAGAGACTAGTTCTTGCTTCCATGCGAGTTCTAGCATTTTCTGGCACTTACTGTTTTAAAGGCTTTGATGGGAGAAAACAGCGTCTAGCTGAAGGAAAAACATAAGCGCGCAGCAAGCCTCATGAGTTTGGCAGTGACCCTCTAAATAATTTCAAGCAAAATAACCCTAGGATAGGAGAGAGTGCTTCAAGATGCATTCTGCTCCCAGCTCTGACTTTAGCCCAAATACAACATTTTCTCTTTAATCTACCCCTTCTCCTTTCTCTACAAGAGCATGTCCTGATGGCAGATATGCCGATATTTTCCCATCTGCTGGATGGCCAAGTCACCCACTTTGTTTTTTGCTGACTGGGTCTGTTTGTTGGCACCTCATCCCTCTGCAGAGTGCCGAGCATGGGAGTTTCAAAGTGCTGTGCTGTGACCTGACCCTGAGATCAATGATCAGTGCTCAACACCAACAGCAGTGGGTTCTGGGTGAAGCCAGAGTTTGGCTCTCTATAAAACCCTTGCCAAATCTTCCATGCTCATTTCCCAAATGAGTTTCTTAAACCATGCAACCATCTTTCTAATCTCTGATCTGTGCAGTGACCTGGCTGGTTCTCAGTGAGATCTACCCAGCTGGAATAAGAGGAAGAGCCTTTGCCTTCTGCAACAGCTTTAACTGGGCCGCCAATTTACTGATCAGCCTCTCCTTCCTAGACCTTATTGGTAAGTGTCTGTCCCTGTCCCCCCATTTCCTACAGGTGGGTTAGTGAGGACGGCCACCACAGCCATTTAGAGAGCAAGTGAGCATCTTGCAGTAAGCAACCAGCTTCCTTTGCACCCCACGATGTGACTGACCTCTGACAGACCCTTCCTGTGCTTGAATGTCTCTGCAGATGCCATTGGTTTCTCCTGGATGTTTCTTCTCTATGGACTGGTGGGAGTGATGGCCATTATATTCATTTACCTTTTTGTTCCGGAAACAAAAGGGCAGTCCTTAGAGGAGATAGACCAGCAGTTCTCTAGGAAACGGTACGTGTGCCGACCCGTGTGCTGGCTTTGGGTGCTTCCCACCAGCCCTACCCGAGATCTGTGGCACTGGGCAGTCCCGGCCTGGTCAGTGCCACCAAGAACATCTCGGTGTATGACCGGGCTGCGGGAGGGGCTGTGAAGGCTGCAGCATGTTTTTGTCAGCGGGTCACTGTCCTGGGCCCTACAGCCATGCTGCTCAAGGGCACTGGTGATTCTGGGGGGAAAGGGCTGATACCAAGGCTTGTGGTTAGGGGAGGAGAACAAGACCAGAACGTGGCACAGGTCCAGGCTGCAGGAGGGAACAATACTCCTGTCCTTTCCTCTGGGATCCTGGACTCATGCTTCTCCTTTGGGCCATCTCCCAGTGTCAGACCACGGGCTCTCACCTGGCCATTTCCACACAAAGCCTGCGATTCCTGGCTGGGTGGGACAGGTCAAGTGGGACTTGTGTGTTTCTGGCTGTGAAGGAGGTGACAGAGCAAGAAATGCTGGAGTGGAGGGAGGCTGTGCAGAGCCACAGTGAGAAGGGAGGTGGCCAGGAGGGGTGGCTGCTCCAAGTCTCACAACTGGCTGTGAGCAGCAGCAGCAGCCCCAGCTGACCTCCAGCATCACCCCCAGGCTGTGGGAAGGGAGTGGGTGTAAGCAGAGGCGTGCAAGAGGAGCGAGCTGCACACACGGGCAGTACCAGCGAGTGGAGCACACCAGCAGCACCTGAAACCAGGGACCAGCAGCGTCGCCCTGAGGAGGGGAGCAGACCGTGCCGCGGGGACATTTCTTCTTGTGGCCTCTGACTGCTCAGAGGCTGCTCTCCCTGCAGTGCCTTCAGCCTTGGGACATGCCCATAGCTGCCCTCTGCATCCTTGGAGAGTCGCTGGCCCCAAGCAGGGAACACACGCTTCCTTTGGTATCTTTTATTGTTCACGGTTTGTATCTCCTATCATTTAAGAGATTAATGGTTTTGTATGCAGGAAATAAAACAATTTTTGCTGACAGTGCTTTCCATCCATGCAGTTCATTTCTGAGCAAGATATATTGTTTTCCACTTCTTTGAAGTACTTGGTGCTTTATAAAAGGGACAGCATTGCGGGAGGAATGTCAAGTTCTGAGCAGCATACATTAATGTCATCACCTTTTATAACATCTGTAGAAGCCTGGAGTCTGAGAAGGGAGCTAAAGCAGCTAACCACCCTAAAGGCCCAGCAGCTCACCTGCCTGACTTGACGTGGCCCATGCCCACAAAAGCATAGCACATCTATCATGCATATTTAGCTGTTTTTTACACAGAGGATGTTCTGCATTCACTGCTATGGTCTGCATGTACAAAAATACTGCAATGTTCTGGTACCTTCTACAAGTTTTCCACTTCTTATAATTGTACATTCTTTGATTGTTTTTTTTTTTGGCCCTGTCATCCCTCCTCCTGGCACACACACATATTACAGAAAAACACCCTGCTACCACACACTCACTCCCAAAAGTTTGCAAAAGAGGAGAAGCTGGCATCCTGCTGACCTGGGTGCCTCCGTCCTGCTGACCCCCAAGCCTTAGCTCTTTTGAACCCCTAAGGAACCAAGCTTAGTGTTTTCCCCTGAAAATGCATCTCCATAGGGACCAGCAACCTCTATGCTGGGCCCCGTGGTGACACACACAGGACACAGCTTAAGCTGTCTAACACCAAGTGGCCACATCACCCAAAACACCATCTCAAGAAGAACTCACCAAAGCACTGGAAAATGATCCTCTGCCCTTGGCCATATCCAGTCCGTGGCTGTCAGGCGGCTCCTTGAGTTGCTGTCAGGGGGTGCCCTCCTCTCCCACCGAGTGATGGGAATCACCTTGAGCTTCCTTGGCCACATCCACCTGCTGCTGCTGGGCTGCTGGGCTCAGTGAGGAGCAGTGTGGTGGCCACAGTGTTTCTGCGAGTTCCCTGCATGCTGCAGATGCTGTCACCTCAAGGACACAGAGATGCCCTTTGCAGAGGAAAGGGATCTGGGGGTGTTGGTTGATGCTCAACTGAACATGAGCTGGCACTGTGCCCAGGTAGCCAAGAAGGCCAACAACACCCTGGATTTTATCAGGAATAGTGTAGCCAGCAGGGCCAGGGAGGTGATCGTTCCCCCTGTGCTCTGCTCTGGTGAGGACACACCTCGAGTGCTGTGTTCAGTTGTGGGCCCCTCACTACAAGAAGGACATCAAGGCTCTGGAGTGTGTCCAGAGCAGGGCTACAAAGCTGGTGAAGGGCCTGGGACACAAATCCTGTGAGGAGCAGCTGATGGAGCTGGGGGTGTTTGGTCTGGAGAAGAGGAGGCTCAGGGCAGACCTCATTGCTCTCTGCAACTGCCTGAAAGGAAGCTGTGGGGAGCTGGGGGTCGGCCTCTGCTCACAGGTAACCAGTGACAGGACTAGAGGGAATGGCCTCAAGCTGTGCCAGGGGAGGTTGAGGTTGGAAATGAGGAGACATTTCTCCTCAGAAAGAGCAGTCAGGCATTGGGACGGGTTGCCCAGGGAGGTGGTGGAGTCACTGTCCCTGGGGGTGCTCCAGGGAAGGCTGGACATGGTGCCTAGGGGGACGGTTGGACCAGATGATCTTGGAGGTCTCTTCCAACCTTAATGATTCTATGACACCCATAAATCAGAAAACGGGTGCTCCCTTCCTACAACCGCGAGCTTGCTCCGAAAGCCCGTGTCCACTGAGCTACACGGGGGGCAGACAACCCCGATTTACTGGGAGGAAGAGCCGGGGCGGGCCGATGCCGGGCTCCGGGCGGTGCCGGGGCCGATGCGCTCCGGCCGGCCCAGCAGGGCTGCACCGCGCCCCGGCGGCCGCCAGGGGCCAGCCCGAGCCCACGGAAGCGCCGAGGCCGGTGCAGGCCGCTCGCCTCAACGCTCGGGGCACCCGCCCGGCCGCGACCGGCTGTGGGGCTGGGGCTGGGGCACTGACACGGCCAAGTTATGCAGGAGAGTAGGCTGACAGCTAGCTTGCGGGAGGGGGCTCTTCCCTGATTTTTTTTTTTTTTTCAGGATAAATAGCATGCGGGTCCCTGAAACCTGCGGGGTCAGCCCGTGAGGCAGGTGGGACACGGCAGGGGTTGCCCAGCTCCTTGCACAGCACCCACCTTGCCACGGGGCTTGCACGGGGCTCACACAGCAAGGCGAGGGCTGAGCAAGTGCTAGAGGGTCCCCACCCCTGCTTCTGTCACCCCTGTGGTGTGGGGATGGATGTACCCAGGAAGGGCTTTTTACTGGGGAGACGGACCCAAACCCCACAGCCGGGCATGGGGAGCAGCAGCAGAGCCGGGCTGGTGGCTCTGAGAAAGGAGAAGGCCAAAGGAGGGGCGTTTAGATGAGAAGCTGGAGGAAAGACAGCGGGTGCAGAAATTCAGACTTGCACACCTCAGGAGGAGGATTTGGCCAGTGCACAGTGGAAGAGCAGCAGGGAAATAACTGGTGCAGCTGCAGTTAAAAAAAAAAAAAAAAAAAAAAAAAAAAAAAAGTGTCTGACCACATGCAGTACTGCAGACCCACAGGAATGCTATTAAGCAACAAAGCAAGGGCAAAACTTATAGGTGCTTCCGTCCCTATTCCAGAATCCCTGAATGACTACCCCAGTATAACGGGGTTGTTGGTGACCTGCTGGCAGGAGAACAATCACCAGGCTGGATGCTGCTGGGCTACTGACTGCACGGGAAGGCTGGAGCAGGATGCACGTGAGAAGCGTTTGTGTGTGTGGAGGACTGTACAAAGAAAAAGCAGCAGAAAGAGCATCACTACAGGTTTCTCAGGGTGATAGATCCCAGATGCCAAAGGGTAAAATGTAGAGCAAGGACTGTGTTGCTGACCCCTGCTAAGGATAAATACAATGGTCTGAAAACCTGGGATTAGAGAAGCTGAAATTTAGGTCAGGTGGTAATAGTGGGAGATTTCAACTGTTTTGACTATCTACATATGTATTGTCTCAGTGATTCATCAGGAAGAAAAAATACTTTTGGATACAGTAATGAGTCTCTGTGACCAAGCAGTGTTGGAAGTGGCAAGTAGGGCTGCTGCTCTGGGTTTATTTCAGGACCTGCTTCACAAGGTGTTTGTGGGAGAGCTGCTCTCTGCTAGTGACCACAGTACAACCAATTTAATGCTGTAGTGGGAGAGAGCACACCAAATAAATCCAGCACGTGGCTATGCAATTTCAAGAAAGGGAGCTATGAAAAAATAAGGTGATTGATCAATAACAACAACAGAGCTAAAAGGAACAGGCAGAAAGCAAGGAGCCTGCAAGCAGTCTGGAGGTGATTAAAAAAATACTCTATTAAAGCCCAAGTACAACATGTGCCACAACTCAAAGAGAACTAAGAGGTCCTAAAAAACACCCTGCCTGACTCACTGGAAAGGTTAAGGAGGTTTCACAGGGAGAAGGTCAGTGTTTAAAAAGTGGAAAGGTTTCCCACATGAGGAGAACAGGAAAAACCATAAAACACAGCGAGTTAAGTGTAGACAGAAAATTAAAGGAGCTAAAAAAGAGCACAAAGATCTCCCTGCCAACTGATTTAAAAAAGAAAAAAGAAAATATGAAGAAATACATCGAAAATAGGAATGTAGCTAGGGAGCTATTTGATTGCTCATGACCAAGGGGCAAGTAGCGTACGGGGAAGGACAGGGCATGACGGGGTAGCTTGGGCAATTCTTTGTGTTGGTCTTCACAGCTGGAGATACGTGGAGCTCCTCGCGCCCACGTCAGGCTCTGTAGCCTGTCAGTCAGAAGAATCAGATCAGTGAGACATTCCACAAGCCTGCTGAACCAGAGGACTGGCGGGTTGCCAGTGCAGCTCCCACCTACAGGGCAAGCTCTGGAAGGGGCTCTGGCGAGGGTCATACCCAGCCCTGCTGGGGCACTTGGGTCTGCACCAAACGGGGGTGGCAAAGAGCCTCTGGCATGGGAATGCCTGCCTGGCCAACGTCCTGGGGCACTAGGGGAACATCAGTAAGTGCGTGGATAGGGAGAACCTGATGGACAGAAAAGGTATTTTCAAAAAGGTTCGACAAAATTATTATTTTTAATTTACATTGCCATGGAGGTGAAGCAAAGGTTCTTTATGGTTTGAGAGCCAGTTAAAAGCTATTCCTATGTTGTAGGCAGCAAAGCATTGGGTTTAATGGATTCTTTTTTGGGGACAGATGAGTTTTCTGTTCAGCAATGGAGTTTCCTAAGCATCTCTGCTGGGTCTGGTTTTATTTAACATCTTCATTTGTGGCATTGGGAGGGGAATGGACATCAAACTCTCCAGGTTTGTGGATGATGCTAAGCTCTCCTGGGAAATAAAATATTTTACCAATGTCAAATGGCTCCAGAAGTACCTGGCAAAATTAAGTGGGCAAAAAGGTAGGTGAGGAGCTTAAGTGTAGGTAAACACTAACATATCACAGCCCACAAACTGTTCATACCTGGTACAGACTTTGCGAGGGTGTTTGCAGCTTGGGAAAGAGATCTTGGAGATATCATCATCACCTGCAGCATCACCCACAACGCAGCAAGAGGTAGGGCAGTGTCAGAGGGACGGGGACATCAGAGATGGATGTCCCACGGAAAGCTGCAGGCTGGTGCCAGAGGCCACTGCGGCCTCTGAGAGCTGTTTGAGGTTAGTGTGGGTTGGAGGAGTCCTTGGGACGGGTGAGCTTCCTCCATCACCACACTGGACAAATGTATCCCCGCTCTAAATTTGCGACCCATTAGTGCAGCACCAGGCCATTTCTCTTGTTCTCTCCCCTGAGGCTGAGACCTCATAAGACTAGAGGATACAGAAATGCTTGGGGCAGTGATAAATCTTTTTTAGTGGGATTTTATTTCCTTTTCTTTCACAATATTTTCTTTAGTTTCCTAGCCAATTTTTTTTCTAAGGAAAGATTTCTGACTTCCTTTGAGCCACAGCTCAACATCTGTCCACATAGGGGGCTGAAGTAATACACTGTTAAGGGGTTTTGATGTCAAGCCCAAAACCCCACCAGGGATTTATGCAGCTCTCCCTTTTCCTCCCTCCTCCTCTTCAAACAGCCTTTCATTTGCTCTCACTAATTGTGCTGTCATGCCTTTCTTTCCCCCCCAGTTGTGCAGACAGCCTTTCATGCAGACAGGTTTCGGTGACAGATGCCTGTGCCATGAGCTCTCCTACGAGGCGGGCGCACAGCGTGTGTGCTGTCTGAGCACACCAAGCTGCACCGAGCCGATCCAGGCACCCATCCAGCCCGGGGACGGATTAGGTAGTGGCTTTCCTGCCCCCCCCCCCCCAGGAGCTGCTGGATAATAGCTGCCGGGCGGGAGAGCTCCACCAGCCCAGCCCACCCACAGACACCACTTGCTCCTCTAAATGAGCAGGAAGAGATTAGCTGAGCATCTCTCGGAATATTTCAGGGGAGAGTCGTCGGGAGGATTTGGGTTGGGGCAAGGACGCTGTAAAGTGGGGTGTCCCGGGGCTCTGGGAGCCGGGGCTGCACCTTCCTCGGGCAAACACCGCCAGAGTTGTACGGACAAAGATCAATGCTTTCAGGGGCTTGCCTGAGATTGTGAAAGGGAGCTCAAGGCCGTGGACCATGTAAATCGACCTGCTCACATGGAAGCCTGCTCCCAGGCCTTGCCAACTGCGGGAGAATGACATTTGAGCAGCTACCTGAAGGCATCTGGGACACAACCAGAAGCAGAGCCTCTGCAGGATTAAAGCCCAAATTTCCCCAAGGTGTCTGTGTCCTGGAAAGACAAATAGAGCAAGTAGGGGAATGCACAACTCGAGTTTGCAGATTATTTTTCTTGTGTTTCAGGTGCCTGTCTGTGAAGATTTCTGAGACAGAGAAGTACTTTACTTTTCCCAGTGCCTGCAGATAGACAGGGACGGGACTGGTGGTGGCAGGATCAGAAGCACTCACACCACAGCACTGACCTGCAGGAGGTTTGAGAGAAGTTACAGTGCTCCACCAAAGAGTGGACTTCAGAAGAGCAACGGCAGGCCACCGCCATGCTTGGATGCACTCCTATAATGCACCCACAGTGAAAATCCAGGTTATACAAGAAATAAGCACAACCCCTGGCTTGCTGTCACTGGTGCAGCCAGGCTTCAGAAGCCAGCTTGCCATGGGAAGCCTGCGGGGCAGCACACACCACCACCGAGCACTAGCCACGGCAGCAGGATCTGGGTGACAGACTGAGCGGAGAACATGGGAAAGCATCACACGCCCTGGTGTGAAAGCTCCCACAGCTCAGCAGGGAAATGGGGGCAGGGGGCTCCTCATCGCTCCTGTGCACGTGAGAGCAGCAAGCTCAAGGACTGGATCCTGCTTAGTCTCTGCTTGGGGGGATACGGGGCTGGATGAAAGGAGCCAGGATACATGAAATATGATAACTGGAAAAAATACAAACCAGAAGATGGGCTGTTTAATGCAGTACAGATCCAGCAAAACAACCAGAGCCAAGCAAAAAGACATTCCTCATATTAGAACAAAGATACCGTCTCAACCCAGGGAGAACCTGGAAGGAGAAGGGTGTGCTGAGACGTGTTTTGTTAGCTTCTGCATCTCCGGCACTGCAGGGATCAGACCCAAGCCTAGGGTGTGCCAGGGGCTCTCCCCTTTCCCCGAATCTCTCCTGCCCTCCCTGAAGCACTTCTGCTGCTCCCTCCAGCACAACCACCTCCGGGCTCCCTGTGCTGGGGTTTGCGCCCTCGCTCTCCCTGCCTCCCTGCTCTCCCTGCCTTTCTCTTGGCCTCCCTGCTGCTGCTCCTGCCTCTAGCCTCAGCTCCCCCAGCCCTGAGGTCTTCCCTCTGCTCATTACATTAGAAGGAGAGTTGCTGTCACTCTCGGTCATAAGACAAAAGGAGGAGCAGAAAAGTGAGGTCTCCCTCAAACAGCAGGATGCTGATGGTGTGCAGAAGGAGCTGCCCTGAAGGTCACCACCCAGAAAAGGCCGGTGTCCTCAGAGACACCAGGTACCTTGGGCTGGGAGCTGGACTGGGGTGCAGCTCTGACCAGTGCAGAAACCACCTCTATGCCCTGACCCTACTGGGACAAATTCAGCCTCTGAATAAGCAGGAATCACATAATTACCTTTTCCAGGAAACTTTTCCAGTTGCGTCCAGGTATTTCAGTGCTGCTGAGCTGAGCTCGCCCTCCTGTGAAGCATTTTCTCCTTGTGACAGCAGGAACAGCACAGGGCTGGCAGCTGCCAAGAGCCATTCCTCCCTTGGAAGGTCCTCCGCCTGGGTCTGCAGAAAATCAGCATGCTCGGGCACCTCGTGGCAATCCTGGCATCACAACACGGCTGCATCTGTGCCCACCGACAGTTCCTCGGGGTAACAACATCCTTTTGTTCTTGCTGAAACTCAGAGGCAAGTCCCTCTGCACGGCGTGACCTCCAGCAGCAATACAAATACAAGTGTCAGTGCTATTACTATTAATAGTGTTCCTATTCCTGCTGTCATTATGATTGCTTTTGCTACTATTAATAATAATATTTACATATGCAAAACCACAGATGCAAAACAGATGGTTTGGTTGGGCCCTCTGAAAAACTTGTCTCTGCCACATATTTATGACAAAGACGGAGGGTTAACCACACAGAGTGCCATATAGAGAACAAATAGACGGGGAAAAAGAATGAAATAATTCCTTCCATATTCCCAACAGAGGCCAAAACTCATCCATTCCCTCTCTCTGCTTCTCTCCTTTCTAGTATTTGAGACTCTTTCCAATACCAGGTCAGGGATGGTTTCCATATTTGTTCAGACTTGTCTAATTTTATTTTCCAGTTCAGCTATTATTTTTTCAGATGCAGCTTTTCCTGATGGATGGAAAATACAAAGGGAGTCACTCATCTGCTCCCTGCAAGCTTTTTCCTGACCGCTGGGAAGCTCGGGCACTATTCCAGACCTGGAGTAAACCTTGCCTGGTGGAGAAAACTTGATCCCTGTTTGCTGAGTTCTGGGAATAATTTAAGCTAACGGGAAAAGTGAAAGTGAGAAAAGACTACCACAACCCTGAGCCCATCTTCTTCCCTCCCTAAGGGAAGAAGTGGCCCTGCCTGGGAAGATGGTGATGGCCATGCAAGGTGAATGATGGCATCTCCACTACTGGCTGATGCTGTACAGCAAGCAAGTGGCACAAGAGTGGCCAGATTTTTGGCAGTTTCATCCAGGTTTGTTTCGTAAAACCAGAAACTAATGCACGGTTTGCCAGCAGCGTGGCATTGCCCTCTGCAGAAGGACAAAGCTTGCCTATATCGATGAGTAGCTTTGAACTGCAAGCAGGCCACCCGCACGAGCGGCTTCCCTGCAGGCATGCTTCAGTCTCTTGGCTGTATATTTAGTTGTGCAAACACCAGGGGCTCCCCCACACCTGTGGGTGTCACGTTGGTGTTCAGCAGGACTCCACAATCCTTTTCTGCTGGGAAACACCTCTGGGGATGCCCAGTGGCCCTGAGCTGCTCCTACCCTGAGGAGGAGGAAGAAAGTCTACGTGCTCTGCCACGAGGCAGCGATGCTTAAAAGGAGAAAGCCACTGGACAGCCCATACTGCATGCTAACGAGTACAACACAGCGTCCCCAAGCACTAATGAGTAATAAAGTGCCCCACAGACTAAAGAGCCCCCAAGTACTACCAAGGGCTAAGTAGTCCCCAAATACTCACGTCTCTCTCTCGGGTCAAATTGCACTCTTTAAACCAATCCCCATTACTTTTTGCACATAAGGCTGTGGAAAGCCTCAGAGGGGCTGTTAGGGTCTATTGTAGGGGAATAAAGCATGTGTCAAAAAGATTTTTAATGCCCAGTTAAAAATGGCCTAAACGCAGCCTGCAGTTACCTGATAAGCTGCAAGGTCTCTACTGGGATAAATATTTTGGTTTTTAAATTGTCTCAGCCCTTGCACACTTACAGGAGACTGGCTTGGCTCTAAACTAAAGCTGTGTCAAGTACATTAAAACAATATTAAAAGCCTGGCTTTTGTTCCATAAAGACTTTTAATGCTTGTTGCTTTTTTCCTTATAATTGTTACGACCAGTAAATATTGAACATGTTGCCGTGCTGCAGATTTCTGTAGCTCAGGGCAGATAACAGCATCAGTGCCCTTCCCCACCCGCCTGACCCCAATGTGTAGGTACCAAAAATGCTCAGGGAGAAGTTAACGTGCCCACAGCTGCAACGGGGCAGGCCAGGGGACAACACCCGAGTCCTGTGTCCGCAGGCTCTGCTCATTGTGAGAGAAAATATTCCTATTAGTGCAAGTTACCCTCTTACTTTTTTACAGGGAAACCTGAGAGACTGCACCATTTAGCATTTCAATTAACCTTTTTGTGAACAACTGCCTAATTCAGGCACGCTGCGGTGCCCATTCTCCTCAGACCACTGCTGGATTCTACGTAGGTATTTGGACATCCACGAGTTGGATATTTGAATAGGTGGAGGATTTTTCTTTTCCCCAAAAAACTGGTCTGTAATTCATTCAAAGATTCAGTCTCAGTGTAACAGCCAAGAAACCCAGGGTTCAAGCTGAGACAGGGTGTTTCTTCCTTCCCGTTTGTTCCTGTGCTGGAAGAGGTCTCCGGGGCAGAACAGCCTCATGGGGCTCTGCTGCTATCGCTGGGCTTTGGGAAGTGTTTGCTTAGTGGCAAGTGGGGCCAGCAGACAAAATTAATGGCATCTGAAGTTCAGTGTGAGTCTTGACTTTCAGGAATGCAGCATTAAAAACAAAACTTAAAACTTCCATATTGCAAAACCTATTAGCTGCTTTACCATTTTTGCAGTCATGCCAGTTTGCTCATACTGGATCTTTTACCAGAGCATGACAGCTCATTTGTTTAGCTTGGGCTAGGCTTAAAGTTCTGATGAAGCCTAATCTTGTGACCTGTATTTACTTTGGCCGGGGATGCCTTTTGCACAGACGACTTCCTATCCTTCCTAATCTTTCCCGCAGGAAAGAAGCTGGGAGTTACGAGCAGGGGGAGGAAGCAAAGCCAACCAGACAGGCTGCGGAAGAGAAACAAGCGCTGCACATGTTGGTGAAGTGGGTCAGGTTCAGGGACCTTGTCTGTTAAGGGAAGGAATTAAAAGGGGAGTCAGCACCTCCGCTGTCATCATCGGGGATGCATCAAATCCATCATCAGCCCCTGGAAGTTTACCCATCTGGAAATACGGCTGGCTGCGACATCTTCGGGCTTTTGCGAGTGCTTAGGGATGGAAAAGTCTTTGCTTGGCTCCAACTTGTAAAACCTCCAGCTGAAGCTGGGAAGGGCTGAGCTGCTGTCAGCCAGGGATTTGACAGCGAGGGGCTGCTCACAGGTTGCTGCTGCCGGTCCCGTAGAGGGCTGGGAGCTCTCTGTGACAAGGGAGCCAGCACGGACCCTTCTTCCCAGCATCTTTGTTGGGTACTGACAACCAGCACGAACTCCTGCATTCCTCACCTCCATTGATTCAGGGCCTAATCCTGCAGAGGGCATGATGCAAATGCTGCCCAGGAGCAGGCTCCCACGTATGGCACTAATGTGAGCAGGTTAGGTCTGAACATGCCGACACCAGGGATACAGCTTGCTCTGGGCCCTGCAGCAGGGTGAACAGTCCTAGTGACATGCCAGACCACTTCCTAAAAATCTTTCTTACATTTTGAAGTAACGTGGCAAGTGTAAATGTAACCTTCTAATGCAGCAGCAATAGACTATACATCACGCTGGCACTAGAAGTGCTGGTGAGCTTCACAAAATCCTTGCTTTATACTCAGAAATAGGGCTGTGAGTTCAGAGACATAACAATGGGGCTAAGGACGTTTGCAGAAGACAAAAAGCCAGCCAGGTTTGGATTCTATTTGGTATCTTGGGCTTGACCAATTCCCACGAGTTGAAATCAAAAAAATGGAGTAGCTGGAAATATTCCTCAGCTTCATTCCCACGAAAGAGAAAGTACTTAAAAGCATTCTAAGGTTAATGGGAACATGATGAAAGAACCATTTCTGTAGAGTAGCTTTTTGATTAAATGCCTCCTTTAAATGCATTTTCCAAGCATTATAGCAGAGAAATTTGGGACAGGGTTCAAATCTCTCCCAAAGTGCTGGAGAGCAAGTGGTGAGGAAGCAATCTATTGTGCTGCTGCTGAGAGGCTGGGGCTGCCGGGGAACAGCACCCACAGAGCAAGTCACCCTGACGGGGAAACAGAACACCTGCATTTGTCCCAGTAAAAGCCCTGAAACCCAGCCCAGCATGGCCACTGGAAAGGCACAAGTGCACTGCCTGCAGGGATTTGTCCAAGAGAAGCATCTTCCCAGAGCTGGCTGATGCTTTTTGCCTCAGAGGGGAAAGCTGGCATCATAAAACTTCCCCAGCTGGGCAGCTGGGTGGTGCAGGAGCATGTTGACCCCCCTAATTCACATTTAAATATCAGGCTATTATTGTATTATTATTATTATTATTATGCTGTTTACAAATACTTACATTGGAATAGATTGTGTGCAGAGATCTTGATAAGAATGCCAACGCCACTCTCAGTGCTAGGAGACAGTGTGTAAGGGCCACTGTTTTTTAGGCTATTTAAGAGCAGCTTAATCTGTGCCACGTATTGGGTTTAGTTCTATAATACCTGCCTTGCAAGGTTACCTCACAGCAGAACTGAGATCAGTAACAATAAACCTTAAAATACTTCCGTGCAGATATCCAATAGCTTCAGTTCAGCAAGGGATATGTTCTGTGCAGGACATACACACAAGTCTCCCGTGTGACTGCTGGATGGGGACCTTAAAGCAGCAGCTATTTTCTACCATAAAGCACTTCCATAAAGCACTGAATTTTAAATGACCTCCCCAAAACTGAATTCTGATCTCCCTATTGATAAGCTCCTGACCCCTTCTGCTCCACTGCCACCCTGCCTGCAGCTGCCTGAGCCCAAAGGTGAGGGCACAGCAGATCAAATCGATTGCACACTCCCATGCTATGGATGTTAGCGAACAAGTTCCTCATGACCCTTCACCTTTCTGCCATGGGAAAATGCTGGGAGACTCATTTCACCCTGCTTTGGGGGGCAAACAACAGCAGCTTTACATCACAGGAAGAACTTATATTAATGCCCACCTAATGAGAATGCTTCTCGGCAAAACCTACATCTCGCAGTGTAGTTAGGCAGTCATGCAAAGCACCGAGCTGGCCTGCCGAAGTTCTCAGGATTCATTAGATGACTGTGGTAACAAGGCAGAAGTTTTGCATTTCTATTGACTTAGTTTTAGTGCCACAGAAGGCAGTGGGAAGAGCGGGCAGAAGGAAAGGCTCTGGTGATAGACTGATCAGGCTGAGTCAGTGAGAAGTACTCAAAGCAAAGGAAAGCAAATAAAAGGGCTGCCTGCGGGCAGTGGTGGCCGGGAGGCTGAGCTTGCCGTCCTCTCTGTGTTTACCAGGACACAGTTCCCACCGCCAGCTGCCCCATGCTTGCAGGGAGCAGCAGCTCCCGGGATGTGAGGGATGGCTTCTGCAGAAACCCTTTGTACCTGCCAACAGGGCTGAGCTATAAACAGCCCGAGGCAGCAGCCAGTTTGTTTCCTTAACTTGAGTGTGCTGTGCCCAGCTTCCAGACCTTGCCTGGGAGCCAGCCTGCAATTACAGGGTGTATGTGTCCACATAATTACACACCAGTGAGCTCCTGCAGCTCCCTCAGCTCAGGAGAGAGGTGGGATGCTAAGAGCTGGAAGCCAAGAGGAGAAGGTGAAGGGTGCCTTTATTGATTACCTGTTGGTCATTGACCATTTTCCCATGCAGGGTGCACATGGAGAAAGGCGAGACCTTGCAGCTTAGCAGCTCTCCCAGCACATTTGCATTCAGGTAGGGAGCTGTGCTAATGCCCAGGTGCTGCAGCACCTCTGAAAGCCACCACCCCTGGCCCACAATGAGCACCAACAGTGCTCAAGCAGTGCTCAGAGGTGGCACTTCTCCCCTCTGAGACTCTGCCCCCTATTACCCTGCTCTGACACGCAGCTGCTCCACAGTCAGCATCCAACCTGAGCCAGCACGGCCGTCTGTTTGCAGCAGCCCGTGGTCTTTCATTTAGCAGTGACCTTGGCCAAGGTAACATCCAGGCTGTCAAGGTACAACCTCAGCCTGGCCCAATCCCTCACCCACAGGTCTCCCTCTGGCCGCGGTGGAAGCTGCATGGAGCAGCTCCAGGCTCAGCCCCAAGCACTCAAACGTCCCGGCGTGTTTGCAGAGCAGAGCTCCTCGGACTTCTGAGGAGTGACAAATTACCAGGAAGGGCTCCCCCCGCACCCCAGCTCCGCTGCGCACAGCAGAATTCCCCCGTGCCGCATTAACAGCTAATAAAACAATAGAGCTTTTAGTGGTGGACTTCAAAGACATCTCGGGCAGATGAATGAATTTAGCATTTCTTCACTTACTGTCAGCGCTGGGGGAGAGAAGGGCAGGCTGAGGTCGAAGGCTTCAGCAGGCAGCAGCAAACAAATACAGCCTGGTATTTGGGCTACTGCAGAAAAATGAGTGGTAAATCAGCCAAGCAATTGGCAAGTGCCAGGTTTTCCTTCTCCTTTATCACCGCTCATCCACTTCTGCTGCCCTTTTTGTTTATTTTTCCCCCCTCCTGTGCTACAAGACGACTCTGAAAAATGCCATCAACATTTAAAAACCTCCAAAATTACACCTAAAGCATGGGTCAAGTCACCAGCAGCTCATTACAGTGAAGAGAATCTTTAGGCAGCCTGGCCCAAACTCAAGCAAACATAATTATTTTCAGACACAGCAACACAATTGTATTTGGTAAATCTGCCTTGAGGTCCCACAGCTAATTTACAACCGTGTGTCCATCTACAAAATGGTTTCTGCAAGCCATTAGCTCATTGTCATGTTCAGTCACAATAAACATCTATATGAATTAAGCTTTGAGTTGTGCAACCAAGAGTGGGTTAATATTACTCAAAAATTATTTGCCTTTTAGGAGCTGGAAAAGGAAGTATGAGAAAGCAGGACGAGCAGGGAGAACAGCATTTGTTGCAAATAGTACAGAAATGCCATGATTTTTACCAGAGTTGCAGCGGACTGAGGGTCACATTGTGCCATCACAGCTGGCTCTGCCTGGAGTGCCTGACAGCTCTTCCTTCACAGAGAGGGCTTCATTATGCTTGGGGCTACAGAAGAAATGATCAAAGCCTCCCAGGTGGGATGCTGGCTCTGGAAGACAAAAAGACAATACAAGACATAAGGAGCAGCCGCAGTAACAGGGGCAGTTTTCCCGGTCTGGGGGACCTCTGAACCTCTGCACCTATACCAGGCTGGGTGAGGACAACCTGGCATTGAAGACCAAGCTCTGGCCTCGTGCACAGGAGTGAGGAGGCCACCAGCACATACCTGGGTTCCTCCAGAGGTTGGGCACTGAGCACCAGAGAAACCACTGTAACAGGGCCACTCGTTAGGTAGCTCCCACCAGCGAGACTGTGCCAGCCAAATCTTGACCTTGGATGGAGCCTGCAGGGCAGTTTGGAAGGGCCTGGAGATGGAAGAGATCTTAAACAGATGAAGCATCGCCTTGTAAGATTGCAACACAAAAGAACTGCCACAAGTAATGCAGCTCAGTTTCTTATATTTCTCCATTTTCTGAGCAGCTTTTTTTAAGCCACAGCCTTTACTCCCACACAATATATGAGGAAGAAAAAAAAATCTGCTGGTTTTCTATGTTTTTCTTTATCCTAACATAGTCCATGACACCCAAAACAGGATTTTTTTTTTTTCTTTTGAGGTGCACGTTTTAGCCTCTTGAATACCATCATCTACCATATACTAACCTAATTTCCAAGTCCAGCCCAAATGACTTGCTCTGGAATATGACTTTCAAGGTCGCTGTCACTAATGGTGCACTCACACCTGGTGCCAAATTCTCAAAGCATTCTCCACTTGGCTGTCCTACAAAACGCTTCAGCAGAGGACACTTTCCAAGCGCTCACAACCGCCGTGACAGGATTTGCACGCAGCCGGCTCATGTGGAGCTGGGGCATTGCTCAAAAGCAGCACACTCACAAGCGGGGAGGGAGGCGGCTTCCTGATAACTGAGCTGACAACTTCTAGGTTCTGTAAAACCAGACCCTTCCAAGAATGCCCTTTGTTCAGCGCTAGCAGTCAGTTGCTCCATTCAGTCTCTCTCCCTGCTTGCTTGTAATTTATTCCTTCTAAAAGTCTTGCCTTAGGCTAGCAGAAAATTAAAACAAGGAGCCAGATTTTCTTTTTTTTTTTTTTCCTCACTTTTGCTCTTTCATCAAGAACAGTGAAAATTTGGCACAGTTGAATATTTTGTTCAGTTCTTTCTTTCAGTCTTTGAAGTCCCCTAAAGCCTTGGTAGGAGTCTAGGCTTCCACTCACATCTGCTTTCCATGAAGCCATTTACCGCACTTTATTTGTGCCATATTAGATTTTTCAGGACAGGGACAGAACTAACGAAGCATTTACATTCCTGGGAAAGTGGCATATATACAACTACCACGTTACTCTGATAGAAACAAACTGCAACTGACATATTTCAAGTTCTCAAGAAAGCAGCCATGTTGCACTGCAGGCAGCAAAGGGTCCAGAGCCGGCGGTTACTTGGTGAAAAGCTTTCTTTTTAATGCCCAATTAAAACTGAACACCCTCGGCGCAGGTTTAGTTTATACAGTTATCAAGAGATACCTTAGCACCTGTAAGGAAATGGAGGAAAATGTCTTATAAAAGGGGCAGCTTGGAGAGCAGCTTAATGAAAACAAAGGATGGCTGAACAGAAGCTGCATCAGAGCCAGTATCAATGACACAGAGCACTGTCAACAGGATAATGGCATCATGCTGCTAGCTGCTAAGGCATTTCTTTTACAAGCAGAAGACTAATCCCACAACAGCTCCAGTCCAAGGACTTTATTGCTATCAGAGCAGGGAAAGGGTGTTGACTGAACCTCTTTATCAGATGAATGCTGATGAGCTGTAGGGACTACTGATTATCCTGCTGTTTTCTGTTTTGTGTTTCTCTTTAATAATTAAAAAAAAAATAAGAAATATTTGTCCACTTCTCATACTGAGAATGTTATTGAGATTGTTCCAAGTCAGGGGCGATAAAGTAGCAACTGAGAAAAACATGCCTTGGAGGAGTCAACATCAAGAGCCCAGCAAGCTCATTCTTTGAGCACAGCCTCCAATGGCCCTGAGCTTAAGACAAGGACTTTGTTAAAAAGCCAACTGGAACTTGGAAAGTTCATCAGAGGATTGCCTCTCCAAGCTCAGCACAGCTCCAATCAACGAAGCTCACGGAAGAAACATTTTTTGGAATCCAGTCGTTTGCCATCCAGGCAAAAGACCAAATCACAACCAAATGACAAAGTGTGAAACGTGCTTACATTTGCTCAGCCTTGGAGGAAAAAGACACTTACTGACTGAGCTTGATCACAGCGTCTGCTCATCAGCTAGCTGAGAAAAGCCTTTATAACCTTGCCACTGCACATAGCTTAGTGCAGAAATGGCCAGATGCTGGTATGCTGTTCTGAGCAACCAAATACTAATTTTGGATGTCTAAACGGAGGAAATCACATTTGAAAATCACGTCCCTGTACAGCTACAAACAGCTACAAGGAGTATGATAGCTCTGCTTCCTGCCTCAGTTTCTCTCACTGCTTGAATGTGATAGAATAACATGTCCATAATAGGGGTTATTTATTACACCCTGTCACTGAGAAGGAGGATCATAGGTAGATATGAGAGAATTATTCTGGGCTTGATGCAAAGTGCATCTCTAGACCTTGTTTCTAAAGCTCCTTTGAGCTTCCTGCACGCCAGTTGAACTGTGCTGGTTCCCGGGCACCTGGTTGTGCAGGCACCCCCACTTGTTTGTTACATCTTTCCTCCTAAAGATTTCTGCTTCCTCAATTTCTTCCAAAAATGGAAACAAATTCCAAAGCTAGAAGGCTTTGAAATAACCCACAAGACAGCTATTCCAGTCCCCAAAAGGAGCCCATCCTCATGTCTCCATCACGTACCTATACAACCCTATCCCTACTGCCACGCATCTTCGCTATTGTATTTACCATCCCTTACAAAAATATTGAGATGTAAATCAGATATTTAAGTGTAGCATGGACCTGAAGGTTTCCATAGCCTGGGCAGGGAATCAGATGCCCTAGCGATGTCCAGGACTCCCGTGCCCCCAGGTTACTTCTCTTGCTGGGAGGTGCTCACAGTCACTGAAACGGGGCCTGCAGTGGATGTCAGGAGGCAGGGGGCCTGAGAAAGGGATGTTTTTTCCTGCTGCTCCAGTGATTTGAATTATTTCATGATGGCAAAAAAACTAGGAGAGGAAAAAACCACAGTGCTGTGTTAAAAAAAGAAAAACATGACTTTAAGAAGTACTGTGCCAGGTAAAACTCCTCTGCTTTGTTATTATGAGAGTTCCCAGTATTGATAATTTCTCCTAGTTGCTGGTTTGTAAGTTACTTCTGAGTAGAAAATTCAATTACATGGGCCAAGTCAACAATAATGTTTTTCCTGGCAACGGTTCATTTTGCCAGTGGAAACATTTTTCCCCCTTCTTTTCTGGATTCAGCTCTGCAAAGTTGCTAAATTCTTCCAGATCTCTGGTCTGATGTGATCATAAATATCCTGATTGTATTCCACTGATTGACAGACTGGGGATGGATTAAGTGGGGATTACAGTCTGGAATGATCAAAATGTGCTTTCATGGTCAGTAACTCTGCAATAAGTCATAGTTCCAATGTACATTACCCATATAATCTAATTAACATGGCTGTTTATGTATTTAATATCATTTTTTAAACTTTTTAATAAAAGAAGGTTTTAAGGAGAATTATGTGTTGTTTAAGATTTAAGAACCTGTTCTTAGAATGTACAGTAGTTTGGGTTTTGCACTGTCACTACTGAGATGACAGATAATACTATCTCTTGCCGTTAAAATGGGACTTGGGCAGGATAACGAACCAACTTCTGCCCTCTTTGATGGATGGGTAAGCTCGGGTTTTCTGGTTTAGTCAAAGTTACTTTGGATTTACATTTTAGTAGTTCAGGGCAGAATTTAGTTCATTAGAATTAAAACCCTACCTTTTTAATAAACTGAGACTATTAAAACCATATATAGGCACATAACTGAAAGCATCTGAATTTTCTAAGGTCCTCAGCACTCACGGGTCTCAAGGCTGTCATTATTTACTGAGTAGGAGCAGCAGGAATTAGTCTTATGGGTACAAACCTTAGATGTTTTACTGCACAGGTTCATATATACATGCTACATACCTAATGATATCGAACTAAATGAAACAATTCACAAAGGCAAAAATCCAAACTACAGCAATGTGTTCAGCAGCTGCCCTTGTGGGTATAAAAAGAGCACGCTATTTGATTGCAAGGTCAAGGAATTATAG
The DNA here is from genome assembly GCF_011077185.1 of Oxyura jamaicensis. NCBI lineage: Eukaryota > Metazoa > Chordata > Aves > Anseriformes > Anatidae > Oxyura > Oxyura jamaicensis. The sequence goes on from NC_048912.1 coordinate 6,089,756, forward strand.
TGGAGATGCTTTGCAGTCGTCCATAAAAACTGAAATCTGAACCAAGTAAATATTTTGGAGGACTCTGGGTTCTCTGCTGACTCCAGTCCACCCAGCAATCAGCATCTCAGAGCTGTGACTTGCACTGCTCTGCAGTGATACCTCTATTCCAACAGCATTTATTTTATTTTTTTGAATTTTCAGAAGGCTCCGGGAGGTTTTGCACTTTCCCTTGCTTTTGTGCCTGCTAGAACTGCAGCCCGGTGTCCCTGAACCTGCATCTCTCCATGCTCCTGCAACTGATGGGAGCTTTACAAACCATGCTGGACACAGCAGCTTCCACATAAAGAGTTTGGGTATGTATTCAAGGTCCATCACACATTTCAGGACTCTGAACTTCATGGCCAAGACAACGGGATAGCAATAAAGCTTAACATGGTCAGTACTGCTGAGCAATCCCAATGAGAGGCAGTGCTCCGGCCATGCTCCCACTCCCACCCACGTTGGTCTCCTCCCTCCACCGCCCAGCCATCCTCCAGCCTGCATTCGTACAACTTCTTCCTGACCCACAAGATTTTAAAATAAATCTGAGCTGAGAAGCTTCAGCATATCCAGCCACTGGCCTCGGATGTCCCTGCAGATCTTGCAAGTAGACAACGCGCCCTAGGCTGCGGGTTCTGGTGCACAGACGCGATGGGCACCGCCTGACTCAGACTTAGGACTTGGTCTAGAGATCAGAGGAAGGCTCAGCCCTCTGCCCCTTGCTCCTGGCACATGTGGCAATGCTGCTGGGCTGTGACCAGAGACCAGGCAGCGATGGCTTGCCTTGAGACCGGCCTCGTGTAGGAGTCGATCCATCAGCCTGTGGATGAAACACACTTCATCACACCACCGATCCTCCAAGCCTCACGGAGAGCTCTACCCATAGTCCCTTAAATGAAGAAGGAATGATTCAATTTAAAGGAATTGGAAGCATCTTTAAAATGTGATGGTTCCCATCACGTGAAGTCCCTGCACAGCGCGCTGCCCAACAAGCCTGATTATTCCCCAGCCGTACGGGGGCTTAGAAAATATGTCAAGCACTCAAATCATTTTAGATCCTGCTGCATCGTACATACCCAGAATCCAAGCAGGGTTCACATTCAAGGGCTTATAAAAACTTGAACGTGCTCCAATAACTTAAATCACTTGGTGAGGTTTAGAATGATTTAAAGGCATTGGAACTCTCCGCGTTTGGTGTGCGAGGGCTCCAGCTTGGAAGAGAATCAAGGCATGTTCTAGCGTGGCAGCTCCAGGCATATTGAATCAATTTCAGCATGTAAAAATAATTAACAATGATAAAAATACATTAATAATACTGTAAGTATAAGGCCAGACCAAAGTTTCAGCCTGAAGAAAAAAAAATGGCTGCAGAAATTCAGCAAGGTTTGTGAACAGCTTGAATCAGGAGTAATGAGGGATTTCAGTGACAGCAAAATAAATGGAGGCAACTCGAGGGTAAGGAGCAAAGGAAGATCACATTTGACAGTAGTTACAAAGTTTTAGTGGCCTGAGCTGCAGGACTTGCTCAATTCTAGCCTGGAGCCACGCCAGCACAGCATCGCTCAGCCAAGGGATCAGAAACTACCTAAGGTCCAAGATCTTGCAAGCCATCAGGGCCAGAACCAAACGCCATATATCACCGAGTTGGCTCATAAATCCCTGCTTTCTAGTAGCACGCACTAGGAAGGCCAAATTTAACACCTGTCTGGAGGGGGTGCAGCTCTGTCTGAAGGATGCTTTTCCAGAGCTTCCCAAAACCAGCTCAGTACCCCCGGGAACAACGTCAAGGGGGAAGCCCCGAGGGATGTCAGGGCTTTGGCTACTTCCACACAAGCTTCCCAGCGTCTGGTGCACCAGCTTCCAGCCTGGACCAGCACCAGGAAGAGTCCGAGGCTGCAGGGATAAATACTGGCAGGGACAACATTAATCACCAAGAGCTTTTGTCACAACAAACGACTGATATTTAGTTTGGTCAAGAGCCCAGAACTCACCCATCCTAACTTGTTGTGTACTCAGCCATTGTGCAAAAGCCTCCTTGAGTCTTTCTCTAATGCCATCCCAGCCTACACCAGTCTGTAAAATTAACTAATGGCACAAAGTCTGTGCAAAGATTTTGGGGAAAGAACATGCAATACAACTTTTATTGCTCATGGTGGGAGGAGAGGGATGGGCATGGACAAGTAATGTCCCTTTTTGCGGAGAAAAGGTACATTAATTTTCATTCTCCTGGAAGAAGGAGAGGTGTTTTCAATGGTAAGGTTTATTTCCAGGTGCGGAAAATAGGGTCTCTGCTACCAGAGCTACCAGCAGAAAAATAAAGCCTAATTTATGCCATTTCACAATTCTACTGTGGTTTTGAAATGAACATTTAGCTTTGGCATGAACTCCCATCTCATTTTCTGTGAAATACAACAGAGCTCAGGACAACTGCAACCAAGAGAGAGTTCTATGAAAAAAAAAAAAAAAAAAAAGCCTGTAAACCCTTTACTATCTTCAATCAAGAAAATAATTCAGTTGCTGCAGACCTGATATTCATGGCAGGGGCCCAAGGACCTTGCAACTCAGAAAAGCACTGAAGGGATCCATAAAAAGTGGCTGGCCATGAGGAATTTGCACTTGCTTTTTAAGGGGAGTAAAAATATGACTATAGCAATTTAGAAGAGTTTATGCATTCAGGACTTAGAGAGGTTTAAACCGCTCAGTTCAGAAGGATGCATCAGAGAATGAGTGAGACCGAAGGCATCACAAAGAGGCAGAAATCATATGACAGAAGCACTTCTGGGCAGAGGAGAGTGCTTTGAAGCTTGCTCTGCCCACACAAGTGGTCCCTGACCTGTGCTCGGACCCCCAGCTGCCCTTGAAAAGCTTGTTGCACCTCCCAAAGCTGGGGAGGTGCCGTGCCCAGCATCACTGCTGCCCCCAGGACAACCGGGAGCCTTCGGCCAGCAGAAACATCCAGGACAGGGAGGCCTGGGAGGGAAAGTGCTTTCAAAGGGCTCAGGATAAGACCGGGGTCTTTGGGAGATAATGATGAGCCCTTGCCTCACAGCATGCAGGACTAATTGCAAAGCCCATCTCTCTGACCTGGGGGTCCTGCTCTAAGCCCTGCTCTGTTTCTCATATTCGCTCACTAACTCCGCTCAAGCATTTTAATCCCACCTACTGCCAGGACAGAAAAATAACAACTTATACTATTTGGAAATCAAGCTGAAAAAAAAAAAAAAAAAGATCACCGTGAGGGAAGAGCTACCGGTGTGCCCCAGCTGTGGTCTTTGTGGCCATGGGCTCCCCACAGGGCCCTTGGGCACATGGATGAGCTCCTGCCCCGTCCCTGGTGTTGGTCCAGCACCACGGCTGCTCAGCTGCCTCCTACGGTGCTGTACAACTCAGTACCATCGCGGCTGCTTCCTGCTGACCAGGACTTGCTGGCAGACGCGAGGACAGCTACGTTTGTGTATGGAACGTTCCTGCTGCTCACAGGGGACATGGTTATGACACCGCAGCAGTGCCCCTCTCTCCGCAGCACAGGGGCAGGCTGCACCACATCTGAAGGGAAGAGCAACCAAGAACAAAGGCCGATGCCAAGCCCTTGAACCAGGGACACGACAGAAGCAGACTCGCCAGCAGCCTTAACCCCCCTCCTGGGGGGGGGCAGACCCCCTAGTGCTGCAGCCCCTGGCTCTGCTGCTGGTTGTGCTCCCAGTCTTGGAGGAAAGTATGGGGAAAGGCACTTTTCTTGCTGTAGCACTGGACGTGCATTTCATTTTCCTTGCCTCCATGCCCTCAGGGTGGTTGTTGGCTGCAGTAGATGGTGGGTTATATTTTTCTAGCCTGTTGTACCCCTCTCAGGAGAAGTTGTTACAGTTGTAGTTGTATTTTTCCAGCTTTTCCAAGCTTACCAACTCCCCCGGGTGCTGTTTGCCTGAGTGGTTTGGTACAGTTTTATTTTTACAATAACTATTACACTTTTTAATTTTATTTTTGTATGTTAATTGAATACTTTTTAATCACAATGCAGACGCAGTTGTAGGGGCCAAGAAAAATACATAAACAAGAAGAGAATCCAAACATATATCTGCCCAGCATGGTACAGCAAAACTTTCCAAACCCACGTTCAATCTAGCCCAGTCCTGGATCTCCACAGTAAAAACCTACCAGAGCACAGCCACCAGCAGTACGCTCTCCTGATCACTGCAAGCCCTTTGCCTGGACAATCAAGGAAGAAAATAAAATTTCAGAGTGCACACACAAGGGAAATGCTGAACTATGGCACCACAGCAGCCCTGGAATCAGATAAAAGTGCCCTGAGGATGACGTACGGCATGGTCCCTGCTACCACAGCACACATCCCCTTGGCAGCCAGAGGGCAAGAACCAAAGCCGCCACCACCAGAACGTGCTGGCTCTGAGCATGCTGCTGATGGGGTTTTCTCTTTGATTGCATTTATTATCAACAATCTGTGGCTTGCCTTACTTCTGGTCTCTGTGTAGCTCTGGCACCACCTCTACACAACCTGGGTCTAGCAGGAGATGAGAGTCCCTGTGAATTTTGTTCAGTTGCCCCATTGCAACGTCCTGGCCCTAAGTAAATAGCCAAGCTTCACCCTTTTAATGTAGTTCTTTAGATAGCGTTTGCCAGATCGTGCTGAAGATGTGCTGGAAATGTACAGCAAAAACATAGCTCTTCTCAGCCCTGGACCTGGACACTGGTGAGGCTTGCCAGTTCAGCTGTTACTAAGTATTTTCTTCTAGCCTGATATTTGTCCCTGTAAAACCCGTAGGGAATCAGCTTTTCCACCTATGCACATGCAGCAGAAAGGAATCTCAGAGACCACTGACGTCTGGAGGGACAAGTCCTTGCCGAGCACTGTCAAAGCCATCTCTCTAAAGTGCTAGTGCTGTAAAATCCCTGCCTTGCCTGAGAAATAAAATGTGAGATTTAATTTAAAGTGAGAGATATTAGGAGGGAGAGCTGCAGGTGATGAGGTGAAGGCATTTCTTTGGCTGAGGGCCAGGAGGGTAGGAAAAGAAAACAAGCTAGATGCATTATATCCTACGTACCTTGGCAGCTCAACAAAGTGACACTCACGGAGGGCTCATGAATGAGGCAATTAATGACAGGGAAGCTGCAGCACGAGGAGCACTGCACAAAATCAAAGGCAAGGTTCATTCAAAGCACAGGACAGACAAGGCCAATAAAAAAAATCCAGTAATGGTTTGTGCATGCAAAAAGTCAATGTACTAGACATGCGATGGAAGCAGGGCAGGTATTCCTCCTGAAACCCCACGTGTGATCCTGGCACACCTGTCACACTCCGTTTTTAGTGTTTGGCTAAGCAGTGGTTTCTCTAATACGTCCATGCACCTGAATCATGGTAAAGGCTGGAGATGGGGCAGAACGGAACAGCTAAGTATGAAGACCTCTTGTTCCCAAACTCTAGAATAGTATTGAAATAAGTGATGAAAACCCCAGCCATGGAGTCATCCAGTTGCATAAAAAGCAAGACAGCATTAGACGCATCTCTGCGAGCATCCCTTGCAAGGGCATTGAATGAACATCCAGGCCACCTCGGTGCTGCGTGGGGCGTGCTGGGCAGCTGCTGCCCTTTTTGGCTCTGCTGCCACAAGCTGCAGCTCGGGTAGTCCTGGGGCTGTGCAGCTGCAGACCGTCCTCGGCAGGAGGCTTGCTAGGGACAGCTCACTGCTTTGTATGTCTGTTGTGATCCCGAGGACTCTTCCAATCCCTTAGAGAAGTCTGGGGACTGGGCCACATCAAAAATCTTTTCTTATCAATTACTGTTATTACCAGAACTACTTTTGATGTTTAGCTTGAAAAACTCCAAAGAAACATGTCCAATCTCTCAATCTAAAACTAGGCAGAGAAATTAAAGCAGTTTGACTTCATAAAACACATTTTGATTAAAGTAGATTGTTTCACGGTATTGCTATGAACATTCAAAGAATATCTGAAAGACAATATTTGCTTGGAAATCTCTATTTTCAGTATTTTCTCCACAATAAAGTTTTCTCAATGTTTGTTTATTTTCATTTCATAGAGAAAGGAACAGCCATGCATGTCCCTTACACAGAAACAAGGAAGTCTGCCTAGCACATGAGGAACTTACCAAATTTGTTGCAAATACATTTTTTTGTTGTTGTTTAAAGTAATTTATAGCAATTTGATTAGAGCATTTTAAACAGGCATCAGCTCTTCTGCTCTTGTAATTAGTCTAAAAAGACAACAACAAGGCTCAGCTGCTTGGCTGCCAAGCAGAAAGGTCAAATTACTGACCTCCATTTTGGGGTATCGGTTACAGCCACCTCAGCACTCCCCATCGCTGCTGCCAGTGGCTGCCTTCTAAATATAGCTGCTCTTGGTTGCAGGATGTTCGCTCCTTGTATACAATGGCAATTTGCTTCATCACTCCCCCAAAAAAAGGCTATCACGGGATCCTGGCAGTATGTGTCATTAGAAGTTACAGCTTGTGTGCTATCTTATTTATTGAGTGTTGACAGAGACTTTGATGCTGCTGGTACACCCAAGTAGAGACAGCACTGCTTAAGCTGTTTAAGCTTAGAACAGCAATGTTGGGCCACATAAATTGGCCCAAATTAAGCTGGATGGAGCAGCTTGACATAAAACCTCAGCAAGTCCTTTTGGACAGAGAAATGAGGTTTGTAGATAAGTGCCACACTGAAGATTGTCTTACATTTCAATCACATGAGCATAAGCAGACCCAAGATGCATGACTCAGACAAAGCAAAGAAATGCAGGGATGGGAAATAAGATATCAGCAAGCCCCTGTGGAAGCAAAGCAGCTCCCCCCCATCAACCTCCCCTCCTCTCCAGCACCATGAGTGATGAGACAAAGCCAGCCCTAAAGCTGCATTTTGGCTAGTCCTATTTTTAGGCACAAAAGTGTTGTTCATACAGAACTCTTGGGCTGTCTCTTGGCTTGGGAAGTCACAGCTCAGTGGTGGGGGACTGGGCCATTTTCCTTCTGGGAAGGAGCAGCGGTGGTTGCCAGCACCCCACAGCCTGGGGCAACTTGGGTCTGAGCAATATGCTCCCTCCTCCCAGTGGCCCCTCTCCTTTTCTCTCCTGCTACAGCATGAGAAAGGCAGAAAGCCCATCTTTAAGGATCCCTGTCTCTGAGGAATAACTGGAGGGCTGCCTCAGCCCAAGAGATCACCCTGCAAGAATAAAGAGCAACCGATTGTGCTACCCATCATCTGAGATGGAGGCTGGATTTGGGGGACAGAGATAGAAGCCTTTCCAAACATGCAGGGGACAAGTGAGAAAGTTTGGCTTGCACAAGGTATTTTTGACATTCCCAAGTCTCAAGCATCCACACTTTTAACACAAATTCAGTGGAGATTATAAGAACTTTGACCCTATATCCTTCTTGCCCCTCATTTCAAAAGAACAGCAAGAAGCCCCTCATGCACACAGGCTCACCCAGCACCCTGGCTCAGGCCCTTTTCTCATCCCTTCCAGGGAAAGCCCCTCCTGCAATCCAGCCAGGCTGCCTAGGGTACGCACTGCTTGTTTGGCGCCTGTGTGCTCAGAGGAGCAGCAAATAGTTGCTGCCAGGAGCACTGAACACTCACCTCGATGGACTTCTCACTGGGCTCTTACGTGCCCAGAACAAAAGCCTGGGTCCCACCCCTCTGAAACTTTGGGGTATTTGAAATCTGGATCCAGATCTGAAGCTTGTGGCTGGACTTCCATCTCCGGGGTCTCAGTTAGGAGATCAGTTCATAAACACTTCTGCCACGGACTCTTTCTCTGCCATGAATCAGTAGTTACTGCTGCGAAATTAAGTTAGACCTAACCACAAGTGGGAATAGAACCGAGTTTGCTCACATAACTAGCCGTGCCTCTTCCCTTTTTAATTTCTGGGTAAGATACAGATGTAGGGATGGGGCTCATATCTATGTGCATGGTGCTCACAGTCCCAGGACACACACCTTGGAGTCTTCTCACTTGTGAGCTCCTTACTGGAGAGCCGCTCCTGAGCTTCGCTTGTCATTCAGAGCAGGAGCCACACATTTGAGACTTCAGCATGCAAAGTGCCTCTGCACTGTCAATGAATCAATGAGATTTTAATATAAATTAGGAAAAGCTGCCTATGGGCTTGTAACAGGAGAACTTCAAGCCTGAACATTCAGGCTCCAGGCACGTTGCTTTAAAGCCTGCTGCAAAGCGCAGCTGCTGTTCAGACACGAAGGAGGGGAGAACCATGACTGGGGGTTACAGTTACACTGCCACAAAACCACTCCGAAACACCAACCTTGGTACCAACACTGTCTCCTGGACCTCAGGGAGCCCAGCTTTGTTTCAGCACAGGTCTCAGGAGTGATGCCCTGACCCTCCTCTCTTCTCCTTATTTCTTGCTGCTTCTGGTCCTATTCCTGCATTAAAGAGTTCCCAGACATCAAGGACTCCCTGGAAGAAGATTCAACATGGACTTTATTCTTCACTGACCATTTTCATGTCACGATACCTATTTAAGATCAAAACCTGTTCAGTAGACACTTCCTACACAGTTCTTAGGACTTGTGACTTTCTTCTAGGATCCCCTACATTCACTGCATGCTCCAGCATGACTGTTAATTACCACGAGCGCAGAGTATTTGTTTCTATTCACAGAAGAGGAAAAATGAGCTGGCGGGGGTGGGGGGAAACAATGAAATATAAGCCATCTTCCAGTTCATCAGCAAACTTTTCTCTAACCCTTTGCATATTCAGTGCTTTAGGGGTTAATAACATCTCTTAGAAAGCAAAAGGTTTCCAGCTGTAATTGGATCCTTTGTATGTGCTTTCCGCTATAGGAATCAACTTAGCATTGACATCCTCGTAAAAATTTCCATTAGATTGAGGACTGAATGCCCACTAAGGCTCTGTGTGGTTTTGCAATTGATTCACTGAATGAAATCTTATCTAAAATCTTTTTATTTTATGCTATTATGGGCACAGGGGAAAATAGTGATGTAAAAATCTTCACTGCTTTGTTAATGCACAGTGCCTCTTGGAAATGGCCTCCAGGTTACCTAAAAAGATTGCCATTTCTATTTCCCACTATTTTGTTTCATATTACCAGTAATTGAAAAATGTTTCATTTGTTACGAAGTTACGTATCGACACTTGGAATTGAATTCAGAAACTTTACCTTTCATCATCTCATTAGCTAGCTTCAGACAGCAGCGCATGCTTTCCATCGGGGCTTGAAAACACGGTTCTGCAGCTTGCTTTCCCCCCAGCAAGACCATTTTTACAAAACACACGTAGAACTGTTCCTGTGCTTAAAAGATGTGAAGATGCCTGGCCACCTGGAAGTTACAAAACTGACTTTATTTAGCATCATTGCTTGCTGAGCTCCAGAGAAAATAAGGATAGGTCCAGATATCACACACATTTTTAACCTCACTTCTTTAAAACAATGCCCACTCAAGAACAGGGAAGCTGGAAGACACCCTTTTTGTCTATGCTTAAGGTCTGCAGGGGTATTGGGGTTAGTTACTGCATCTTCTCTTCCTTTTCACACTGTGAAGAATAATCTTCCAAACAAAATTTGGAATTGAAGCCAGAATGAAGGCTGAGCTGAGGAATTACCAGAACTCTCTGCAAACGCTTTTTCCTCCCAGCCACGCGGATCAGACATTCCCACCTACCCCCCGCAGGCAGACACCCATGTGCTTGCACCCTGTGCTTCCAGGGCACGCAGCCCCAGCCCCACACAGCACAGCCCTGACACATGCAGGACACCTGCACGCTCACGCCCTGTGCACAAGTGCTCAGAGATGCTAAATTCAAGCACATGGGTTACGCAAATGTGCGCTCACGTGCGGTGCACTGACATATGGCACGCATGTGGTTCATACTCAGAAATGTTTTGGAACTAATAGGTTTATTTTCCTTTTTTCTCTACTGCTCCTGGCCTGCGAACTTCCAGGGCCCCAGCAGCACTTGCAGCGTCCCCTGTCCCAAGCTTTTGGGCACCCAGGCCACAGCACAACTCCATTCAGATTTCAGAATATGCTCAGCATCTGCTCGTACGCTCATTGAAAAGCAGACACAGTACAGGTGAGTTTGTTTTTGCTTTCCTCCCTCTCATTTCAGTTGCAGGAGGTCTCTGCAGCACATAAGAATAAAACAAAATCCCCTGCCCTGCTGCTGGAGGAGAGGCGAGGCAAGGCAGAGCTGGAGCAGTGGGGAACAGAGCGGAGCTGGAAAGCACCACGTGAGCCCCAGAGGCAGGATGTGTCCCTGTCCCTTGGGCCAGCAGCAGCCAAGGGTCCCTGCCTGTCCAGGCTTCCCTGCAGGGGAAAACTCTTCAGTCCAGGACCTACAGTTCTCTAGGCAACACTTTCAATAATTTGGATAGAGCAATCCACCATACCCTAGTGATGCTGTATTTTCAGCTTTCCAAGCATTTATTTCCAGCTAAACAGTCTAGAAATATTTTTTAAGCTTTTCTTTCTGAGAAAGCCATTTTCTAACATTTTTTTAGACAACCTTGTTTTTTCCTTTTAAAGATCTCATATCTCAAGATTAAAACGTATAGTTTTTAATATGCGTGGCAAGTGCTCTGTCCTTTCTTCTGCCTTCCCACATTTCTTCAGTGTAAAAACAAGAGAGACAGTTGGGGAGCAAGACAGCAGGAAAGAAAGGAGACAAAAACAACCAAAATCGGAACCAAAACCATAATTTCAAAAGCATTTTTCTTATTTGTGTTTTCTACCGAAGATGCCAGAAACAGTTCTTTTTCACAAAACAATGGGGAGAAAAAAAGCAGAATTTTTAAAGTAATATTAATGAGAGTAGTCATTTTTCCTAACAACCCACATCTGGCCTGGCTAATCCTGAAGGCACCTGACATTAGACGAGCCACGGGACCCTTGGCTCTGCAGCGATATTTGTCATTAGTCCAGGAAGAAACCTCGAACTGGCAGAATTTTCATTCCCTGCATACGCGAACACACACAGTGTGACCACAGCCTGGAAACTCCCCAAGACGACAAATGAGCTGAATCCCAGATTTCATTTCAAAGCCAACCTCAGAATTTCCATGGTACGCTGAACCCTCCAGCCTCCCATCCAGAAATCAATGAGGTGACACTGGTATAGAAAAGAAATATTGCAGCGATGAAACGGGGCCCTGAAGTAGTTGGCAGTGACATTTTAAAAACAAAATGCCATGTGAAAAAATGAAGTCAAGTATCCTTTAATCCCCACGACTCTGCAGCGTCACAGACCGATTAAATCCTCGGCTTTCTGCTGAGCTGGACAACTGGAAAGGATGCCCTGCAATAGGCATTAGGAGGTCACCTCTCCCAGCCCACCACCTGCACAACTGCCCGTGGGTCTAATGAACCACATGGGGGAGAACTGACAGGATTTCCTACAAATTCACCTTCACCCCATAAACCTTTAGGCGTTTCTAATGTTTCTGTCTGTCCTGCTAAAACCCTGCCCCTGGATCAGAGGCACGGCAGAAATGAGCTGAGCCCCCAGCTGAAGTTCCTTGCAGTCTCTTGATATAATTTACCATTATTTTGGTGTTAGATTTATAACCCAGGCAGCCAGAAAGCAGCAAAGTGAAGCAAGCAGCCAGCTTAGAGCCTCAGCAGTGCTTGTGAGGCTGAAATTTAGTTTCTGGCCCCAGAGGGTGCTTCAGTAGGAGCACCACCACCTTGTGCATGCTCCTGGCTCCCACCCCAGCACGCAGACCGGTCAGCTCTCAGACTCTGGGCCCAAACCTCTCTCAGCTGTGGTTCCTTGCTCATCCACCTGAGCCAGCTCAATGTGCAGTGTGCTAGAAATTCATCCTCAGGCAGCAGCTTCAACCTCTCCCTGTCACAGTACTCAGCATGCTCAGGGACACATCTATCAGGGCACTTGCCATATTTCCCCTCTCCCCACAAGCATGCCTTGATGCAGCTTAAGAGCTCTGCAACGTTAAGTTTTAAACCAGTAACAATGAGCTGGTGACTAAAATGGCCATATCTCCCTGAAAGAACCCTTGCCAGTAAGGATTAAGTGCCCAGCTGTCCTTATTGGGCATAACTTCAATAGGAAGCAACGCTACTCATTTCAGACAGAACAGAATACGGACTGCGATTTGTCCTTTTTCATATATTTACCACTTAAACATTCCCATGATCTGCATTCTCACTTCAGTGCCAGACGGCAAGTGGCCCACTTTGTGCTGGCCACCATTCAAATGCCTCGTGTAGAAACCTTAGAAAGAACAAACAATAATAAAACTATTAAAACACATCCATGCTCACAGTTGAGACCCAATAATGCAGACCACCCCTAACACAAAAACCTCACGACCCAGCCCGAGAACAAGGTGAAGAGCCTTTCCTCAGGTCTCACAGCAACCCCAGGAAGAACCAGAGGAGACGTGCCCTGTCCCCTCCTGCCAGTCCTGTTACAGTTTCTTGCCCTTCCTGGGGCCCATCACCTCTTCCAGGGCAGGAATGTGCCCAGCAGCCATCTTGCAGGCAGCTGGCTCGGCACACCTCTAGGGAAAAACCAACCCAGCAGCAAGCAAGGACAAGGGGGCAAGACAACAGAGAGGAAGCAGAGGGAGAGCGGGCTGGGGTGGTCAGACAGATGGGACCATCACCCAATGGGAGCACCAACAGCACACCCCTATCCTATGACTATTTTTTAAGCACAGATTTTTCAAAGCTGTTATTTGAGGCCTGAGCTCTGAATTTCTGTTAAAGTGAAGCCCCACACCTGGCATGACAAACTCAGCGTGCCATTTCACAGGTTCTTAGCTTCCTTCTCAGTACCCCCCAGACACAGGAGGCACAGGGTGCTGCAGGATGTGTGCCCACAGCACCCAGCAGGCTCAGCTTATTGCCAGCAGCCAGCAAGGAAGGAACCTGCAGCAAGGGAACAGCAGAGAAGAGCCAGCTGCTGTGCTGGCATCGCTTCAGCAAGAACAGGGCACGCGTCCACAGCCTGTGGTGGTCGTGATTTATACCAACATGAGTAAGATCAGAACCAGGCCCTCGTGCTTTGTTACGACAGCAAACGCAATGGGAGCTTCACCTCTTCTCCTCTGGGTATGTGCCTTCCCTGCCCCTCGTGGTACCAGCACAATAAATAACGCATTCCTGGAAAAGGAGATCCACGGAGGTTTCCATAAACAATTCAGGATTTCTCCTTTAAAAACCTCTGAAATATTCTCTTAATGGCTGAGCCATGTAAGTCATTAGCTTTCTGTCAGTGTGCTCAATACATATGTATGTGCCAGAGACCAGAATGCTGGTGGAGTCTGTACTGCAGGACATCTATAAAAGAAAATTACAGTTTAAGTGTCCAAAACAATGATCTGTGGGTGGTCCTCTGGATAGCAGATGGGTTTCTACAGTGCACATATAGCTATTAGTAACAAACACCTCGTTTTTGTCTCAGTAGCCCTTGCACATGAACAAGAGTTAGTGCACGTGGGATTCCCAGCCTATGGATTAGCAGTTCCTCTATCTTCCCTGCATAGTGCACAGTCCTACCTGTGCAGCTCTAGTAAGTCTAATAGCATTTTCATTCGAGATGCAGCCACATGTAGATGTTTATTAGCATAAAGCAACAAACAAAAACTGACTTACCCTCTGCTCTCACATTGCTTTGTCTTCCAGCCAAACAGGGCAGCACTTAAAACACAGTTAAAGCATCTTTTCCCTCGGTATGTGGAGACATGTGCAGAGCAGGTTGGATATTGCCTGTGTGTTATTCCAGCTTTACCCACAGATTCAGAGCAGAGCCTCTTTAATCTAATAGCACTTTCAGAAAAGGTCTTAAAATATCACCTTGAACTTCCCAGTTTGGATTTAACCTGAACCACATCACTCTTCTGAGTTAGAGCATGGTCCAAGGAAGAGCTGCATAAAGCACACTGGGGTGGGAAGGAGTGATGGGGATGGAGAAAGGGCTGGCAGGTAGGAGAGGAACCTTTTAAACCAGGTTTGCATTTGCATAAATTGCACCATGGATCCAAGCCCTGAGGGTAATCAGTGTACCCACATCTTCCCACAGCTGCAGGGAATCTGAAATGTAACCACCCCACTACCACCCTGTTAATTAAAATGCCAACCCAAAGCCTTCTCACAGGGGTTGTGACTGGCAGCAGCAGCCCAGTAATTTGAGAACGCTGTATACTAATAGGCTATTGGGACGAGTAGTGACACATGTGTGTATTAAGTGAGTGGAAAGAACCAAAGTGCACCCTTTGAAAAGGGGAAATAGGGGTGCTTAAGCAATAAAGGATGAGGATGCACGCTGCCTGGCCAGAGGGAGCAGATGCACGACTGGCACCAGGAGCACAGTACTATGTTACTGTCACTTAGTTCACACTTGGTCCCTCTGGCAGACACCACAGGAACAGAGAAGGGGTTGGGAGCAATTAAGGTGGAAGGTGTTCTCTTAGGAGAGATGAGCCAACACTGTCTAATGCCAGCAAAGGTGGTGTCAGCACAGCAGATGGCCGGGTGGCACAGGGAAGCCCCGCTTGCTGCGGCTGAACAAGCTCAGATTTCAGCCATGGGCTGCCCATCGCCAGCAATGCGCTCAGCCTGGGCTGATGGATGAGCTGCAGCCCAGGATAAATTCGCCTCCCCTGAGCTCTGTGTTGTGCTAGCAAGAGCTCTGCCAGTGTCCAAATGGTCGTCTGCCCAGGTTGTGCTGCAAGCTCTGCTGTTTTGCAGTAAGGATGTATTTACACCAGGATAAATCACTAGGTAGTGCAAAGGATAACAAAGAGTTTGGTGCTAATCCCCTGAGAAAGCGCTCCTGGTTTATAGCTCTTACCTAACGGTGTGACGGCTTGAACAGATCATCTCTGGCCTACCTGTAGAGCCAGTCAGCTGCAGATCCAAGAGCTGGCTTTGTGTATCACTTTTCTAACCATAATTACACATGAAAGAGAATATAATGAAAGATGTTTTGCAACAGTTTAAAAAAAAGAGCAGACGACAGGCTTGTGGACGAAGTGGGACTGCCTGCCCGTGAAGGCTCACACCTGCTGGGGAGAGCTGGGTGTGACAGAGAAAGCTTAACCCCCATATGCACCTATTGTTGGAATGGACATTTGGCCCAAAAAAGTACTGAAATTATGAAAGTCCTAAAGCACTCACTCCAAAGTGATTCAGTTCCTAAGCACTTCCAGGGCACACAGTGTCTCCTCCTGCAGAGCATTTCTTCAGTTTTCCATCTTGGAGTAGATCCTAGAAGAAGATGTTACCAGTCAGTTCTGAGAAGCGAGGGTGTCATTAGCATGTTGCTTTAATTGTGTTTTAAATATTATATTAAACAATTTTTGTACATTTCCTAAGAAGAGTCTTCTTTCACGAGGTGTCCCAAGTCTCATGTCAACTTACAGTGGCTCAGATGTGTACGTGAAATCCAATTAGCACATTCCAAACTTCATTTCCACTGAAACACAATCAATTGTAACTTATTTTCGATTCACGCTGCTTTCTCTAATTGTTAGCTCCAGCCTCTGCTGAATAGGTGGTTAAGCAAATTATTCCATCTCACATATGAAAATTGTGCTATTTATGCTGGCAGTTTTCATGGTTACTGATGAGGTTTCTTGAGCTAATGAAATAATGAAAACACAAAACAGATTTACCTTTCTTAATAAGGAAAAAGATAATGAACTAAAATTAAAATTGAAACTCTCACTATACACAGAGTTACTGTAATGTTGTTTCTGTTTTAAATTAATGCTTGTGCTTTTTTATTTTATTTTTTACATGCCCATGACAAAGCTAGTTAAAAATCCACTTCAACGGGGGCATTGTAAAGATGCTTTTACTTTATTGCATTTTTATAATAGAGTTATGGGACATACAGTTTTGGTGACTTTTCTCTGGCGTGTGGTTAGGCAGAAGCAAGAAGTCAGCATGTTGGTTAGATGCTGTGCCAGCTTTGGGGAGATGTGTCCTTGCGGGGGAGGTTGGACAGAGGTGGCTTTCTGTCACCTTGGTGTCCTTCCATGCCCCGGTGCTGGGCTAGCACCTTCCTGGCACAAGTTTAATGGGCTTTGCATTGCTGAAGCCCTGCAAGGTGAGCCCAGCTCCTGCTCACCCTCTGCCCTGCTCCTGGTGCCGGCAACACGCCTCGTGAGGGAACTGTGCCAAGGAGAAAGCACAGCCAGGCTGTGTTTAAAAAGCCCATCCTCACACCCCAGGACCACTGGGATGAGGAGACGTCACCGCGCTCTACTTGCCAAAGCCTTCCTGCTCCCTCTAGTTTGCCCGTGCTGGGTTTGAAATGGCCTGGCAGTATTTTGTTGCTCCATCACCCCTGGCCCTGGGTGGCTGTGGGCTGGGGACCAAGACAGCCCCTGGCACCGCTCGGAGCCAGGAGCCTGCAGGCCTGTGGCACCTCTGTGTTAGACACACATTTCCAGAGCTGAGAGCCACCTGTTTTCAGTGTGAAGAGATCTTGGCTGGGTATACGAGATCTGGGAAATTCAGTCCGGGTCGGCTGTCAGGACACATCGGTATTTCTGTCAAATTACCCGGACGGCAGGTCCAGGGTGGCCGCTGGGTGCTGAGGCCTCTGCTCCAAGCCCACTCGCAGCCAGGGCAGTTTGCTGGGGAGGGACAGCAAGGAGCAACGAGGCACCAAGGGAGCTGGGTGCTCCCCGGGTCCCTGTGCTGGCACGTCACCCTGCCCCGATGTGCTGTATTAGGAAATGGCTTCGCTACAAATTCCCCCACGGTTCCCCTCTCTCGCTGAGCTCCCAGCTCAGGCATCCCTTCCCCGTGCCACGGCACCCACAGTTTTCTCCTTAAACGTAAAACAATTATGCGTTTCTGTCAATAAATAGCATGCCATAAATTAGCGGGCTTGCTGGCTCCCTGCCTGCCACTGGGGGAGGAAATGGCCCCATAAATATTTGTGCAAGACATCAATAAATTTGAAGTGTTGACTCGAGCACTCAGCTTCCCTATCTGAGACCTGGAGCAGAGCTTCCGGAGCTCACGTGGTTCTGCCGCGAGAGGCTGGCGCTGGAGGCCGGCGATATTCCCAGGGTGCTGAAACCAGAGATGGGGAGAGAAAAACCCTTCTGAACTCCTTTGCAAGGTCCCCTCACATTACTGATCCAGGTGGAAAAGGTCCTTGCCATTCAGGCAGGGAAGGGTCAGTTGTAGGAAGGAAAGCGTTCCTCTGGCCTATGGCTTCTCTCCGTTTTTTCTGTCTCATTGGATTTCCCAATTTGTTCCTGTCCTGCCTGTGGCCAGACAGCCGGACAACCCCCCAGCAGAGCTGCTTTAGGCTGTGCACAAGAACCGGGGAAGGTTGGTTCGTGCGGTCCCACTTTGTGCTGTACAGCCACAGGACTAGGGGACAGCAGCGTCAGGAGGGCCCCCCTGGGTTTTTAACATCAGCACAATCTAATCTGGGTTAAAAACATTATTTTGAAGTGCCTCTGTTTTCACAGTGTTTGAATGGCATCACATCAAACTGGAGGCTGTTTCGCTGGCACTGTTGTGTTATTCCTTGTCTAGGAGCATTTAGGAACTTTTGGACTTCAGTGCTGACTTCTCCAGGCTTGCAAACTTGATTTTGGGAAGAATTACTCCATTCTGTAATGCTCTCAGACCAGCACTGGATGCTCTTCTCCAGCTGAACACAGTCTTCATTAAGAGTAGAAAATGTGACTCAGCCATTACATACTTTTTATTTTTCTCTCTGCTTTGTGTCAACACATGTACCCATCCAAACTGATGCAGGGAACGTCCCCCAGGGAACAGAGCTGTTCCCATCCTTAGGAGATGGTCCAAGCAGTTTGCTGAGGCTTTAATTTCTTGTAAATCAAATATTTGGAAGTCTTGTCTAGAAGAGTGTTTTGCTATATAAGTAAAATTGGAGAGCAAAGGAAAAAAGAGCCCGAGGATGTATGCAAGAGGAGAGGGTCAGCAGGCTCTCCCAGCTCGGCATGGGGCTCCTCTCTTCCACCCCTGCAGCCAACAGGGCTGTTCAATGGAAGCAAAGACAAAAGGGATAGTTTTGTTCCTATATGGGCAATAAACTCTCCTAAATTCTCAATCCTGAAGGCCTCAGGTTGTGTCAGCTAATTGAAAATAGCTATGAACACAGCACATTTGCAAACCTTGGACTGCAGGGGTGAAGCAGACAGGCCGGGAAGATGCTCTCTCTGTCCCTCTTCAATGCTCCCAGTTACTGCCCGGACTCAGCTCTCCCAGGAAGAACAAAGGCAAGAAGGCTCAAGAAAAAAAATAATAATAATAAAAAATAAATTAATTAAATTAAAAAAATGAAACTCAAGCTATCAGTTGTCAGATTTGAGATAATGCTGAATTCCATAATCATGATGCAGGCTACTGAGGAACTATTTTCTAAGGCTTAGTAGACATCCGAGAGTGAAGCAAGAGTTATCTAGCAAGCTACTTGTGTTTCCAGGTTTGCTAAAAAGTTGCTTTATCTCTTAATTTCCTATGCATTGGCACTGCTACCGGACACACTCCCTGCGAGCACCCCCTCACGTTGGGGACCACGGCTTGGCCATGGCAGAGCCCAGATTTGGTGTTGATGCCACTTGCAGGCACAGCTGGTCCACGGAGCAGTCCTCTCCCCCCGTGCCATGTAGTCAGCCCAGAGGCTCCCACCGGAGCTGCCCCGGGCTGCACGGGGCTGCTTCCCTCACCAACAGCAAATCCCTGTGTAACTGGGGCCCCTGGGGCTCGCTGGCTCTGCGGTCACACATTGCTCAGGTTCAGCCTTTTCCCCAGCCCAGCCTGGCATCCCCAGCTTCCACCCTGGAATTTGCCATTTTGCTGCAGCCAGGAGCTCGACATCATGTTCCCTCTTCCCTGTTGGGACCTGGCTGCAGGTTGTTCTTTCCATGTTGTTTACAGCACAAGAGGGAACACTTTTTCCCCAACCTGCTGCCCATAAAAAAAAAAGAAAACCGGGAAGCAGAACAAGAATTCTTACAAGTTTGGGGCATCTTTTTGTTATTTTGCAATGGGGAAAAGGACTGGCATACAGCAATTGGGTTTGTTCCCAAAGTTACGTTTCATGAAATTAATACTTTAGAGAAAAGACAAAGCACTGCCAGTGAGCTGAGACCCCTCAAGGGACTGTATAGCTGCTGGCTGCATGGATACATGCACATCACTTGGGATCAAAGCTGAGGATTCACCACCAACAACCTCATTCTTGGAATTTCCCTGTCTTCAGCAGCAAGAGGTTCAAGCACAACCCCACCAGTCAGTCCTCCTATGAAAACAGGAACCTTTATGACCCTTGCCCAGATAAATGTTACAGCAAATTGGAAAAATTTGTAAGTATAATTAAAGATAAATAAATAAATATTTAAATTGTAAGTATAATAAAATCAGACAAATACAACTTCTGAAATGTGACTGCAGGGAAGTCCCAAAAATTTGCCTTAAATCTGCAAACTCCTATCAGGCATCATCAAACTGTTCAGAGAAGATGGCATTTGTTTTCTTTGCTATCACGTCTGCTTGTCCTAGCTATGATCTGCTTCCTGCCTTATGCTGCTTTTCTCTCTCCTGTTAAACATTTTGATTTTGTTATCTTAAGAAAAGCAGTGTTGTAGAAGAGTAAAATTAATGTATGGAGGAAGAAGTGCTGACTAAGAGGACTTATGCTGGCAACTTCATGTGCACAAGTCATTTTTCAAAGGGAAAAATGTATGCCACGCTTCCTTGGCCATCAGACATCACTCCCTTGAAAGAGTTTTTCTTTTTTTCAGCCAGGCTGATGGGACAGACTCTTATTATCGGCTGGCAGCGCACCTGCAGCCGCTTTCTGAAGTTCACAATTGGAGCCCAGCACCAGCCCACAGGAAAAAAAAAAAAAGGGAAAAAAAAAAAAGGCATGAGCAGCCAGATATTTTGCTAACTATCTTGCCTCACTAGGGCTCCTATTCTCAATTCACTGTGACCTTTAGAGCGCTAGAGCTACTGCAGGGCAAACAATGCAGCCCCAGCCTCCTCGGGAAGCCCTCGCTCCTGCCCTCCTGGCTGCGAGCGCTTTGCTCGGGCGCTGCCAGCCACACACACCGCGCGGCCCTACGGGAGGAGCGGGGCTGACGCACCAAGTCAGTTTGATTTGTGGCGTCTCTCTGAGTAGGATGTGCAAAATAAAGACAGATGGCAATGGATAAACTCCAACGACTGTGAAGCTGCCATTAGCAATAGCTCTCACACTGTGCAGAGCGCCCTCAAATGAACTTCCCCGTGGCCCAGAGTCCCCAGTGACACAGATATTGCAGCTCATCTTTTAGCGAGAACTTCTGTGTGTTCTGCCATTTTACCCTCTCATTTTTCCTGTTTCTTTCTTTCTTTTTTATTTTTTTTCCCAGCCTCCTGATCTCACTCTTAAACCACCCATTTCACATGGCTGCTCCTGCAGCCATCGCTGCCCAGCGGTGGTGCCTTGACGGATCAAGGAGAGCTCTCACCTTTGGGGTCTACGTGGGAAACCTCTTTCCACATCAAGGCTTCAAAACACCCTCTGAGCTGTGATGTTTTCCACGTGTTCCCATCACTACGCACCGAGGTGCTAATTCCTTAACACCCTTTTCTCCCCAGGATTTTTACAGGGTTACCAACCCTGCTGAACCTCGACAGAAGGGCGCAGGCAATAACTCCAGGCACATTTCTTCCATGGGTTCAGCTTCTCTCATTCTTTACGTAACCTCTGAGTTCAGATGCCAGAAGCCTGCAGCTGACACATATGTTATTTCATCCAAAGTAAATGTGGGCACATTAGGGTTTTCTGAAGCTTTTTTTTTTTTTTCTTTTCTTTTTTTTTTTTTTTCTTAAATATATCAATAGAAATTAACTGCTGATGGCTTTTTCCAGAAATGAAAATAAGAAACAAAAATAATGAAAAAACACAATCCATTTGGGGTAGCGTTTTTATAACTTGTGGCATTCGGTCTGATTATTATTAGCATGGAAGATGGGATGAAGGAAATCCCACACGTCTTCAAAGGGCATCTGAGAACTAACTGGGTCTCCCCAGGCCAGCTCCCCAGTCCACCAGAGGCTCAAAGTCAGAGCCTTCAGTAGCCTTAACAGCAGATTTCCAAGCCACTCTGGTGAAAGCAAAGAATTTTCTCATATGTGCAAACACACCTGACAATTGGCATAATCCCAACGCACACACATTAGGTCAGCTGAAATATTTCACTGTATTGACATTAATTCCACAGCTCAGGCCCAAGATCATGTTCTCATTTGTCTGAATAACAGCGCATTTAAATATTTAGTTCAAATATAAAGACCTTCAGCTTCTATATGGATGGGGGGGGAGGCATCCAAGGGACAAAAGTTTTCCTTGTAGCATGCACTGCACTGAATTCCAAACCTTGGCAGCCATGAGAAAGACACAGCGACGGCAAAAGTCTGGCCAAGACAAATCTATAAAATTTGCACTGTACATACAGCCCCTCCACTGCATGGAGACCTAATAAGCCCAAATACTTTCTGCCCCTCCGAACAGTTGAGCTCCAGAGGTTTCCCAATGGATTCTAGCGGGGCCAGAAGCGTTGAGACTTTATTATGTAACAGCCCACATTATTTAGTGAAAATCTGGAATACACTTTATTAGCTGGGGCTTTGTTTGGTCAGGAAATACCTCCAGACAAATGTGATGACACAGGCATTTTTAATTTGCCACTTCACGTTCATAGCAAATTAGGTGATTTTACTTGTTATTCCCTCCATTAAAAATGACAGGCTGCAAGGTTAGCAGTTTCCCTCAGAAGCTCTTGATGACATTGCAGACACACATAGAAAGCACGAGCACATCAGAACGAATTAAGATCACCTCCACTGCCTATAATCTGAAACACTCCATGTGGTCTCTCTTAACATCAGTCCTCAATGCCAGCACGCTGGAACAGCATGTGCAAGTGGTTGGAGGGAAGGGAAGGGAGAGGTCAAATACTGCGTGCTCCATACGATCAAATTTGTGGTATAAAACCAACAATTACCAGTGCAGCGGTGAGTAAAAAACAAACGTCCTATCTATTACCCAATTTAGAATGCCAATGCGATGCCCTCAGGACTCTCGGTCTTCGGTTATTTTTTTGACATATTTGGTAACACATCAAGTCTCCGTATCTGCTCTCAGATGAAGTTGGTGGGCTCTGCCATTTGTGAGCTTAAAGCCATTTTGATTTCGGAATGGAATTAGGAAAAGGCCAGCTAGGCTTCTGCTAAAGTACAAGTTGAGTACAATAGGAAAAAAGTAGCAGAAATGATGTTAAGTGCAAAATATTTAATCTTGTCTGAATATCACTGGAGCAGCTCAACACAGATCCAAAGGAAACACTGATTAAAAAAAAAAAAAAAAAAGAGAAAAACAATCCCAGTTTTCTGTATTTCTGTACAATTAGAATTAGGAATTGAAATGTGGTCAGCATAGAAACATGCACTTTTGCTGGATTTTGGTCCAGAAAATAATAAAAAATAAAGAAAAATAGAACAAGTAGAGCTGGGCAGTAAACAAGTCGAGAGTGCTATTTTCCTGGTGAATTCTAAGTAGCCATGGTGAGTCTGCAACTGCATGGTTTTTGGCTGGAGGTTTAATGAAGAAGGCTGAAGGTCTGCCAAAATGTGCTGAACGAGACTTGTGCAGCTCCTGGGGCTTGCTGAGCGAGGGGAAGCGTCGGCGGAGGTCTGCAGGCTGGCTGTGGTGCGTGGGTGGAGGCTTCACAGAGGACCTGCTGCTCCATCCATCAGCAGCACGGGACACCTCACCAGTGCGCCAACATCTTCTTGGAGAGCACCGGAGTTACGGCTGTTTGTGTAGGCTGGAGGACACTGTGCAATTGCTCCTTGGTTGCACTTAGCTATTTTATGGTGAGGCAATGAGGTAGTGCTGGGATTTTGAGGAATACCAGGTGTGCCTCTGAGAGCCTGACTTCCATTCTGGGAAAGAAAGCCTCCTGCGCTCAGGCCCCCAGCAGGCTGGCTGGGTGGACGCCTGCCGGCCACCTTATGCACAGGAGGGCGAGGGTGCTCACCCAACCGATCAAACGGAGCCAAATAGCACCGCCAGGTCAAGCGAATGCGGCCTGTATTCATCAGCACTGCAAGTGATGGAAGCTCCCTGGCCTGAACAAGCAAAATGCCGTTCAGAATTCATTCCAACGCCAAAGAGAGAATCCCACGATGAAAACATCGTCTCACTGACAAAACACGCTTCCCCAGAAGCCACCTCTGCAGATGAGACACGGGAGGTTTACAGATGCTGAATTTTGGCTCTCGGAGGCGTGGGGTCTGAGGGTCACAGAGGTGTGAGCACACTGCTCTTGCTTCTGCTGGAGCTATTCTGTAGCCAAGCCTAAATGCAGAGACCACCATTTTTGTATTTTCTTCCAGCTTCAGATCAATAACCTTTATTTCTAAAGCAAGAAGTGCCAGATGTATTTTCAGACATACCTGCTCGGTTGCCACCATGCCTCACCCTCTTGCCACCTCAGCTCTGCTAATCAGCAGGCAGTAAGCAGTGTTTACTTTGTCTGCCCTCCGGTGTTTTAAGCCTGTGTATAATTGCTGAGAAACCCTCTCTACCTAAGAGTCAGAGGAGACTCTTTCTTTGTGTTTCTTTTCACTCAGAAGGGGCTGAAGCAGCAATCTTGACTTAAAGGCTGACTCTGATTGGAAAATAAACAACTATAAAGTACAATAAATCCCATTGAAGAGTCCAGTCAAAACATCCCAATGAACAGCTAATGCTCTACTAACCAAATCCAGATGTCACTGCCTTGTCTGGCACTAATTGGTTGACTGGAGAGTAAGTAACTGTGTAACCTGAAGGAAATCTCTACTTCTTGCACTTGGGATGAGTTGCTAAGGCAGAAAATGGTTTGGCTTTGTTGCGTTTCTTAATTTCCTAACCGCAGAGGAGACACAGGCACCTGCACTCATCAGGAACTCTGCTGACATCCTCCCGGTGGCAGGACACAGTCCTATTTTAAACACCTCAAAAAAAGTTTCTCCAGAACATGAAGCTGCCTCTGACATCTGATGTTCCTTCATTCCCAAACATCGCAGGGTTTATTTGTTTAACTAAAGGACATGCCCAACCAGACTGCAGTGAGCTTCTTAGATAAAGGTAGTTGCAAATTCCAGCTGGATGCTTTTGAAACACCAAAGAAAACACCAAGGAGAGCAACTGCTTTCAGATATAATTAAAAAATAAATTAGAATCAGAAGACTGGAGATGAATTTGGAAATAGAAAGTTGAGTTTTAAAATAAGATTTGTCTCATGCACCTGAATTCCTGTAGCTTCGGAATTCCATGTCTGCCTGCACAACTCTGCATCGGCAGCTAACACACAAAGTGACTAACCTGGATTTTGCAGTGACTTTTTTTAGGCATATTTGACACGATCATGCTTTAGAAATAATTTTATGCAATAGCACAAAGCACAGCGTGCCTGGAAGGACCTTCTCTGTTTTACCAGGCTACTTCCCAGTGCCGTGATTCTGCACACCTTTACTTACATTGTTTTCCTTCAAGTAAAGATGTCTCATTGGTTTCGGTAACATCCATAACATTGAGAATTGCTATTTGTAATTCATTCAGTCCCATGCTGAGCTCATAAAAAGAGGTTGTGTGACATTCCTAAAAGTTAATAAGATTCTGTTAAAAAACAAAACAAAACAACAACAAAACTGTTCATATTCCTTATCATTTTAATTACTGTCAACAATATCTTTAATTTTATCAAATAACTTACTAAAATAAACTTTAATACATAGTTCTCTTGATATCACTGCCATGTTGTTTGTATTTTATAAGAGCATTTTAGAACTATGTAAATTTGCACACCAAAATCTAACACTGAGCTTCTGCTTACTTACATGTAAATGATTTTTTAGTGCTTGCTGAAAATAGGAGCCTATAACCTGAGCCTCGAGTGGCAAAGCCATTTTCTCAGTGGAGCACTGTACAGTGTAGCATCTGTCCAGACACATCCAGCCGTATCTTTCACTCATGAACTGCAAGTGGATAACACAGGATTTGAAATACAGTAGACGGTTGTGTAAAGCATGAACAATGAAAATTACATCCAGCCTTTAATCCAGGGGATTCTGGGCTGAGCTCAGCCTCCGTGGATATACATATCCATTCTGCATTTAGTTCCACATATTCCAAAACTGGATGTTCCCCCAGAAGAGTCTCATGGGAGCAGAAGGGGGATTAAGCAACTTTCTCTCGGTGTTTTGTTATTAGTATTATACATGTAATATGCACTCGCACATGCAACTGTGCTGCACAGTCTTCAACAAAGAAACTCATTTTTTCCAAGATACCAGAAAGTTTCACATTTCAGGTACTGTCTTTGTTTTGTTCTTGGTCTTGGGAGAGAGAGGATAGAAAAGAAGTGGGAAGTTATTCATGCACTGTACGTTTGCAATCAGATAAATGTTGATGTCTTCCTCCTTCAAATCTGAATGGAGGATCATGTCGTGCCAATAGGACTCTAAAGGCAAAACAAGCTCCTTCAGCAAACTTCTCATTCCAAGCTTTTAAAACTGCCAGAAAATGATTTGGCTTTAGCAGTGGTGATACCATGGAGGATTTCTCTCCTGTAGATGTTGGCTAGATACCAACAAAAATAAACCCACCATCTTGCTGGTACAATCTGGCTCCTGTCAGCACCTTCACAACAAGGCCCAGAACGAAGGGTGGGTCCTCCAAGGACCATCACTTCTACCTGTTTTTTTCTTCTCAGCTCCCTGAAGGTCTCACTCTGGTATCTCTCACCAGCAGGAATTAGATGCATGGCTGACCACCAGGAGTGTTTTAGAACATTTGATGCATAAAAGTACCAAATTTAAACAGACAAACATTGAACTGCTCACCATAGTGGAAGAGAATTAAATTTTCTGTTCAATTTTCTTTCAAAAGTTCCTAAAAAGAAACTGTGGGATGTCAGGAAGAAAACACCTATAAGAGTTAAATTTCTGTTTCCATCAAGATGAAATAATTCGATAGTATGGATAAATTCTGAAACAGGTTTTTAATAGCAGTGCAGAGCATCAGTTCTTACTGGTACTTAACATTAAATATCTCTTTTTATGTCTAACCACTTTAGAGCACTGAAACACATCTTTAAAAAAGAGCCTTTGAATCTGGCAGCACAGTTGACTGCTAAAAGAAACTGTTAACATTCAGCTGAGTGGCATGTGGAAGAAACCCAGCAAAGTAAACTCAAGGGTTAATGAAAGTAAATGAGATAATCCTCATTGATCCCCCATAATCCCCACGGTCTGAGTGCAACTGTCAATCACGGGGAGAGACTTTTTTCAAAGCTATCCCTCTGTGAATAGGTCATTCCAAGCTGAACATACTTTATATACAGACATATATTCAAACATACACACACACACTGAACATAGAACAAAAATCTTAGCAGGGAAAATTCCAAAATGAAGGGGAAAATAAAGCATAGCTAAAAAATATGGTGTGTAAATTTTTAAAAATATAAAGTTTCTTTTAGCAGTTGAAATATATTCAAGCCATCTGCTCATACTGCCTCACTGCTTCCCACGTAAGCTGGTAGCAAGTAATGAAATCTGTTGGACCCTTCCCCCCCAAAAGCTGAGAAACTGTTCCCATAAAATTAAAACTTACTGTTTAACAGGTCAACCTAAGCAAAATATAGTCTGGAACATAAAAGAAATTGTTTCAATCCTTCTCAGAGAACTACTGACATAAGAAATGCATTAAATCAAGTGATGGCATGTCGGAGGTTACAGGGCTGCTGCAGCATTCCCGTAGGCATCTGGACACCAGGGCAGAGGGAGAAAGGGATGTTCGGTGCCTCCGCAGAGCCTGAGCTCAGCAGCTATCTCTTCCAAGAACTGGACTGGGCTTGAAGGCAGTCTGAGGCATCAGTCTTTTTCTTTTAACTCGTTTCACTTTGGTCTTTGGCTACATGAGCAGTGCTGTATGCTCCTTGCACCAGCACAGCCAGAGAGGGAGCTGACAGAGTCAGGGCAGGAGCTGGCTCAGGGAGGTGACAAGATGTGGAGGCATCTGGGTTCAGCTTTACAGAAGGGCTTCAGCTCTACAGCCCAGGCTTTGCCACAAAGGCTCAGTTCTAAACGTACACCTGATTTTATGAGAAATGTATTCAAGATGTTTGGTGGGTAGAGATGCTGTCCTGTACAATAATCACAATTACCTGCTTCCTCTGTGAAATTTCCGTATGGTACTTTGCTTCTGGAGTTCTTGATATTATAGCAATCACCTACAGAGAAAGTCTATAGGGTTCAAGAGAAAGACAATCTTTCTACAGAGAGTTCAAACCTGCCTGTAATAATGTTATTACATTCTGCAGAGGAAAAGGAAATTGTCTGTCAAAGGTTTAGGATAGAAATGCTTCACACCACCCAAAGGTAACTCTTGACAACCCAGTGCAAGAGCCATTTTCCACCTGTAAATATTCAGAGCAAACTTTGCTGCCTAAGCCACCTCTTCTAACCTGAGGCTGAGCTGGAAATAAATGCCCCACTATCAGGTTTAAAGAAAAACCAGCTTGGTAGCCATTTGGCCTGCAGCCAGGATTACAGTGTTAACTTCACGTCTGTCAACCTGTCACTTAAACATTTACCAAACTACTGACCACTTCTATTAAAAGACCATTAAACCAGGATTAAGCTTTTCCAGGGTTAAGCTGATGTAAAAATGCAAGGAATGTCACACCAAGAGCAGCTCATTTTATTTGTACTGTAAACAGGCAGAAGATGGAGGATAAAATGCTACGTGATTATTAAATATGGGAATAGATCCCTTTTTCACATTTTTCCTTCTTTCAGCTTCCTAAACCTAGATCCCATTACCCGGTGCCCCAGTAGCTGCAGAGCATCACAGAGCAAACACAGAAGCCTCCAACTGCCTTAAACCTAGCCCTGGCTGCTTTACAACAGGTCAGCGCTGCTCTGCCTGGACGAGGGGTGCAGTATGGAGTGCGGCCATAGTGCGGGGGAATAGCCGTGGTTATAAGCACAGCCTTTGGTTAGTGTGTTGTGTCATAACCAGGGACCAACCGTTTAAAAAGGACGCTCTCATCAGAAGAGATCATTTTGTAGCAGTGTTGGCAGTTGCAGAGGGGAGGTGTGTGCCCAGACAGGGTGCTGCTGCTCCTTTCAAATTGTTTTATTTCAGAACAAGTCATACAGAAAAAGGCACAGAACTCTACAAATCATCTCATCAGCTAGAAGAGTCTTACACCTGAAAATGCTCAAAAGGAGATAAAACTGACCCATAAACGAACAGTACTGTCTCCATTTTACCTTCTTAGGTTCCTAGTGACTCGGCGATGTATCACCTAGGCACAGGACCTGGAGGCCAGCCCTGCACACACGCTGAGGACAGACCATCCATCCGACTCCAACCTCTGGGCTCACTTGATGCTGTTCAACACTCTTATAGGCTGGGATTCTCCACCCAGGTCAACACACACATGCACGTAGGATCGGAAAGCAGCTTCTGGACTGTGAAGATCTAATGGATCTGTAGGTGATGCTTTCTTGAGGAATTTGTAGGCTCCTAAAAGCTATCCACAGATAATATCTGAGCTAAACAACCAGTTCTACAGATAGCTACAAACTGAAAACCTTAACAAGAAGAATTACGAAGCTGATACAAATCCTAGTTTTCTTTGCTAATATTGAATGAGATACCTCCCCTTTCACCTAGACCTTCCCCCCCCCGTTAGCTATATGAAATATAATTTTGCTTTCAGGAAGTATCTATGACACTTCCATCTGAAGCAGGGCTTCCAGTATTTACAGGTATCAAAGAACTGGTCTTAATTTCATCTGATACTTTAAAAAGCCTTTTATTCTGAAATAAATTATTGAAATGTGGTATTGGTAAAATGGGTTGCTCCAGTAATGGATTTACTGTGATGGTGCAATCAATTTCAGAGATTGGATTTCAGGATAGAAACTATTCATCACTCTCCATGTCAACGCAAGGTTTACCTTCACACTGCGGTCATCCACCGTAACTTACAGATACCAAGGGCAGAAGAGGATCTATGGCAGGAAAACTCATTCTAGGGCCTTTTTTTTTTTTTTTTTTTTTTTTTTTTTTTTTTTTTTTTTCTGTTGTGGCTGAGGTCAGAGCCTGAGGAGCTTGCAGTTACAGCAGCTCTGCAGCATTGCGGTGCCATCCAGGGCACAAGAGGACTCATCCCTGTGCGACAGCTGGAATGCTTAAATATTCAGTTTACCTGCCCTCCCATCTTTCAAATGCAGGCTTTGATCTATGTGTTTTTCCCCTTTCTCTGCTGTATTTCAGGATCACAGAGCCTTTCAGTAGATAAAGCCAACAGGACTGCAATATTTTAATAGAAACAATGGGGAGAGACCTTGGAGTGGTACAACTTCTCATCCTGCGGCATAAAGCACCCAGGACAAGACTGATGCTCATGTGGGAAGGAGGAGAGGAAGGAGTGTTGTTATCTGTCCCTCCTTGCCTGCAATCACAGCTCCCTTTCAGTAAGTGCATGCCTGAGGCTTTTCACCAGCTGGAGACCCCAACAACTGTACGTGCGCCTGCCCTGCCGGAGCTGCAACCATCCTGGACCTCTGCAGCAAAGGGGGGATGCTGAGAACAGCAGCACTTCTGTCCTGGAGACTGTCAGCAGAGACGGGCTTTTGCTCCATTTACTTTTGCTCCACAGAGGCCCATGTGCCTCTATTAGCATATATACATATTCACAGCTTCATTAGTCCTTCTTTTTCCTTGTTGCCTGCCTGGTAGTGCCCCTCCTGTCCTGCCAGGGCCACAGTCCGTGGATCCTCCACGAAGCACCACAAAACATCTCATCTGCAGTGTCCTCAACTACCAGTGGTGGCAACAAACTGCACATCTAAGCCTTGTGACATGAAAAACATGTAAGCTATTTTTCCATCTTCATCTCTAATGAATCTTGTTCTTAGTTCCTAGAAAGCAAAGTCAGCTCCATAAATCAAGAAGGCTGTCGTTTTGGTGTTTTACATTAACACCTTCATTCATGCTTTGCTGTGACCTCCTGGACTGGGGTGAACTATTCTGCTGTGCTGGGAAATGGCAGCTCCGGAGCCAAATTTAGCACCTAGAAAATTTCCCTTGGCTCTTAGGTGTCATAATTTTAAACCCGACTCCCTGCTTAAAGACAAAGTCATGTCTACATTTGATTTCAGGTGTTACATACAATAATTTAAGAACCTAAATGGGGATCTGGCAGGTCTCTGACTTATGGAGGGGGTTGGAAAATATCATTTGGAGCCAAAAGTGCAGCTTTCTTGGCTGTGGTCTGTACTCTGTCTAGCAGACTCAGCTCTGCATTTATTCTTTCACTGACTTACTAAAGTGCTACAAATGGTGAAGTCTTGCTCAGCTTCAGAATCACCATCAATAACTACAGCTGGACTGGAATACTTAGTGAGGGGTGAAAAATGGGGCTTGTGATAGCTATTTATTGTGCCTCTTAGGACAGTTAAAAGTAACTGAAAGGTCTCTGGAGTTTTAGAGCTCTCTTCTCACTCCGCTCCACTCCTTCTTCTGCTCTGTTTTTTCATATGAAATATGGCCTATCTGGAAATCTGTTTTACAAAAATCAAAACTCTGAAGAAACTCACAAAAGGCACTTTGCAATGGTTCAACCAGAGTGAGACACAGCAAGAAAATTAATGATGATGCCACCGTATTGCCTGCAAAGGAAGGGCTCCTGGAAGGGCAGGGTGTCCCAGAGGTAGTTGACTCTAACTCTGGCCCCAGCAAGTGGTTGCTTAAGGTTCCTCTTGCTGCATTTTGAATGTTTTTGTATTTTTCCATTTATGAATATCCAGCCCTAAGCTCTCTGGCACCTGGACTCATTTGTTCATTCTTCTTTTGCCAGCAAGTCCTGCTCCAAACTGCTCCAGTGCCTCCAAACCTGGGGCGCTTCCCCATTGGCCCGATGACCCTTTTGCTCAAGCTACCCCTGCAGCTGACAATAAGATCCTGTCACAGATCTTTCTGGCCATCCCAAATAAAGCCAGGGCTTTATTGTCAGACCTGCCCTCAGCCACAGTAAGTCTATAATAAAACTTGGTTCTCATCTTAGTCGCTGTTCGGAGCTCTTGATTTTGCTCAGGGACAAGATTAGGCTGCTGCGTCTGTGCCAGAGTCTCAGTACTTTCCACTAGTGGTAACCACACTTGAAACACTAAGAGCTCTTGGAGTGCTTCACCTTCTGCAGTCCAGGGCTGACCAGAGTAGATCTACATAACTTGGTGGACACTGGTGTTTGTACCTCTGCTTTAGAGGTGCTCTTGGGATGGGAGCTGCTGGAAAGGGTCAGGAGGAAGAGGCAACACTGGAGGGAGAATGAAACTATAGCATAAATGAGAGTTTTACTCAGAATTCCCATTTTTTTTATTATTATTATTATTATTGTATATATTTTTCAGAACAGCAATGATTCCAGTGGTGAATGAAGAAAGAATTTCTTTTTTAAAGATCCAGCACATTCACTGCTCAGATAAGATGTAAGGATCCAAGTTCTCTAAATCAAAAAAATCTCTTCCCAAATCTAACCATCAAGCCATAAAACTGTTCATGACACTGTTCTGAGTTTTTAACTTAGAAACATCGATGGACAGAAAATAAATTAAACCCCTAAGCCCCTAAACCTCTTGCAAACTTCTCACTCAACTGTTAAGAAGTTTGTGTGGAGCCATAGATATATCCACATTCACCATTAACCTGTAGAAATCATAATTAATATCAGCTGGAGTACAAGATGCTATGAATTTATCAGTGCTATGATATACACATATCTAAGCAGAATCAAGCACTACTCAAGGAAGATTAATATCCATGAATCTAAGCTTATTATCTGCCTCTGGTACAGTGCCACAAATGCATTCCTTGGGGTCTCACAGGCCACATACCTGGTTCACCAACAAAGAGATGAGATCTCAGACCTCTGATCTTCCCACAACGAGACAGCAGTGCCTCCTGCTGTACTCCAGGCAGCATTTATTCCTGCACTTCCAGCTTCCTTTGTCTGATTTCAATTAGAAATAAAGCTATGGTTAGCAAGCTGAGAATTTAGGTGATTAATGGAAGATGTGTAATTGGCCTTAACATCTCTGGAAGCAACATCCTGTGCCACAGAAATACACTCTGCACAGTCCAGCGTGGGACAACAGAGGAGTTGCGCGGTCTGCGAGGGAGCCAGAAATCCCCAAGAGATGTTCTGTTCATAAACCAGCTCTTAATGCATTTCTGAGTGTGCGTAAGTGTCGCAGCACATCAGGGACAGCCTGAGGCACCCACAGGGTTTCAACCTCCTCAGACTTGCTCCCCTCCTCTTGCTTTAACTTATTTCAGTATTAATCTGCAGGAAGTCCTGCTGCAACACTGCGACCTTCTGCTGAACAGACTTTCACTTGTGCTGACCCATGACAAACTATCACAGTTGGGGAATGCTGACTGTATCACAGCCCG
The DNA here is from genome assembly GCF_011077185.1 of Oxyura jamaicensis. NCBI lineage: Eukaryota > Metazoa > Chordata > Aves > Anseriformes > Anatidae > Oxyura > Oxyura jamaicensis. The sequence goes on from NC_048912.1 coordinate 6,122,315, forward strand.
CGTGAATGCCAAGACTGGCTTAATCCAAAAACATCAGAAAAAGGAACTTGGGGTCAATCTTACTTAAGGAATGTGCCAAGCTTCCTGGAGGTCACAGCGAGAAAAAAAAGCCCAATGTTTCACCTCTGAAATGGAGAGACAGAGAGAGGTCTTAAATGCCTTCAAGTCATCAGCCTGCAAAGCAGGTAGACTAGCAAAACAAAAAAGGGGCTTGTCTCTGCCCTGGGCTGTAACTGGGAGCCTTTCACTGAGTGGGCTCTTCCTCCCCCTCAGGGTGGGTTTCTGCATATCAAATAAAAAATCTCTTTGAAAAACAGCAAGTCAAATCTTTCCAAACAATCATTATCATAACAACGAAGAATAATAATGTTAAAGACTACTCTACCACCACGACTTCCACCCCAAAAGTTTCTCAAGGCTTTGCAGAGTCTATTTATCAAACCTCGGTGTAGGGCAGCTGGCTCTGGGGAAGAATGTCAACAAGAGCCTCCACAGCGCGCTGCGGTCACTTCTCCCTGCAGGCAGAAGCACCTCGCCCGCAGACCTCTCCAGCAGAAGCACGAGGCCCTGGGCTGCTCATGGGGCAGGACAAGCACAGGCCGCCCACCATCCTCCCCACGTTTGTTCAGGTGATGGCACTGCTGAGATGGGCATCTGTCTGTCCTGCCCTCACACCTTTTGAATCAATCTTCTTTGCCTGACTGCCAGACCTTGGGGCTATGTAATATGTGCAGGGCAGCTTGAGGCCTTTGGCTCTAAAGGTGCCATGGGTGCAAAGAACAATCCCAGGCAAGTTTTAAGCAATCAGAGTTTCATAGCATGTCTGGGAGACTTCTGTGTTTTATATTTGAAGGAGTTGAGGCAGGATATGTTGACATAGCTTCTAAAGATCACTGAATGAAACTATGGGAGTGACAGCAAAAAGACAGTTATCTCAGCTTTAAATGACCATCAGATAAAACTCTCTTCTCATTATTTGCCATTAAGGATCAAAGAATATCCCAGTATTCAGCTAACAGAAGGCAGAAAAGGGCATTTACACCTGAAATCAGTTTCACTGAGGAACAGGGTTCCCAAATAACCTTCATGCAAGTTCAGTGAGAGAGCAAGAGGGCTTGGTGGACCTGGCATCTGTGACACCTGCCTTGCCAGGACCACGTGTCATCACTGTGCTCCTGCCAGCCTGGCTCTGGAGGCTCGTGCCAACTCCAGCTCAGCTGCAGTAATCCCCTGTCACCATGATGGCCAAGAAAAATGTAGTCTGCATGCTGTAATGCCAACATCCCTGCAGTGATGAGCCCTGGGAAGGAGTGCCAGAATGAATGTTAGTTCTTCTGTAACTAGAATTTGTAGAAGTAGGTAAAGGCTTACCTGGGATGTGGTGCAAAGCCTTGTGAGGATGGTCTGAGCTGAGGAGAAGGTCAAAAAAAAAAAAAAAAAAAAAAAAAAAAGAGAGACTGGTTTGGAAGCAAGAAGGTAGCTGTGGACACTTTTAGACTCGCTCCAGATTTCTCCGGGGGTAAATGAGAGAAAAAAAAAAATTGGTCTTGTGCATGTACAGCCAAATGTGAATATTTGCAAAGCCTGAGTAATGGGGGTAGTACTTCTCCCCACCCCTCTCCCTCCTCTTTAACCATTTCAGACCTCTTTTTCCTCATCCCAGATGAAAAGCCTGATCCATCAGTTGGGCAGACAATGCGCAGGATTTCAGATCTCCCTGAAAGTCTCCTCAGAAACACCTTTCCTTAGAAATTTTTCTGCTTACCCTGCAGACCAGACCATCATCTACTAAGCGTCTATGCAGGCTAAGCCAAACATATAAATCTTTGGCAATTGAAAAATCACAGCATAAAACTGGGGGGATTTCAAGAGCTGTTTGTAGCACTGTTACTGAATTCTTAGAAGTGAGCAAGCATTGCACTTGGGCAGTCATGCAAAATATTAATTTCCATTGTTAAGACAGTTTTATTAAGCTTCATTCGCTGTCTTGTTTCCAAAATTGTTGCTGAGAGTAAGTAAAAGTAATCAGAAAAGTACTTCTTCTGACATCAATAAGAATGTGAGCGTCTGTTCTCCTTTCTGAAACGAAATGGTTGATGCTCGTTGTCACCCAATGGAAGGAAGATGTGACCCATCGCATCTAGCCACATTCTGATCATAGTTTGTACACAGCAAGAAATGCTCAAAGGGAAAGATACCTCAAAGAACATTTGAAGAAAAGGAATTTTATATTAATTCAGGGAGAGATTGGGAAGAAAATACAACACTAAAGATTGAGCTCTTCAGAGATGAAGGAGACCATGTGCCTGTGCAAAGCACCGAGCACCAAGTTCAGCCAGTTCACCAGTGAACAACACTCAAAAGCAATTGAATTAATGAGCATCCATCAGGCTGCTGCAAGACAGTTCAAGAATATGATTTGGAATACATTGATTTTTGTCAATTTTGTGATCTGCTTTATCTGTTCCATCATATCTTTTCTTAATTGTTTTTTACTTGCTTATCTATTGAAATTAAGCATCCCAGCTTCATTTCCCAGGCCTCCAGTTAAAGGGACTTACCAGGTTTATGAGTAGGTTCCTAGATTTGAACGGGAGTTAAAACAGGTTCAGGTACGATTACAAAACTTCATTATTTTTCTTACATCTGACAGCCCCTTTGGCTGCTACAAGTCTCCTAGAGCCGCCCCACCTCAGCAGAGCAGCAGCTTCCAGGCTCTGCCAGAAAGCCAATAGCTCCTACTTTCTATCATCTCTCACTTTTTTTTTTCTTTTTTTTTTTTTTTTAAAAAAAAAAAAAAAGATGAAATAGCGTGGTTTTGACTTTCTCTGCAGAAAATACTTTTTCTAAGTCTTTTGTCTTTTTCTTTTATGTTTATTCTCAACTTTGTGCCAGGATCTAATGAGACTCTGAACTGAAGCTGACACAGTCAGTCTCAGACAGAATTCTCTCTTCTCACAGTGCACATAAGTGCTTTTTGGACCAGTTTCCTTTCTCTCAGGCAATTATAGGTGATTTTAAAGAGACAGATGTTGTCAGATTTCTCCTTTGTCTGACAGGCTTTTTTTTTTCCTTGGCTTTCTCTTTTCTGAGTAATAATAAAAGGTTGGCATTTCTGGGTGACTTCCCAAATTTCTGACCACATTCACCACAGGGTTGCATTCCAGCACAAAATCCCAGCCATTTCCTGTTTTTCTGTCACAACTAGCAAACAAACGCCCCCAAAAGATCAGCATTTCTAGGGAAGAGCTGTGGATAGTCTGCTGGCAAATGACTGCCGTTAAGTAGGAGCTTATATCTATGAACTCCCTTCTCATGAAAGACAAAGGTATTTTTCACATTTACTCTTCACTTAAGAACCACATCTAGCTGAGCATTTTATGTCAATCTGATTGCCAGAAATACCCTTGGAAGGATAAAATTACCCGTTACAATCCTTATGAACAGCCTGGTAATTAGAAGCAATTAAGATGCCCATTAGCCTTTCACAGCTCTCACCCAGCTGCTTGCTCCAGCCTCCTGACTATCCTGGAGGCCCTTCACTGGATGCCCCCCGTTTATCAGTGTCTTGAAATGAGGAGCCCAGTATCTGCACTTCAGTCCAGGAGGCATGGAGCAGAGGAAGATAATCATTTTAAGCAACCTCTTGGCTGCCCTTTCATTAATGCAGCCCCATGTGCCTTTGTCACCTCTGTATTCATCTTTCCTTCTTTCACCTTGCGTTCCCAGTGGATAAATGAACAGATTCTTTCAACTGAGAAGAATTTTTATGTCCCCTTTATCTTTGCATTACGCAAATAAAGAAATAAATGCATTAAGTGTTACTGGTTTTCCAGTAACAAAGCTTTTGCAAAACTTTGGTCTTAATTTAGCCTACTTTGCAGACGCACTTTGGTTCTAGGAAAGCTTGAGGGAATTGAAATGGGGCCCAAAATTGAGGGCTCAAGCAAATGTTAGACAGCTGCACGCATCCTTCCAAAGTAAAATAGATACTGAATGTAGCTGCTTGGAAATGAGGATTTTCTGCTTCTGCTATGCTTGTCATATTGGAAGTTCTTGTTTTATTTATCAGTTTGGATGCACCTGACCTTGTCTGTTCCATCTTGAAAACCTCCTTGTGCAGAGAGAGCAGCTGGGCAACTGTCCCACTCACAGTCCCAAGCAAAGCAAACGAATAACCCAACAGGTTTGCAGATATGCTTGTTTCAGACCTTGTTTAAGCAAAAAAAGGGGGGCAAAGAACTTAGTGAGGTTCACTAACCTTCACCAGCACAGGCAGCAATGAACCACAGATGCAGAAGAAAGTTCCCCTGGGTTGTTCAGCTCACAGCTGCTGCTGTCCTGAGGCTCTCTCTGACCTGACCGCTGTCTCCTCCCAGCCACCCTTTCTGGTGTCCTTACCTAACCAAGATGGAGCAATAAACTCATCTGGGTAAAAAGCACCCTGTAGGAAAACAGAACAAAATGACACTCTTTCTGCAAAGTTTGTCCTAATGCTGAAAATGTCAAATGAACACATATTTTTCCCCTCCACAGCATGGAAAGATGTGAAGCACTTGCTCTCTTTTCCCTGCCCCAGCTTTCTGCAGTGTCTGTAGTGTGACCAGGGACTCAGAGCAGAGCAGGCAGTGCAGACCCCAAGGGAGCCATGCCTCCACACCCTGGCTCTGCCCCAGGGATTCTCCTCGCTGCTGCCGAGCATTAAGCAGAGGACTCTCTGTCCCTTCAATCTGCCTGCAGCGATTTAGATGCTATCTTGATTCTTTTTAAATGGGAAGGAACAAAACAGCCCCTTAGATCCAAACCCACCTGAGCTGCTGAGCAGTGCTGACCTGGCTTCTGTTGCCCCTGCACTCCAGGCTGGTGATGCCATCTGAGCTACACCACTTCAGGCCCTTGTCTTGTACACTGCCTTCCAAAAATACTTGACAGTGACACTAAGAGGGACTTGAATTCCTCTGAAGGATAAGAGGTGGGTGCTCTGGGCAGGCATGGAGGTCAGCTGAAGGCAGCCCACAGTGAAGGCAGCCATCAGCTCCTGGACCCTCTGTCCTGCTCAGAGGAAGACCTAGCTCAGCTCAAAGCTTCTGGCCTCATTAGGATTGAAAATTGAGACTGAATGCACTCTTGTCCCCTGGAGCAGGGTGGTGGCAACCAGGGGCTGCTGAGGGACCCAGCAGTCACCCCATCTTTGTCCCACCAGAGCCCCAGGGAGTGAAGCCAGTCCTCAGTCACAACCCCAGCCCTGCAGGCTCCAGGGGCCATGGCCATTAACCTTATTTCTGCCACCACTGGGGCAGCATCACTGGGGTCAACTCCCAGCTGCCCTGCAGTGTCAGCAGTCTTACATCAGGGAAATGCCTACAAAATGCCTTTAAACCAGCACAACAAAAGTCCACAGTCACTTTGGTTTATGAAAATGGAAACGTTGAGGAAACAGAGATCAGATCTCTTGTGCTCAGATTCACAGTAAATAACTTCCCCACCTCCAGGATCATTTCTCACCTCCTCTGTCTTTAAATCATCACTGTCACAGTGGAAAAAACAGAAGGGCTCAGTCCCTTAAAGCTCTTTCCTCTTTTTGCCTATCATTTAATTAAATTATCCTATAATGAAATCTTTCCCTAATGAGTCAGTGTTTAATAATTTATTAGACACTGAAGCCCTGCTTGGAGTCTCATCAATTATGTATCACAGCACCAGGCACTTTCAAACTCTCTTTTTTCATTTCTCATTCACTTCATTAAAAGCCCCAGCCGTGCTACTTCTAGGTTTCAGCTCACTTGCCCAGACTTAGAGGTCAGCTCACTGGTACCTGTTTTGCCCAGAACTCACCAACAGATGTCTGTGTGCATGTGCCATGTGGTCTAAAATTGTGTGGCATCTGCATACATGTTTGTGCACATGTAGCAGGGCATGAGTACCTCTCTGTAAGCAAGAATGAGCATAAATCACATTGGTTTATTCAGACTGGCACATGGGTGTGTACATGTATTTGTTGATTTGTAAAATCTGAGTCTGTGTAGGTGAGTTTCTGTTAGCACTCGTGCATCTGCATCTATAAAGTTATATTTGCTTTACATCCATGCACGTATATATCAGTACTGGCATTCCTGCCCACAGCAGTGTGCCAGCAGACTCTTCTAGTTGCAGTAAATGAGCCTGTCTTTTCTCACTGCCTTTTTCTTTTTTGTTTTGCTTGAAACAGTAGCACATATAGGATTTCCTGTAGGAATCAGTCAGGAAATACAGACATGAGCTGTAAAGATAATGATCTAAGTGATCAAGAAAGGACTACAAAGTACACATTGCTGCAGTCCTGACCAGCACCCACAGAATCATTTGGGGAAGGGGAACTGATTTTTCACTGTGTTTCCCATCCCAGCCACTATCAGCCCTCTGCCTCCTGTGGAACACTAAGTTTTATTTAAAACACATTGCCTTATTTACGTGGAGGTAGTTTTGGAGTCAGCAGCTCTGTTGATTACATATCCTGGGAGCATTTTGCTGTAAAGACTTGTGTAAAGTCCACTGCTATTAAAAACTATTTTAGGGAACATTTCCCCCAAGGAATTGGTGATCTTGCAAGAGTTATTCTAAAGCTTCATCCATTCACTCCAGTCTGTTTTGTCAAGTCTGGGTCAAATCTGCTCAGTTAGCCCAGAAACACAACCAGTTTAATCTCCAGTTTGGCAGCAGAGGGTCAAGCTCAGTTGTTGCTAACTCATGTGCTCTCCTCAGAAATCGTGGTGTTGGTGCTCAGGAGAGCTGCAGGGCTGGAGCAGCTGAAGCCTGTGGCTCCAGGCGCCTGCATGGGGAGCACACGTCAGTGGGATGACACTAGCAGCAGCAGAGCAGATCTGATGTTGATCTGGTGCTGTGCTGTAAAGAGTTTTTTGTTTTATTTTCCTGAGCACAACCATGCATATTCCATACCTGAATTTGGGCATGCTGAAGCACCATCAAGTTATCACATCTTAAGGTCTCCTGTAACTTATGGCAGGGATTCTCCAACTGGAGCAGGTCTGCTTTTTCAGTTTCAAAATTATGCTCTATATTAGCCAGCCTGGGGTAGGAAAAAAATATGTGGTGCTGGCTTCCTTTCAAGAGAGTCAAGTTCTGACCTTGTGCCACTTCCCAGCAAATCCAAGAAAGAAATTGAGTCCTGCAGGACATGCACTTGGTCACTGCTTGTTCCTGGTGACCAGATTCAGACTGACCAGGAGGAACCTAGGCAGAAGGAATCGTCTTACCTCCTCTCAAGAGCCAGCACAGCCACAGCTGCTGCCTCCACTGGATCCAGGCTGCTCCAGCCCCTAGTGACACAGGGTGGGGATGGTGCTGGTCCACTCTGCTGCTCCCGCTGGCTGCCACCGATGCTTCCAAGGATGGGGAAATGACACTAACTCCCATGCTCATGCATTTGCATTTTGAATACTTAACTAGACAGCTGTGCAAGGGAAAGATTTTTTTTGATCAATTTATACCCCAAAGCGCAACATTTGGTTTTCCTTGTAATTATCTTATCAAGCAAGTCTAAAGGAGTTATTAGCTGTAACAATCTCATCAGGTCTTTCAAAAAACTGCTGTGATTTTAGAGGGTCTTTTCTTACTTCAGATCATTTCCTTCAAAGTGAACACTTCCCCAAAACCATAGTAAGAGGCTCCATAACAGACACAATAACATGCATTATGCCAATCAAATGATGATTAAAACAAACAAACAAACAAAACAAAACAAACAAACAAAACAAAACAAAACAAACAAACAAACAAACAAAAACATGCAGCCCTCCAAAACAACCCTGTACTGGTGTTACTGGAACTCTTGCATTGCTCATCAATAAATATTCTGTGTCAATAGGCCATTAACTATTAATCCCAGTGTTGGCCATTTGAGAACTTTACATCAACACTCCTGTTATTTTACACATTGCTTCTCATCTTATTAAGTGCCTTGCACATATGGACAAGAGCACAGTCTCACAAATGAGCTTGCGTCAATAATGCACGGGACACCACCTTCAATAAGAAAGGGGGAGAACTGCAAGACAAGGAATATGTCTGGGGCTGTCATGAGTATTTATTTACATTGAGAAGAAAGAGAATCCACTCTTGAAGAGCTTACTGCATTACCTAAGCTGAACTTCCAACATATGCTCACTCTCAGCTGCATTCTAACTTCATTTTTTCATCCTCACAGCAAATTTGGTGTTAGTTAAAGATGCCAGACTGACAAGCAGAGTTCACCACTCACAGCATAGGCTGCTGCCCAAGCAAGCTTCTCTCCAGGCTCAGCTCTCTGCTGCTACCTGATGCAGACAGATGATTTCCACGGTGAGAACTGAGCTCACTGATCCAGCTCTATCGTGCTGTTGAAGAGCATCTGCTCCAGGAATGCCTCCTCTAAAAAAACAGACAACAAGGGGAGAGTTTAATTTGATTCTCATCCTTTTCTTCAACAGTATCTTGCAGCTAAAATGTATGAAGCAACATTTTATTTTAATGGTGAAAAATGATGCATCAATAAACACTGTTTTTGAAACGAACTCAAAAGGCTGAACATTGTTTCTCCCAAGAAATCCTTTCCAAGCACTTCATTTATGATATTGAATCAAACCCTGACCTGTTGATTTTAAACTGGTTCTCCTGTAAGTCACCCTACAAATATTTAGATTCCCCAGCTGGCCCTTCTCTTCCTTCCACCTAACTGTTGTGCAAATCCCCAAAGCTACTGCAAGCAGTTACTCAACTGGACTAACTAAGAAATACAATATCCTGTATCCAGCTACTGGAGATGTCCCTACAGTATTCCTCAGGCTGTTCTGGAAGGTGACTGGCAAAGTTTTGAAAAGTCTTATTAGAGGCGTATATGGTGAGGTTGAAGGGAAAAATGCTCCCTTCTTGGTTTAGCTCTAGCACAGAAATAGAAGTGAGTGGGTAAGCAAAGAACAGAGATCTGCTGTGGGTGTCAGGAGCATGTGACAACCCAGCAGCCAGACAACCACGCACACATACAGATATAATTGAATAATATTGAAGTGGCAATTGCTACTCCGTAATTGCATGGCTCTAATTCCTGGCATTTAGTTGGCTGGAATTCAGGAGGAATTGGTGCGTCTTCTATGGAGAGAAATGATGACAGTGTAACAGCTGTGCTCTCCGGCAAACTGCACAATGATACTAGGGTTTTACAGCTCTTTGGTTTGATTCCCAGTAGCAACTAACCTATTATCTGTGGTCGAGACAGGTTAGCACCTGCTAAAAACAATTTCTCATAAATTAGTTCATGTCAGCTCTTGAATGGCTGCTACTTAAGCCTAAGGCCTGTCCATGCCCGGCTGCAGCCGCCCCTCCCAGTGCAGATGGCCGCGGCCCCGCAGCTGTGCGCCGCAGTGGGGCGGCCCGCAGAACAATCAGGGCAGTGTGCGAGGCCTGCCAGGTTGTGCGGGGTGTCAGCACGGGGACCCACACCTGTGCTGTGCAGATGGCGAACGCGCTCCTTCCCTTTGGGGGATTGCAGAGGGCCTGGTGCGGAGGAAGAAGAGGAGTGCATGGTGTTGCTGTTTGTGTCTAACCGTGGGTATCCCTTTACAAGTGGGGCCGGCTCTCTGGAGGAGAGGCAGAGCCCATGCCTTGCACTGCGTCCCTGAGCTGCCTAAGGGGATCTATTTCTGTTTGCACTGGGAAAGCTGTCCTCTGTCAGGAGGCAGCAGGTCTTACCCAGCTAAGTCAGATCCTTGCTGAACACTGACCATTTAACACTGGCCTTTACTAAGCACCTGAGGCCAGACCCAGCTTTATGTTACAGCCACCATGAAGATAAGGCTGGCCCTTGAGCTGAGAGCAAAATCTGAATCACAGCTACAAAAATTCAGGTCTCTCTCCAGTTTTTGTCACCATTCAGCTGCGAGAGATTAGCATGTGCTTCAGTCTCTCTGCATTGACCCACACGTGTGCGTGCCCACTCCACATGCAGCTCGAGACAGCATCATACAGAGACCTGTGAGCAACAGTTTTGTGGGCTGAGCTGCCGGTAGTGACCTTGACGTGATCGAGATGTTTCCAGGACGGCACATACAGATGGAACATTTCCTTGACACAGACAGACCTTATATTACACAGAGTCCAGCAGGTCACTGTAAGTGCTTTGAATCAATAAGGCATCTCACGAGAGCCTGTGCAGCCCCCGAACAGGAACGAAATCTGATCTCGCAGCTCAATGTGTTACAACAATTTTTCAACTGCATAGAAAACAAGGGGCTGCAGGGCAAGCAGTTGTCTCTCTTGAGGAAATAGCCAGAAAAGGATGAGGTTTACACAAGGCACATTCAGGATCAGCAAACTAGGACTTGAACAGACCATTTGGAAAAGACCAAAAAGTAACAGTTGTGAACAGGGGGCAGCAATACACGTGGTGCCCATCAGTTCACTAACAGCAGTCACGGACGGCATGCGTACCAGCAGGGTGTTTGCCAGTTGGGTAGATTTCACTGGCCTGATGTTACAAAGCAGCATTGCCTGCAGATGCCATCGCTACCACACTGCAGACCAGGGAGCGTTGTTTCCATTTGTGCTACTCAGCTCCAGTCCCTCCATTCAACTGGTTGAAGTCACATCCCAAACTCTCTGGTCCCACCAGTGGCAGTTGCAGGAAACATGAACTGCCTGCCATCATGCTTATTTTTCCTCATTCTGTCACTTCAGACATCCTTTTTACATTTCAGTTGGCTTTTGTTGTTGCTGTCTCCAGAAGATAACTTTCTCTTCATTTTTCCTCTGCATCTGTTCTTCCCACATTTTTTTTTTCTTTTCTGCTGCCCTACCATCTGCTGTGCTTGTGAAACCGTACTTATCCAAAGTTAGTTTGCCTTTATTTGTAAACAGCTTCTATTTCTATCTTAACAGCTATTTCTTTAGCTGTTGGACAACGTATTAAACACTGCTCAGAGCTTTAGCTTTCCACCCAGAGGGAGGCTGGGCAGCCTCTTTTTACCCTTCCCCAGGGTAGGGAGAATGTGACACACTTTCTAGAAAAAAAAAAAAAAAAAAACATGAATTAAACAGTTTCAAAGACATGCTTAGCTAAGAAGCAAACTGGATTGACTCCCCTTGACCTGAAAAAGCAGTGATGATTCTGGAGAAAAATATTAAACGTCATATTTTACCTGGGAAAAGTGACCATTAGAGCAAACGAAGGTAGTATGGGTACACACAGATCCAGAGCCCCCAGCAGTCATCATTTCTCCAAAACACTATCTTCACCACCTGAAATTTCTAAATGTTTGAACTCTAGCAACAGGAAATATTAGGAAGCATACAGCCCTGATGCTCAGGAGTTAAACAGAGGGTTAGGTGTATCATTCTTGCAGGACAGCACTTGCCATCCAGCAGACCCAGCTTCTGAATAACAAAAAGTACTTGCAAAGTGTGAAAAGGGTACGAGAGTCAATGCAGGAAAGTCAGAGCCAGCGACAGCACAGTCCTCAGTTTATAGCACCAGACAGTGAAAAAAGGACATAAGAGAACCAACGTCATCTGTCTTAGACAAGCTGATTACAATCAATAGACACTTAATGGTCTCTCAGAGTCCCAACTGGGCAATTAGCAATAGCATTAAGCAAGCAAAGACATATTGTAAGCCTGTTTCTTCAGTGGAAGTGACAGAGAAGAGAAATAAGAAACCAAATAACAATTTTTAGATGCAAATTCCTCTCTCATTATTACTGCATGAAACCTACTGCCATTGGTAAAAATAGAACAAGTACCAGAGTTTTTCTTTTCTTTCTGTAATTTTCTGATTTTTTTAACAAAAAAAAAAAATCTATCTCAGCTTCAAACTGTAATAAAACCTACTGAAGTCAGGAGGTAAATGTGAGTGCTAGTGAAGGAAAGGGTGCCCTTTGGGGTATTCCATTTACAACCAAATAAATCAAAAATAATGATTTTGAATGCCCCAACTTCATTGAAATCAAAGAGCACAATTCATGTTTTTGCTTTCTCACCCCTAAACTGCAGTAGGTATCATCCTAGTCTTTCTAAGGACAGAAAATAACATTAAAAATAATTGAATAAAATGAAAGTTTTCTATATAACTCTTATTTTGTTCATGGTGTAATTACTGAAGTACAATGTATTAATCAGGCAAAAGTACTTAATGCACTCTCCTTTTTATTAAATATGACTGCTGCATTATGAATGACAAAATTATACAACCAAATGACTGTCTCCTCTGTGACCTCGGAACACTTTTCTTGAGAATTGGAACAGATCCAGTATTTTGCACAAATTTAGTTGATTATCCTAAATTTTCCTCCACAACTCAGGTGACCTGCTATTGTGCAAGTTTTGACCTGTGATTTCATATGAAATAAAGACTAAAGTTGAAGATTGTATTTCCTATAATAAATTGTGCTCTTTCTAGAATGTACCAATCCAGATCTTCCAAAAATAACAGGGGAACTAATTGATGAGTATGCAAATTTCCCGTGTGAGATGTGCTTAATTATTATTGCACAAGCACCCTAGGAATCTGTGCACACAGCTCAAAAATTGGGGGGCACTCTTACATTAAAAACAATTACCTGTTTTGTGTGCCTTCAGTTGACATACATAGACAAGACAAACTATCACACAGAAGTCAATCTATAATTTAAAAATCAGCTTTGAAAGATTTTTAATCAGCTCAAGCTTCCAGAGTCTATCAGAGAATACAGTGTTAGGCTCCATAAATTTTGGCAAGTTATTAGCTGCTTTCTGTACGTAAGTAGGGCCGTTAAGATCAAATTTGAAGCAGATTCTTTTAACTTAATCCATGGAATTTTGCAGACAAAACAGACAAATTACACAAGTGTATGCCAACTTGCCAGTGGAAAGCCATATCCTCTGTATACATGAGTTATGCTGAGCAATTATAAAGAACTGGTGAAGCAGGTATTCCTTATGCATTTGCTCCATGGCATATCTATGAATTGAAGACGATAATCTCAAACTGATAGAGAAAGAAAGCACTACAGCTCTGAGCATGATAAACCTCTATTATGGTAACTTACTGCATCACTTACCAGCGTAACACAAACTTCTTTGAGCTCACTATTGCCCCTTGAAGGATCAAATTACTTTGAACCTTCAGTGCTACTACTTTTCTTATCTTTGATCTACTGTATAAAGCAATTTAAAGTCTGTCTTGAGTGGGCTTATTGTCAACCAAATTTTTAACTATTGAACTGGTGGTGAGCAATGAACACCAGGAGCAGCAACTTGCTTGTAAATACTTAATAAATCACTTTATCTGCAATAGTTGTCAGTGAGTTAGAGTCTGTGTTTCTCTGCAAAATCTTATCTAAGAAAGGTCTCTATAACGGCTTTATTAAATGTTGTAGAAAACTGAGAGTCCTCCAACCTGACATCCATAACAACTGAGCCACAACCAGATGCCAGGAGTCAGGCCACTGTAGCAATTCTATTTGGCAGTATAGGTTGCTGAAATGCTTCTAGTCATTGAATTTCTTCTTTAAAACCCCTTTCTTTCCTCTGCCATAATGAGTTTTGCAAACATATATAAAAGATGGCACTGAAACAGCTTCTAACATATTGACTGGGTTAACCGGGTCTGCCTAGAAGGGTTTTAGATATGAAAGTGATACTGAAAGCAATCCTGAATGCTGCCTGCTTGCTCCTAATTGATTTACATAAATGTTTATATGACTCTGATTTGATAAACATTACATGCAATGTTAAGGGATTCATAGGAAAGATTTTTACAGCTTTCCATTTGGTCTCCATTTATCAACAAAGACAGAGATCAGACCAAAAAAAAAAAAAAAAAAAAAAAAAAACACAGAAGGAAACGCAGTGGAGACCAGGAGATCCAGATCCAGTGTCAGAAGTACTGAACATCAGATTAAGTTTATAATGTCTGATGGGCTGTTTTTAAAGGTTTCTGGGCTTCCCAGTACAACAGACACATGGGTATACTGGAGTAAGTCCAGCAAAGGGCCACAGAAATGATTAAGGGGACTGGAGCATCTGACTTAGTAAGAGGTGCACAGGGCTGAGAGTGCTTATCCTATAGAAGAAAAGCCTCCTGGGGCACCTTGTTAATGTGTAAAATACCTGATGGAAAGCAGACAAGAAGCTGGATCAGTGGAATCCAGTGACAGGACAAGAGGCAATCTCTTCCAACCTCAAAGATTCTGTGATTCGGCTCTGCAGATGGGGTCGCTGCCGCAACCAACAGCCCCGTTACTTTGATTTACATCATCTGAAATGCTGGGTCTATAGCGAGATACTGAAGGAAGAAGATAGAAGTGGTTTTTGTTACGTTCTTGATTCTCTAGATCGATGTGAAGGCACTCAAAATATGATGATAAATTATCAGTTGTTGCTAACTGTTAAATACAGTGGTAGCACCGAAGGGAAATATTTTTCTGCTGAACATGGTGTGGGTGTATGCTAATGACAATATCCTACATCTGGGTATAATTGTCATTATTAATACTAATGTAAAGGAAATGTTAATTCTTCCTAATAGATGAAGCTATGAAATATTTTAAGAGCAGAATAGCTACAATAAAAGCAAATGGGTTGTTTCTTTGTAACTTGAAGGCCCACAGAAGTCCAGAAACATATCTTATGGCTTTACAAATCTGTGATAATTTCCTTCAACTTTTACTTTTATTGCCTTGTCATTAAATTCACATTGAGTTCTTAAAACAAAAAATGTTTAAAACAGATGTGGCTATTAAAGTTACAATATGAATTTTACAACCCTAAATTTTATGACACTGAAAAAAATTTCGGCCACCAAGGTCAGAGACAAGAATGGAAGCCGAAGGCAGCACTAAGGGTGACAGATTTCTGTAATTACCAAAAACTTAAGCTCACATAACGCATACCGTATATACCAATTATGTAAATCAGGGTTCAGAAAGAATATAATCCAAAAAAATAAAATCATGAATTATCAAAACTGAATAGCAAATAAGCAAGAAAAAAAAAAAAAAAAAAAAGAGAGAGAGAGAGGTAAAGCTTTAAAAGTCTTAATCCAACCTCTGTTCTTTATCATTTTGCTTTATGGATCTTCTTTACAAGACCTAACTTGTTTGCTGCACAGTGTTCCACACAATGACTTTGAAGCAATCCTAAGGCAAATATTCATTCTAACAAAAACGGTAATTTTTACCAAATTATGGAGAGGAGATTAAACATCCATTTAATTTTCTCATTAAAAAATAAAAACCATAACAAAAAAAAGCAACAACAACAAAAGATATCTGATTTCACCAGAAGTTCCACTATGTGTGGACAGACAGAAGTGTAGACATGGTCTATTTATGTCTTACAATAATTCATAACAAGTGTAGGAATAACCTCTTGCAGTATATTATTCCACACAATATGTTATCTGATTTTTCATGTGAATGGCTACATGCTAATTCCTCATTTCCTGGAATGAGGAGTCTGTGCCGCAACCCTTCAGTGGTATGCACACATTTCATTCATTCCCTGTCAGCAGAGAACATCTTCTCCAGCTGAATATTCTTCTTCTGCAGGATTACATAATGATTATCCTAAATGTGAGAAATAGAAAATTGACTTCAGACTTGCTTCCTATTTTCTCTTTCTCTCAGCCTTTATCGCCTTTCCAGTTCTATAGATCTCTAAAGCTTTGATCCTCCTAGCAGCTGCATTTACAAGTTTCCAAGGTGATTCAGATCAATGGCTGTTTGCTAAATTTGATGTCTACATATTTCAGATAGGGTCTGGCTGACCCTCTTACAAGAAAACATCCATAATTTGGATTAAAACCTGTCCTCTTTTTGTTGTTTCATCAGTTCTTCATACCTCAGCTTTGTAATCAATTTAAGCAGTTTTAATGAGGATTTGAACCTTATGCTCAAGGAAATTGGAAATGCTAGATCAAAACCTCCAGTGAGACAATATCATCTCCCCGTGTGCTGTGACTCACTATGTCAGAGAGCACATTGTGAAGTTTGCCGTGTGGGTTTCAGTGGGATGTGCATTTAAGAAGAGCGGTGCCACCTACTTAACCCATGCAATCAAGTTGCTGTATTTATATACTTCCCATTTTTGATTGGATCAATATTGATCTTAGTTTGGTCTCCTCTGGTTGTATGTGAAGAGCATTCCTGGCAGCAGAGACATCCTTGCACCACGCTGCTCTGTGTTGCCTCTTTGCTCTAGCTCCCCTGGCAGCTTGCTCCTGCAGACGTCTTCTGTTCCCTGACTCCTGGTTCCTGCTTCCACTTCACTAACGACTGGCTTTCCAGCCTTCCGCTGCTCCTTGGTTTTACTACTTTTTCTCATGCACTTTACAGTCTAAATTCAGTAACTTCCTCATGCTTGCTATTCCCATATCATCAAGAACATCCTAGAAAAATGCAGCTCTGTCGTTCAGCCATGTTATTACATACACTGCTGGCTACAGCAGAGAAAACCTTTTGCCTCTTGTCTTTCGGCTGCCACAAGCTCTAGCTCCTCATCACCAGAGGCCACATTACCTCACGGCTTCGGCAGTCCTCACTGTGATCTTTCCCCTTCCCTCGGGACTGATCTCAACACTGGCCAGGTAACTTTCCATATTAGCAGCTAATCTCTCTGTTCCCATATGGCTGGGGTCAGTCATCATTTCCATGACTTATTTGTTTCAATATCCGTATAAAGTGAGGAAGTCCTTGGCATCAAGTAGCTTTAAATGATGTCAGGGGTCAACGGTGTCTTTGTTCCTGCACCGTAAATGTTCCCCCGTGCCTGTGCTCACCTCCAGACACTGCCCTGTAGCGAACAAGGGGGTAGAACAGGTGTCCTTCCTTCTCATTTAATTTATTGCAGACTTTATTATATCTGTGGCAGTTCAGTTAAAAATAATATGCTCCCTTTTCTATCAGCCAAGTCGTAGGTGCTTGAGAAACTTCTGAGCTGAGAGGGTACTTTCTTGCAGGAAATCTGTAAAATACTGCCTGCACTTCCAGCATCCCAGTGTCGGAATCTCAGATCTCTCTCAAAGTTTGTATCATTCATGAAGGGTCGCAAAGTCAAAGGAGAAGAAAATAGATATATAAAATGATTTTAAAATAAACCACTCATCTGCCAGAAAGCAGAACTTTCTGGCATAACTGAATGTATTCAGTCTGTATTCACAACTGTCAGTCCATTTTGCTCATGTCTGTTAAACTTAGTCTATTTTAAACCTATTTTCCTAAAATTCCTCCCCCACTGCTGTGATTGGTGCAAGATCTATTAATAATGATGCTTTTGCAAGTAAGCCATATCTATCTGTCAGCATCTTGGCTCCTCAGTCATCCAGACATGTTCAGAGTAGGATTGAATATCTCTTTGATTAATGTTAATGCTTGATTAGCGTACTAATGCTCTCACAAATCGTAGCAAGCCATTACATGGAAGAAAGCGTTATATGAAACAATTAGACACTGGCAGGAGATGATGATCCAAGAGGCCTCTTAATATTTTAAGTTTTATATATTTTTTTAGCTAATTTATATGCAACTCAGATGTTATTGCATAATGTTAATATTCTGTCAAAAGACTGAAATCTCTTTGCTGTTAAGAGGTTCACGTACATATATAAATTCATAAATATGCTGAAAATCTTAAATAGCCTCTGCACAGTTACAACCCCAGCTATTGCATGCAGCTTCAGAGAAGGTATTTCTCCATTGAAAGTATCACCATTAGTTCCCATTCACAGATAGTTTGGACGTGATATAATAGCAACCCTACTTCGAACTAAGCAGCCCCCAGATTTCACAGATGGGCTGTGTAACTGGCTGCCACCCAAGCTGCAACACACTCCACTCTGAGCAGCAAAAATAGCTTTCACCCAGAAAGTCAGAGTGGCTCCTCCCTAGGAGTACAGAAAGCAGAGTATGAGCTGTGTTTGTCAGCACTGACCTGCATGTTTTCATCAGCAACGAGAAGAGATGGGTCGTCATCTACAAGTAATACCAGCTGGGGTGTCCTCCAAGGCAGCATGATGTTTGCTTTTGTGTTAAGAGAAAGACAAAAAGAAACGATAGGACTAAATTCCACCTGCTGTTTCAGGACGTGTTCAAAAGGTAATTAAGGCTCCTCTGGTCACAAAACCATGATACAAGGAGGCAAAACAGGAGGAGGAAGAGCAGAGGGTCTGTGTAAGATTTTCATCACATTGGGCACCTCAAGAAGCACTGCTGTTTAGATCCTGGCATTGACATATAGATCACCAACATTTCAATCCTGGTGATGTCTCTGAAACTTAGGAATACTGTGAATGTAACCATCTCAAAGATATTCACTGAGAAGTTCTTGCCCCTAGAAAGGGTTTGAAATTTGGTGATGTCAGAATCAGCACACTGCCTGGATCATTTGCAATCCCTAATGTTACCAGACTTTTGCCTAACTCTACCTCACACAGATCAGACGTACTAGGCTGCAAATACTCACTGGAGACTTGTGGAAGCTGAGCAGCTATCTTCTGTACTTAGTCAGAAAAGGGAGCTAATAATGATTGACTATTGCAGCAGTGATGCAAAGATGAAGTAATTGACTTTGAGAAGCATTCAGATATGATGGTGATGCCACCACGGAAATGTACACAAGTAAATTAACTTTTATATTCCGGCAGCCTTTGAATAATGCACAGCACAAAACATCTGGGACCACATATTAAAAGGGCATATAAAAATCCTGAACACAGTGAACATCCAGTAGATGAGGCAGTACAGCATAATGCAATTACAATTTAAGTGAATCAAGAGTAGAAAAAAAGAGACTACATTAAAGATACAACCTTAAATATCAACCATCCTACTTTTTGAGTGCTTGAATTAACAACTCCAGCATAAGTTGTGAAATGTAATATAAGTTTTGCGGGTACCTCTATGACCTCTGTGACAGCGCATGCAGGTACCACTAGGTAGTATCTATTATCCCCAAACTTTTCTCTAAGTTAGATTATAACTGAGTCTTGCACATGAGAGAAAGTAGAAGTACATGTGAAATA
This sequence comes from Oxyura jamaicensis, assembly GCF_011077185.1. Lineage (NCBI taxonomy): Eukaryota > Metazoa > Chordata > Aves > Anseriformes > Anatidae > Oxyura > Oxyura jamaicensis. The sequence continues at coordinate 6,141,339 of NC_048912.1, forward strand.
CAGAGACAATCAGGCATCTATTTCTTCTATAAGGTGTGGCATTGAGGAACACCTTCAGACCTTAACTTTGCTTCAAAATTTTTGTTGAACAGCTTTTCAGTTTCCTGCAGCTTCTCTGATAAATGTACTCATAGAGAATGCCTGCAGGAAAACTTGATATTACATTAAACTAATCTGCTTTCTGATTCTGTCACAGCCTCCAAACCAAGTGCCACCCTGCAGAAAGATTTGTCACTTACTGTGGGAAAATCCAGCAATGCTATGATGGAAGCAAAAGCACAGCCTGGCTCTGAAAAGCATCTTTGTTAAAAGACCATCATGGAGCATTTAATCCCTCTCACTTTGATTTCTGTATCAAAATATATGCGTATTACAAGTAAACATAGTTTAATTAGGGGCAGTTACTAGAACAAAGTGGTGTGTGTGTGAGTTATTCCAGCCCTATACCTTCCTCTCACATTATTCTGTAGGTCAAATATGGAGCTTAGCAAAACTGATGATCCCCCACTACCTTGTTGAGCTTAAGCAGGTGAATTTGAATCCTCTGTTTGTTGATCCTCCATTGTTTTTGTTCTTTCAGGCTACCAGAAGTAAAAATCAGTAAAAACTTATTTTTGGCAGGAAAAACAGAGGATCTAACCGAATACAGGAAAACAGCAGATTGACTAAAAGAGTTCCATTATTACATGGTCGTTTTGAATGTTGAACTTCACTTTAAGCCAAAGAACACGCTAAAGAAAATAAAGCTTGAATATATTGTTCCCACATTTGCAAACCACTAACATAAGAATATTTTTGAGCATCCTAAATATTCAACATTTTTGGCCATAACTTTATCACAGTCACCATCTCCAATGCCAAGTTTATTTTTAAAGAGCAGCCTAGTTCCTGCTCCTTCAGGTTTATGCAGACAGCTGTTTTGTTTTGCTCTTCCCATGCTATGAAAAATCTGTCATTCAGTATTGAATTCTAGCACCTAACTGGCTCTCTTGAGACAACAGAGGAGCCTCTGACAAATATGAACCCATCAAGATCCCCAAGTAGGATAAAAAAAAACCAAAGTGAAAGCTAAAGCAAAACAGCAGGTCAGGAAGCTCAAAGGCTTGTAGCGTTGATTTCTTTGGCACAAAAAGCACTGTGTTAGTCCAGTCCATACTCTGATTTAAATGGAATTATCCTGAGGTAAAAATAAAGGAATGCGGTGGTGAATCAAGCTCATTGTCTACATTTAATACAAAGCTCAGATGAAGGCACTGGGCTGCATGTGATGCAAGGTGTAAATGAACAACACGCGTGAGCAGGACTTGATCCGTTCCTTATGGTTCTCGCTAAACTTTTTGTCAGGTATTCATCTGCACAGCTCTTGAGGCCACGCAGGACTCATCTGTTCTGTAATAAAATGATTTGGCTGCTACATCAGGATCTTAAAAAACGTTTGGAGCCAAATGGTTCAGTAAGACTCCACCATTTCTCTGACAAAATTTGGAAGATGCCACATCTAATTGGGAAGTGTTTAAAGCTGTAGGCTTGTGTTTGTCAATACGTACTGGGGAACAATTTGCTATCTTTGTGTCTAGTCCTTTCACGTGGCTACCCCAGAACTGCATTTGATTTTTTCAACCCCTGTGAAGTTTTAAGGGCTGGAACCCTGCTGCTGCTTTCCCCTCTCCTTGTTATCCAAAGCAAGAGCTGTTTCTCTGCCCTGAATAACCTGCAGAACGCAGGAATTTGGCTGGCCAGTCATGCAGACTACAAAGTTTCAGGTGCGGAGAGGCTGCAGGGAGACACCAGGAAGAGAAAAGCCATAGAGGGGGCTGAGGAAAAGGGAAAGATCAGCAACTCACCATGTCCTTAACATGGCTTTCAGCAAATATCACCCAGTTGTGCTTTATATTCCTCAGGAAAATTGATGGCAGATGACTTATTGTGACTTAAGGCTGTTTCAAAAGTGCATGAGAAGAGGCTCAGGAGCACAACTGTACAGTTGCTCACCAGAGCACTGAGCACATCAGATATCAGCATGAGCCAGGGGCTCACCAGATCTTCTGGGTGTCCTGAAGCAGGACAGCTGCATGCTCATGGTAGCAAGGTTTGCCAGTTGGACTCCCACTTCTGTGAATCCTCATGCACTCTGAGCACAACTCTGAGGGGTTCCTAAAACAGACAGAACTGACCAGAGAAGTATCCACTGGAATATGTAGAGGTTTTCTTCTCTTTAACGAAATGCCCCCAATGTCATGTTACTAGATAACGAGATACGAGTTCATTTGAAATACAAATAGACTAAAATCACAGCTATGAGGATAAACCCTTAAAGGCTTAAAGAGCAAATCAGTATTTCTTTAAGCACCAGATGACCTTCCCTTACACATCTCTCCAGTGAGGGATCCTCTTTGAGATGCCGGAGCTGCTGCCTGGGTGTACACGAGACTCCCAGAGGTGCAAGTGGCACTTCTCAAAGCAGCTGCTTCCCTTTACAGATACCTCTTATGGAGATTTCCATATCTCACGATAATCTGGCTGAGTTTTAAACAGAAACTTAGCTGAAAAGAGGCTTCTCTCTGTGTTTCACAATACCTGGCACTGACTGCTCCAACAGTGAGCACAAACGCCCTAAGAAAAACACAAGTTCAGCCATAATTTCCTGTCTTTCTGTTTCTGCTTTTCGGGGTTATGCATACCATTACCTAGAGCTTAGCAGTGTTGTGAAAGACACTAACCAAGTGTAATGACTTGGGGAATTCAGCTCACTTTAGAAATTTTTCTTCCCCAAGAAGTTTTTCCAGCTATTTTACAGGCACCAGAAGGAAAAACGCTTTACCTGGACAGCAGCAGAGTGAGCTGTCTTTGGGTTCACACCATCAAATGCAGAAGACATTTGTTGGGCAGCTCTTGAAGCGTGCATGCCACCAGATTTAATCAAGGAAACTCAACTTTGTGTCCTGTTTTGCAAGAGGTATATTCCCCAGCAAGCCTGGGCACACTTCCAGAGAAAACTCATCACTGCTGTGGAGCAAAAGGGAGAGGCCAAATGCTTTAATGCTGGAAATATCCCCACACTGCTTCTGTGCTGCCTGGTGACCGCGGGCCTGTGGGGACAGGACCACAGCCTGTGCTCAGGCATTTACAGAATGTGGGGCACTGCAGTGGAACACCAGCACTGCTTTCAGCATCATGTGCTTGGCAGCATCACAGGCAAAGCCCCTTGGTGAGTCTTCTAGAAACTCTAGAAGACCCTCCATAGCTGTCAAAAGTTGTAATAAATATTCTTGGGTTTTTCGTTCTTTTATTAGACAGACAATTTTGATTTGGAAGTTTGATTAGGAGACAGACTTATTTGGAAAGCCCTTTTTATTCTATAAATGATGCTAATGTTAAACCAACACAGCCAGATAAGATACAGCCAAGGCAGAGAAGAGACAGATTGTGTTATCTTTGCTCAGATAAACTAGCACTTCTGTAAAAATAGCCCCATGGAAGCTGACAGCTATTGAATGAGAAAAAGATCAGCATTAAAATAATACCCCCAAAAATATGAGAATCCCTCTTTTTATAATAACAAAAATAAAAGTCAAGAGTGATAATGATCAATACCAATAATGAGCAAAGCATGCTTCTTTTTAAAGGAAAAACATCTGCTCTCTCTCTCTCTCTTTTTTTTGTTTTTCCCTGAACACTATGAATATAGTCGGTTTTGCCTGGGGAGGCAGAAAAGGTTTCACTCCACTAGTAACGCCTTCATTTTTCTGCTGACCCCTTGGATCATTTAATTGGGTTCCTTTTAAAGCCAGTATGTAGGTAAACTGCATGCATAATTAGCCAGCTGGGTTCCCTGCCAAGAGTGTGTCATTTAGTATCTGCAAGTGCCAGCAGGGTCAGCGCATGACACATGGTGCATTTTTGAAAAGCAAACAACCTTAAGGTCTTGTCCATAAAACATGGAACAGGTTTCAGGGCTGTATCAGCCTCTTTTAGCAGTTTCTCATGCATGACCAGAGGTGTGGATTTTATGTGCAGCTCATAAAGAAAACTCTCCAATTTGCACACCACAAGCACTAGCAGGTGATGGCTTAGAGTAGCAGAGGAGGTGAAAAAAGTTTGGCAAAGACATTAAACTGCATGTGCACATAAAGAATACACTTTTCCATTTAGCGCAGGCATCAGTTGCTATGTGATGCCTTAAGGAGCTAAGCAGCAGGTTTGCAATCTGGTCAGAAGTCATGGCTTCGTATCCCAGCAGGACTGGCTCAGCCCTTTGAGAGGTCAAATTTTAGCAATCTATTTGTCAATGCATTTCAATTTGCATGCAATGCTCTAACAGGATGTACCCTTCATTTTCAGTGAAAAGAGGTGCTTTGTACAGTCACGAGAGAGTTAACGGTGCCCCGGACATGTGGTCACTGGCACAAGATCCTGGGAGGATTCTGTAGAAGGGTGTGTGTAAACGAACTCCAGGCATCTCTGAAGCCACTTGAAAAGTACTTGTAGTAACAGAGCTGCACGTGTTTCTGCCTTTCCTGGAAATTATCAGTCACAATAAGGTATGCAGCAATGAGACACAGAATGGGATTTTTCCGGGCCTGTTGAATACAGAGGCCATTTCCTGACCACAGTAATTTAACACGTCATTGTTATGCTATCACTTCTATCACGTCACTCTTACTCCAAATATCTGTCTTGCCTTTAATGAATTTCCATCCAAAATCCATCTGAGACTCGTATCTGTGATGTGTACTTACCTGCATTAGTGAGGAGGCAGCAGACATCAGCTGCATCAAGAAGCTCCTGGGCTCATCGGTTACCTCTGCTCTTCCCCTGGCCAGCTGTGACTTTGCCATCGGAGAGCTGTCCGCTCCTTTGAGGCCATGTTGCCAAGTCCAGGGGTGTCAAATAAGCCCTCATTCTGATGAGAAGGACTCTCACGCTTCATGTGGGGAACAAGAACACAGAAAGCACTCATAAACCCAATTATTGGTGACATTCACATCCCAGTTGTGACAGATCCAAAGCAAAGCCCCAGATGTGGATCCCAGACCACTCACTGCTTTTATTCGCTGAGGTATGGGCAAACTTGCAGGTTCAGAACACAAAGAACTGCCAGATCTGCTAAATCCCAAATGGATAGTTCTTCCTGTTTCTTAACATTTGAATCCTTTAGTCTTGTGGCTAAGTTGAAAACACTGGTATTGAAAGACTCTCAATAGCCATAACCTTTGATGTTTTGAATGATGGAGCTGAGCGATGGAGTTTCTACCCCTTTCACTGGAGATTGCTCCACAACAGGCTCCTGTATGCTCACGTCACTGTCACTCAGCACTTTTGTATTTTTACTACAAAACAACTCCTGTCATATCATTTTTGACAACCCCTACAGAGGGAAGCCGAAGTGTGGAGGTTTCTCAGTTCTCCATGATGCTTAAGGTTATGGGATTAATACGTTTATGTGGTCCACTTAAGGTTATCACACGATTGTCTTCAGTAAATGAAAGGGGCCAGTTTTTCCACATTTGAAGCACATACCAATGATTAAAAAAAATCACCTCTGCAATCTTTTTGTTTAACAAAGAAGATATTGTTTAGAAGATAGAAAATAAATTAATTTTCTACTATGACCTCATTAAAATTGGATTTAAGTTCCAACCCGAAAGAATTTTAGAACAACACTAATCTCTTGCCCTTGAATCTCCATCTATTGAAGCTGGTCTATTTATTAATTTCACTGCCAGAAAGCATATTTTGACTGGCCTGTGAGCTGAGCAGACAGTCTCTCCCTAGAAGCTTACACATGAGGGCCATTTCCTTATTCATTTCTTCTCAGCAAAGGGGGTGTTTCCAACCATATCATTTTTAATCAAAGCACTCTTGACTCAGACACAATTGTTCCCATTGATGGACAGATGGGGATTTGATCCTGACCCAAGAAAACAAAAAAGCAGAAAGGGTAGCGCCTCTCTTATCTGCAACAAATGGACAAGATTAGCCACAACCTGTTTTCTTCTCACCATACAACAAGCCCAGTGTGTGCTCTCAGCCCAGCCGTAGATTCTCATCTTGTAATTTTTAATACAAGACATATACAGCCTGAGGGAACAAATTACTCTTCTGTATTCAACATGCTTCAGTGCCTTCAGAGGACTGTGCTTGAGAAATACACTTACTTTGCTTGGCAGAAAAAGCCTTTGAAAACAAAGGAGAGGGCTCTCTGCTATGAAAGTCGAGTTCATCCCAAAAGCAACAAAAGAAAGCAGTTTGGGAAGCTGGACATGCTTTGGGGGAAAATTGTCCAGACTCAAGTTTATGTTCAAAGTAGCACTGTACATCAAATTATTTTTTGGTAGCATCCCAAAGCATTACTGTATTTAAAAAGTTGGAAATCAGCAGGACCCTGTATCCTGCACACGCAATTTGCTGTTGGGAACCTGGAGCTGAGCAGAGAGGACAGCGGAGCCTTTCTCTTCCCTCTCCCCACTTCTGTCAGTCTGCTGTTAGAACCTCAGTTCTTCAGGACAGGCACTGCTTTCTCATGTGAAGGTACAGGAAAATGGGATCTCGAATGCTACTGAAATAAAAATACCAATCAGAGATGAAAAACTTGTGGGGCTCTATAAATAAGACAGAGGGGGCTTGCTGTCTGATACCCTTCTGCAGCTGTGTCAATTGCATATCTACTAAATCATAATAGGGTAGGCCTTCACCCCACCGCAAAACAGTGACATTAATTTAAAAATCATGAAATTTTTAAAGTTACGAAGTTTGAGAGATTTGAGACATTTTGTTTAATTCAGCATGCGTGGGTTTTGAGACTATGAAAGCAGTGAAAACCATTAAAAAAAAAAAAAGATAACAGATCTTTGTGTAATTGCCTATTTTCAGAAACAAACAACAACAAACAAACAAACAGAGACAAACAGTAAGTTTGCTTTTACAAAGCTAGAAAGTAGAGATCTTTTTATATTGGATATTTGAAAAAACAAATCAAATGCTCCATTTGACTTCACTTTTCCCCAAACTTTTCCTACATAAAGATCTCTATAGGACTGCAAATGCCAAACAGAAAATGTTTCTATTTCTCTGACTGCAGCACTTCACTAACCAGCCTGCAGTACTTCTGGTTTTTCTTTCTTGTATAAAGCACTCTTCATTATTGGAGGAATTTTTTAATTTTTTTTTTTTTTTTTTTTTTTTTGGAAGATTTATTTTTTTTGGAAAAATAAAATTATAAAAAGAACCCTTTTTTTTTTTTTTTCAGAAATGTTTTCACATACAGTGTAACTCTAATTCCATTTTAGCTCGAATGAAAATACCAAAATACAGCTACCTCACACCGCATCCATTCAGAATATTGTTTCAAGTTTTAGCAACTGAACATTTTTGTTTTCCAGCTCTGATTGCAGAGCAGGAGGGTTTCCAATTTCTTAACTTTCTCCCTCAACAAAAAGGATGAAAAAAAAAAGAAAAAATGTAAATAGAGACTGCATTTTTTTCAGCTTACAACTAACAGAAACATGCAATTTCCAGGATAGAAACCCCGGTTAAAGTATCCTGTCCTCTTTCCATACAGCAGTTGGTGTATTTGTTTGCCAAGCTGAGTATACCAAAATGTAAACAGACATTAAGTGTAATTTTAGCATTCATACAATTGCATAGGTAATGATGATACTTTGGTTTGTTAGCTTGTGGACACACTTGAGAAGTGCAATGTTTTGCAGTTCTGAAAATCTAAATTCAATTACAAATTCAACCAACTAACAATTGTCAGAACAACAAAGAAAAAACACATGCAAAAGTTTACCTATGCAGTGCCTATGTCCACAGACTCAAATACAATACAATAAAATAAATTAAATGCAGTATATATGCTCCCTGCTATGAATTTGACTTTGTCTGGTCTGTAACTAAATTCCCCTGATATTCCGGTTTTATGATGGTGTGATGTAGTGGTAAAGGGGGACCATACTGATGATCTAAATCAGAAAAACCAGCATGTTTTTCATTTCAGAAGCATAAAAAAAAAAAAAAAAAAAAAAAAAAAAAAAAAAAAGTTTGCAAGAGAAAGTTTGCCAGTTTCAGCACTTCCTGGCCGCCAAGAACATTTACTGAAAATCAATGGTCTGTCCAAAATCTAATGTGAGCAGGAGTCATAGTGCAGCTGTTCAGAATCTATACTGTTTCCTAGGCAAAGTTTCTAAGTCCTTTCAGTCCTTTAGAATAATAAAAATGATTAATGGCCTTGAACACTGTGAACCAAGTGTTTTGAAGTGTAACCTGCTACTTGTAATGTACTCAGTATTTCTGGTCCGCTTTGCACTTGAATACAGGGCCTCTGGAAGTTGATGTTAAAATGGGCAACGTTTGAAATGAATGAGGAAGGGTTCATGAAGTCTGGCTGTAAAATCAGTTTTGCCCAAACCAAGACGTTATTTTCCATCAGCTCATAAAGACAAAAAATAAGTGTAAATACATATAAATAGATGACATTTTCTATAAACACATTCTGAGAGAGCAATGCTCATACCACACAACATTTTTTCAGAAAAATGATCCATCTCACTCAGTGCAAGCATTTACCATAAAGGGATCTCAACATGTTTTAGAGAAACATAAAAGCATTGGGTCTTCTCAGAGATTTTATGCAGCAAGTAGAGATTTGGAAGCTTAAGGGAACAAATTCTTCCACCTGGGCCTTCTCATATGGACTTGATGACCTTTGTAGGTCCCTTCCAAAAGAATTACCTACATTGTTGTACCTTTAATGTAGAATCCCAGCTATAAGCACAACACTTAAAGCCAGTTCGATTGATGTCAAGATTTAGTAGATTCACCCAAATCAAAAAAGCCACAGGAAAATGTTGGTGACCAGATAGCAGGTACCTGCAGTGTACAATTGCACAGGTTACTGCGGGACATTTCTTTGGTTTGCACAAAGATGGTCTCCAGCTGCCACATGCCTGGTCCCTGGCTCTGCTCACGCTGAGGCTGTAGTTGTGCAACCACCTTCTTCTGAGAATTTGGACTCAAGCCTAAGTTGTCAGTTAGCTCCCCACTTACCTTGACTTGTTTGCTCATGCCCTGTACCAAACTCAAGCAAACAAACTGACAAAGTTGGAACTCACCTATTTCCAAATATTGTCAAGGCCCTGAATTTACCAAGAGGCCTTAATTCCCTCGACCAGACTGTCTCACTTGGGACCCCACCTTCTGCCCATGGTCCAGGAGCTGGATTTAAGTTCAGCACTTACCCCTGCCTGAGCTGTAGGTGTTTCTGTGAGCAGCTCTGACTCCTAGATAGACTTTCACTCCATGCTGTAGGCAGCTCATCTTGTTTTCTCTCCGCCCCCTTCTGGTTTTGCTCCTAGTAGGGCTCCCTGGATGGACCCAGGCCCAAGTTCATCACTCTTTGTATCTGGGGTCTCAATGGACTCCATTACCAGCATCCATCACTGCCTGTGCTGGGGTCACACTTGGATCCGGGGTCACACTTGGATCCTGGGTCACCTTCCCTTAGGAAGCTGTTGGCACTTGTTGCTCCCTGAAAAATACAGAACTTTGTGACAGTTTGGGGGAGGAAGTGGAAAGCCAGCAACAAAATACAAAGGAATAAGAGAAAGCTTGACCACTGGACTGAATCTCCACTGCTGCTTTGGCATCCCTGCTGCCTCTATTTCTCCATCTGATTGTTGGGTGTAATAGAAGCTCAAAAAAGCATTACAAGGAACACTTAATTAACATTTACAGAGAGGTAATGTGCTAAGTTCTCTGGTGAAACCTTTTAGTCTAAACTTACAGGCCTTATATGTGATATAATTTTGGGAACAGCAGATTGTATTCATTATATATTTCAAATGGTATAAACAAGGCAGTAGAGGTACTCAAGTTGCCACAAGCCAGATGGAGATCTTATCATACTACCTCCCATAACTAAGAGCAACTTCTTGAAAGCCCCAAGTTATTCTGCTTCTAACACAGCAGATGAGCAAATCTCCTGGGTGAATGCTGGGCTGTGTCATGTGCAACAGACACTTCTGTCCCCTCTCCCTGCTAACGAAAGAGGAAAAAGTGCAGCCTCCTGTCTGAGCACCCGCTGCTCAATTGTACAGTACTGAGAGAAAGGAGCGTGCAAGCCTAAAGTAAAAATTAGATCATGAGAAGTCACATTTTTGGAGCATAAGGGAACACTTTAGTCAAATTATCTTCTTGAGCACAGAATGAAAAGGAAACATTTTACCAGAGTTAGTTTTTAAAAGAATTATCCTAGGTAAATTGATCTGCAGAGAATTGTTCCCAAAACTATAAATCATATTGATCTACTTGCTTTACACTTCCAAAGGGTGACCAATGAGTTATTGGAAGGGTGCACTGAGTGCTTGGTCTCACAGACTGAGGATGAGGCTTACTCCTGCCTCTAATATGGATTAGCAAGATGCAAATGATCTCAATCACAGCAAGTGAACTATTGTTTCTTTTTGATTAAATAAATAAATAAATAAATTCTTCAGAATGTAACATTCTGCCCTTTCATTATTTCGTAAAACAGATTTGAAAGTCCAACCAATACTAACAGTGGGGGAAACAGCAAATGCACCTACTGTATTCTTAGTTTGCTTAAAAGGATTTCATCATCATATTTTGGAGCATTTTTTCAATACTGATTTTTTTTAATTAGGAAGTTTCCAGACAACTAAATTGTCTCACCTGAAGAGAGCAATTAGTTTGGCAGAATTGACTCATGGTCATTCTACCTGACAGCATTCCCCTTTGTGGGAATGTAACCCTTACTGTGAAAATGTTGTACTAAGCAAGCCTTAGTTCCGCTCGTAAATCAGTTCGATGAAAGGTTTGAAAGCCTGTTTCTATGCTGTAGTTAAATTACATTGAAAGTACAACTGAATTTGTCCCTAGTTTTTCCATCAAGTACAATGTGACTTAAAAGTTAGCTAGAGCATGAGCACAGTTTAGAAAGCCAGATGAGATTACTTGAACAAAGTAGGTAGAATTTAGGTAAGTATTCTCCAGGTTTAAAATAACACATTGAAGCATTTGTCTTTGATTATCAGTTTGAATGTACATAATAATAAGGCTTTATTCCCACCAGACAGGCACGTTTAAAAAGTTCCAGCGTGCTTGTATTCAGAGTTCTAAAATCAAACTCCTCCTTGCAGTCAAAATCAGATGTCAAGGTGGAAGCAGGATGGCTTTTGATTCATGTGTGAATGAAGTTCCCAAACACTTGGCAGTTCTAGAAGGCAGATTAAATGGAAAACTTGTAGAAAACTACTCAGGCGCTCTGTACCAGTGGTGCTGCTGTCACAGCAACAGCTGAGGGACTTTGATGCCTTTTGGTAACCAGTACCTAATTTGGAGCCCTCCCAGCATTTAGCTGTTTTTGGCTTACTGTACCATCAACTACCTGCAGGCAGATGCAACATTATATGGGTCAGAGGCAACTTGAGTGATGTCCCTGAATTACATTTTGGTCCATGCATGCTGCTCTGGTCATAAAGAAACAGCCACAAATTTGAGTAGGTTTGCCAGCCTGTGGAATTCACAAGTTCTCCCTAAGGAGGAAGCTGATATCTACAAAATATTTCACTTGAAGTGCTAAAAAAAAAAAACAACAAACCAACAACAAACAAACAACCCATGAGAAAACTGCACAAATGCCTTCCATTTTTATTCTCAGTGCAATCACAGCCATATAAAGGGACCATGAGTCTTCCTTTTGGACCACAAGCACATCCTATTTTCAAAGGGAAACTTCTTTTATTAAAAATTAATACAAGTTTTCTTAATCCGACTTGTAATGCACGTATTGATTAGAGTTGTAAACTGGCCATTTTCCAGCTCTGCTCTAGCACCAAAACCCACTCCTGTCTACCTCTTCTCCCAGTGGATCAGTGTCCGAACTCTGAGTGATTTTCTATTACTGGTAATTGAAATATATCAAATCTTTAAAATATTACTCTAGCTCTGTCCCAGGTCAGCTTTTCAAGTTCCTATTGCAGACAGTAATTCCTTCCACCAGCAGAGCCGTGGCCTTTTCCTCATTCAGAACAGGGTTGGTAACCGCTTGTGCAGCAGTGAGTCAGCAGGAAGCCAGCAGGATTTGCATATAATGCTCCATCACAAGCTAGGAAGGCAGCACAACACAAGAATTTCACTCTCCCATTGCTATTTAAAAAGCTCTTCAACTCATGGAGAAAACAATAAAAATGTTGACAGAACTTTTCCATTTTAGTACCTTTCCAAGCAAACTAATTGTTAGGCACTTGTGGCCGGAGGTGTTGCTCTTATTCCCATTCTCAGAAATGGCTGTCCACAGTAAGGAACGGCAGCATCCCACCCTGCAACATTTTTTTTTAATTTTTTCCTCAATGGGTGTGCTATCTGTGAAATTTCATTGTCTTCAGAGTACAAATCATTTTTCTGCTAAAGCAGGAGGAAGCAGGAAGGATGGAGTAGAGATCTTTTGTTTCTACAGGAGAAATTCCAAGAAATTCCAAGCAAAATAGTGGGAGGGTTTAGAAAAGAAAAAAAAGTAAAAAAATCTTTTTTTTTTTTTTTTTTTTTTTTTTTTCATTTCAAGCCAGTAATGGAAATTGATTAATGAAGCCCATCTGTAGCTGGTACAAAGGGCCAAATCTTCAGCTAATATAAAATAGCAAGCTTCCACTTTTAAAACCCAGAAAGAGGAAGGGGACATAAAACTAAAAAACAAACAGGCGCATTTGATCATTTAGCGGTGAAAAGATCAGGCACTCCTCAGTTGCAGGGTTTTATTTTTGTGCATTGTGTCAACGATTGCAAACCATATGTTTTAAGACCAGCTTCAATAGTATCAGTAGCTACAGTCCTCCTCTCAGATTACTTTTTACTGCCTGCCTAATTTTGAGCTTTAATAGCTAACATGCACTTTGTTTATCAGTTACAAATGTTCTGAATGTTGATGAAGTAGGTCAAACAGCACATATTGGATCATCATCAGTACTAAAGACCCAGCTAACAACTTGTTTAACATCGTGGCCCGCGACTTTGCAAGTAAGGGTTTCTTAGGAATAAGAAAAACAATCTCACAATCAATAGCTCTGGTTCACGATGCTGAATGCGGGATGTTAGCACTGGGATCCTTATGCAGCTCTGATGCACCCCTAGAAGAATCCTTCCTACAAGGTGCAGAGCTTGTGGCATCAAAATGCAGCCCAGTGGAGTGCCGTTAAGTCTCCTCACATAACACTCCTGTTGAATAGCCAGCCCCATATTAAGTGCTTTATCGCACAGAGACCAGTCAGGCGGTATTAAAATTAAATATGTTTAAAGTCTTTCCAGGATCAGACCCTTAGTACCTTGCAGGATTCAGTGCTAATATATAAAATAGATTTATTTAAAATGAATTCTGTTTAGCTGTATGACACAGAAGAATCAAAATAGTCTCTAGCTTGCATTATTTATCCTCTAATTACTTGAGGACAGGGTACCTCTCCTCTGTTTTTAAAGCACTGCAAAAAGTAATGATGTTCTAACAATAACAGCAGCAGCAGTTCTGGGCATTTACCAGAAAGGAAGCAACCATTAGCCCTGAGAACGAAATTTCACTGCAATCCACAAAATAATGTGTTAGGAAATGCTTATGGTTGCCAACTTTCGCAATTTTGCTGAAAATTTGAGGGTTTCTAAAATTTGAGGGTTTCTCTTCACAAAGCCTGAGCTCTGGCATCATGTTTTCATGTGAGATTCTCAGTTTTAATTTTAGAAGACAAGTAAGTTACTCAGCATTGTGGTTGCAAAGAGAAATTGAAAACATGAACCCTCGGACCAGAGAACAATTAGTAAGAGCTCGAAATGCATTGCTTTGGAAGTTTTACACTTGGTAAAACAACTTTGTGATGCTCAGAGTCTGATCCGGGTGCTTCTGTGTTTGGGGTTAATGTCCAGTACCCCAATAAGCCTCAGTTTGGGAGCTTCTCACCTAGGTTTGTACCAGAGAGTAGCATGAGATATTAATTGTTAGAGAAGTTGCTGAAATAAAATATCGTCCCATTTCTTGTTTGTACTGATGTAATTATGCTCATTTCAGCTAAGAGGTGGGCAGTAGAAACTGGAAATATTTCAAGGAAAATGTGTTTTCTGTAGTACCTACGCTTTGGGATGTGCTCCTTGCCTCCTCAGAGGAAAGGCAGAGGTGGGCTGTGGGCTCTCCCACACTACAGGCGAAGCAAGCTGCGTCCCGTAGACACAGAAAGCAGCTTTCCCTGGCAGAAAGCAGCTTCCTGACCTGCTGCCTTCCCCTGAAGGAAGGCTATGGGCTCACTGCCGGGATTCCCGGAGTGCCCGAGGAGGACCATTAGCTCCTCAGTCTGTTCAGGACACTGATACCCAGCCAGGTGACTGGGAGCATTTCCATTTGGTGAATACCTGAGCTTTCTCCAGTTTCCCTTTATTCTTTCATTTTATGGTACGTGGGAATGGACACAGGGAGTATGGCAATCCATAATCCCATCCGTGGCACAGAAACCACCTTGTTTCCCTGCCTTTCTAAATTGCTTTTTAAGATCTACAGGTAATTTGCTGGTTACTAACAATGATGAAAATACTTAAAATTCCTAATTGAAAAAATATCCTTTATCTTCCTCTTTGCACCCTTTTTCCACTGTGCCCTTATCTGCTTTTCCAAATATTGCATACAATGTTTTCAGTAAATAGAAAGGATATTGGAGTAGACAAATAATGTTTGCCCACCAGCTCAGGAAGGTGTTTCTGGCACCAATTCACAAGTTGCAGAAATTACTTATGCTGAAAGGGACAAGGAGTGTCTTTTTGTGTGCAGGGTGCTGTACAAACAATGAGGTCCTGGTCTCTGACTGGCTTTCTGTGGCATTACCACAAACAATACTAATTCTTAAATACCTGCCTGGCTTTAAGCACTTAAGTAAATAATTGTATTGATTGTTGTAGGACTATTCACATGCATAAAACTTAAGCATATATTTAAATATGTTGTGAAATCAGGGGTTGAGTGAATTTTGCATGCAAGGCATTTCTAGATGATTAGTATATATGAACTTACTTGTTAAGACCAGCTTCAAAAGCAGCTAATGTGGCAATCCGTTTTCTGGGCAGGGTGGGCAGGGTTGGGGGGAAAGGAAAAGACTTTTTTGTGAGACAGATCCTGAGGGACCTAAACGCTTACTTGTCCTTCAGAAACTCCTCACCAGAACCAAGATTACAAGCAAAAAGGGCAGCAAGGAAGTCCCCCAAAGCAGCGATCTCTCCGAGTTTCATGTGAGAGCAGTGTAAACTCAGAACTGCAGATAATCCATGGGGAAATCACAGGGTTAGTGCTGAGAACTGATGGGGAATAACAACTGAAAGAGCTTTGGTTTTTCTAGGCCGGCAGGAGGTAGCTCATGCTAGGACGCTTGCCAGCTCCGAACTGATGCTGGGAGCTTTGTCTCCTTTGGATTGTAGGAACACACTTTGCAGTCAAACTGATCTGAGAGATTTTGATAGTAAAAACAGCTGTCTCGTTGCAATGATGTTTTTGTTCCATTGTCAAAATTTTGAGTTAAATCCATGAGTGGGCTGCAGCTTGTTCAAACCCTGAACTCAACACCCTTTGTGCTCCTTTGGCTTTTCCACTGCGGTTCATGGGATATCCCCTTCCTGAGGAAAGGGCTAGGTGTAATAAAAGCCGTCGGGGCGAGGACTTGCAGGTCTCCTCCGATGCCTCGCCAGTGCTGCAGAGACAGAAGAGGAGAGCTGCAGTCTGCCTCAAACTGGTGAAAAGGGGGGAATAAAGAGGAAGAGCAGGGCACAGAAAAGAAACACCCCAATGCCGCAGTGGCCAGGCTGCTTCCCCAGCAAGCAGGTATGCCGGTGGGAAGGGGTGACCGTGCGGTACCTGTACTGTGCTGTGTGTGGGGATGAGGCCTGCGTGGGCAAGGTGAAGCACACGGAGGTGCACGCGGTGGGAGCCCTCTGGATTTGCCTGTGGCCCCTCTCTGGAATGCACCCAGGTGAGGCTCCCACCACCAGGCAGGAGCAGAAGCCCCCCACGTGTGGGAGGGTGCCTCTGGTTTTGTGCTGCCATGGGAGATGGCAGAGCACTTCCCTATGGCCACAGATCCGGTCTGGTTCCTTTGAGGATGTCAGAGGTAGAAGCAGATTGCCCGAGGGGGGGTTGACCCCCTAGGGAGCCAGGAGCTGTGACACGGTGTGTTCATGAGTGCAGAGGGATGGCGTGCTTGAATGAGACTATTCCTGCGGGTCTGCAGGACCTGCGTCCTGTGGCAAAGCGTGCATAAGAAAAATAAACATCCCCCCCAGCTCCTTTTAAAATTCCTATTTAAAAATTGTCACTGGAGGTCAGCAACACGAGGACTGTGGTGATTATTTCCCTGGAAGCAGAGAGCCAAGGTAGCATTCAAGCATCCAAGTTTCAAACCACGACCCCCTCTTGAAAACTTCCAGCTACGTGCGGATTGATAGCAGCGACAGAGATAGGACCGTAGGTATGACCGCAAACCCGCACGTCGGCGGTACCTGCCGCCCAGGGAGAGCACAGCGCGGCTCTCCTTAGAGAGCAAGGGGGGGCGAAGAGGACACTTCTCCCCCTGCCCAGGCGGCGGGGCTGGGCACTTGGGGCAGGGTCGTGCCAGGAGCAGCGGGGCTGCCAGCGCGTCCCCGCGTTCCGGCCGGGCCCCGCGGCGTGCGGGAGCCGCGGGAGGCTCCTCCTCCGCCGGGCCGGGCCGTGCCGAGCCGTGCTGTGCCGTGCCGAGCCGTGCCGGGCAGCGGGACACCTCCGAGGGCGGCCCCAGGCGCGCGGTAGGTGCGGGGCCAGCATCAGGTCGGTGCGCGGGGCTGTGCGCGGAGAGACGGGGGTTTAGGGGAGGAAGGGGGTGTAAGGGGAGGTAAGGGGGTGTAAAGGAAGGGTAAGGGGGATGGGGGCACCGCGGGGTGCGGAGCCGCCGCCCCGTGCCGAGGGCATGCGCGCCCGCCCCGCACATGCTCTCTGCGCCCGCCGCGGGCGCGCATCCTGCGCTGCGCCTCCGCGCTGCGCCTCCGGTGAGTCGGGGCGGCGGGGGGCGGCCGCTCTGCGCGGCTCCTTACCGGCTCCAGCCCTCCTTCCGCACCCGCGGAGGGGCTGGGAGGCAAGGGGGGGGCTCAGCTAAGCCCTCCTTGGTAGTGCTCGCAGGGCAGGGCGCTGCTTTGCGCGCCCGCGGAGCCCCCGCGGCGCGCCGGGGTCCTGCGTGCGCAGCTGCGAGCAGCGCTAATTGCCGGGGTTAGTTGGGGCGCAGCGCTGCCGCCTGCCTCGGGCAGCTGTTTTGCGAGCTGAGGTGCGCGCAGAAATAAAGTTATTGAATGCTCTTTTGGCCGCTGCGCAAATGGTGAAAATCTCTAGCGCGGTTTGCGCGTTTTCGGGTGAAGTTTTGGGAGCGTTGAGTTGTTCTTGAGCGCCGTGAAGAGCCGCTGGAGGAAGTTATTTATGGTCTGCTACCGCTTTTCGGGCGTTTCAAATAATACTATGTGCTGTTGGATCAGATATTAATTGTTAAAATGCATACGGTTAACCAATAAACGGTTTATTGGTCTCCATCAAATTTATTAACAGGATTTTTTTTGCAGCGTACCATCAGATTTGCACATCCCTTAAAGCTGGTAAGGGCAGGGATATTTCATCGTTTCATCTTTCTTGCAGACTTTGATAATTTACTGGAGAGCTTCCTCCCTCTGCAGTGCTCTCCACAGAGGGTATTTTCCCCCGATATATTGAGAAAGCATGTGAACATTCTGCCTGCTTATGTCTGCATGTTTTAGGGTGATCTGATCCCTAAACGATAGCATGGATTTAAACTAATTCTTCTCTACGTTACTAAAAGTAATGTTTCTTAGCACCTTTCTTGCAGTCCACGTTGCATTGTTGTTTGTTACGTGTTGCTGCGTAACAAACAAATTCAGGATAAGTCATCTCCTTGTCCATTTTGGTTTGAATAAACTATTTCTGTTCTTGAACAAAGCTAAATTTTTATTTCTGCTTTGAAATTCAAGGCATCGTGTGGCCTCAAATGTTACCCATATAAATAAGAAAGACTTAGAGTACAGCTACCCTGAAAATAATTAGTGCTTGCAGCTTTGGAAACATCCCAAAACCTTTAAAATATATATTTTTTGAAAACTCACTTAAAATGAGGCTGCAGCAAATAATTTAATTAGTCTAATTTACATCTCTTCAAAAAAAAATCTTCCAGTGCGATGCAGAATTAAATTGTAAAGTTACTGAGTCCAACCGTCCACACAATTCTCATGCCTCTTCTACGTCCCCACCAACAGGTCAAAACATTTGGCTAAATAACAAGTAGTGTACTTTTTTGGTTTAGGGCACATCGTTTTGTTTTGCTCTGCTTTGTTTAGCCTGCTCTCCTCAGCTCATTTTCTTGTAAAATACTGTGCAGAGACTTGACTCCCACAACTCGCTAATATTATCACCGTTATTTGGCTGAAATGTTTGAAATAGGCTCCTATTTCAAATATCTTGCAACCTTGGCGGTCTTAAATTTCATTAGAAAACCTTCATTAAGGAGAAATAAAAACGTTGCTGATAATTCTCCCTTCAACAATAAGTCCCACATTCAATATGATATGTGCAGTTGCACCTTGATTATATAGAAAGATTAAACTCACGTATTCATAGGAAGAACTTGATCTCAGAATATCATTTAAAAATCTCATGAGTTGCTGTGTTCTTGTCCTTCTATCATGTCAGCCATCTGCAGATTTTTTTCCTGAAAATCAAATAATTTAACTGTTAATCCTGCAAAAATAAATTGCATCGTTAAGCTAAAGACTGTAAGGCGTCCTGCCGAAGCAGCGTGGCTGTATTTGTATGTCAGTGTGTATACGTGCATGCTGCTGACAAAGAAAATAATTAAACAAGTTAGTAATTTTCTGCTGTCTTCCTAACTGTTATTTATGATGTGTAGTAGTAAAACAGCTATTCTGAATTCAGCTATAATTCTCGTCAGTAAGATTTGTTTCTTCTGTGCCAAATTTTGCAGTAACCAGATGGTTTTAAGGTGTCTTCAGCTGGAGAGCAAGCAAGAACAGTGCTGAAGACTAATTATTCCTTGCAGTAAATTTTTTCTGCAATAAATTCACAGGTTGTTAGACTTAATCTGTGGAAATGATTGTTAAGATTACTTGTGCAGTGAAAAATGCTTTTAAAATTTTGTGAAAACTCGCAAAGTTCTTAGAATGCCAGGAAAATATTTTTGAATTAATTTTGCCTAGCTGGAATAACTTTTAAGGATGAACTGTTAAATGAAGTTGCAAACTCCAATCCTTTTCATAAACCATAGTACTCTGCAGTTTTAATATGGTGATTTTAAATATATCCTAGAAGTTGAGGGCTCTTTTGTTAGATTGAGCAGGGAAAACTTCTACTACCATTTCTGACGGACGGTTACTTTATGCATATGCATTATTCACAGCAGTAATGCTGGACTAACAATCCGGTTCTTTTCATTAGATTTCATGACATTGTGCTACACAGGACAAAAAATAGTTACACCAAGGAAAAACAAGAAATATGTTCAGAGCTGTAAGCAATGACGCATACAAAAGTACAGCCATTCAGGTTTAGGTGCGTTCTCCCTTTCAGTGGATTAGTTTAGCATAAGATATGATATATATGTATATATATATATATGTTTTGAAACGTATAACCACTCAAATCTCTTGGCATAATAACCACTTTGATATAAACAAGGAGAACTGAGCAAATCTTTCCCTCCTTCCCTTTTCTACTGCAAAGTCAGAGAGACCATCCTGGTTAGGTCTGTTTTTTAAGAGGTCTCATCAGAAAACAATTGTTCGTGGCAGCCTAATTCTTAAAACAATACTTCATCTTTATTTGCAGATCTTAACTCAAGTAAGGATGTTTAACAAACACCCTGTTTTAATCAGGTGAGGATAAGCCCCTCAATTAGGATGCAAATAATTGCATATCGTGGTTGTGTCATTTGGGGCCTGGAGGTGTTGCCATTTGCAGGTAGATTTGGTGCTACTGAAGTGTTGAAGCAGGAGGGAGGAGAAAACAGGAATAAGGACATAGGACTGCTCAGTTCTCTTGCAAAATATTTGTGATCGCAGCATACAAAATTAGACTGAGTTTCCTTCTTGAGCAAGCTGCTGATTAACAGTTGAAAATGGTGTTAGAGGAAAACTGGATCCAAAATAGCGACTGTCGTCACATAGACAGTTCCAGTGAATGTGTCACAGAGTGAATATTTAATTTAAAATAGTCAAGCTTCTTTTCACCCGCTCTTCCTAGCTAGGCTTTAAATATCTATTTGAATTATTTTAAAAAGTACGTAAAATGAGAGGAAAAAGGTTACATGGGCATAATCCTTCCCATTTAAAATTGTTTGTCTGCAGCTGCTTAAGTCCTAGCATTAGGAGTCACATACAAACATGTTTATTTAACATCAGTGTTATCTGTTAGATTGTACATGGTTCATTAACATGGAGAGAATACGTTTTGTTTAATAGTGTGTGGGAGCTGCCAGAGGTCAGACAGGTTGTTTGCCTGAAGTCGAGATGGCATCTTGGCTTTGCTCTCATTCTGTTTGTCACCTCTGCTGTCTCCGGAAAATACTTCATTAGTGGAGTGTTAAGGTATTTTCCCTCGTGTTTATGTGCAGAGGCTCTCTAGAAAGCCAGAAGTATGCTGCGAGGCTGCGGTAAGGTTTATGGGGAATTTTAAGGGAGCTTTGTTGTAAATTGTGGAGGATTGGCTTAGTTGGAGTTTGATTAGGAAAGGTGCTTAGAAAGGGAAGAGCAGTATAGGAAAGGGGAGCCTGGGACATTGTTGTGGTGCCCTCAAAATGTGTGGCTGTAAATTGTGGTATTTTACAGAAACGGGGGGTCCAATGTGTTAAGAAATTCAGAATGTTTTGTGTGCTGTTGAAGAATATTTTGTCACTGTCAGTGTGGCTGGGTCACAGCCGGACTCGAAATGGCTGTAGCTGGTGGTGACGCTGAGCTGAGAACCAAGAGGCGAGCTGGTACCTCTGTCTGCGTGGGACGGAGCAGGAGTGGGCCTTTTCTGTCTCCTGCAAAATTTGCTGGGTGCTGTCCGTTCTTCCTTGTGTTAACTAGCAGTGTGCTTGGAAACATTAAACAATAACTGTGGATGCTGGAAATATATAGAAATAGCCATGGCTTTGAGTTTGAAAAGGTTATTTTAAAAGTGTTTTAATGCTATTTATGTATACAACCTAATAGCCATGTTCTGCACACAGTATTCTGAGAGAGAGATAAGCACATCCCTTTTTTTTTTTTTTTTTTTTTCCTTTTTTTACTTTGAAAATGTTTCTGAATGTTTTTGACGTGCTAGTGAATTTCTCCAACCTGAATTAGATGGGGGTTGTTTGGGATTTTTTTGCCTTGGAGGGAAAAGATGATAAATTTTGGTTAGAAAAATTGACCTCTATGATTTTTATCAAGGAAGGACCCTTAATAGATTATAACAAAAAGGCATTGAATAAAATGAGCATTATAGCAGAGATCAAAGTGACTGTAGAATATGAAATTTGAATGAAGCTTACTGGAAGCATGCAGTTTTTTAAAAAGCAAAACAATCGAAATAGATTTAAAAAATAAACCAGACCTCTGCATTGCTTATAAGTTGTAACTGAAATACATTGAGGGGCAGACTGTTGTTAGGGCTTTTTGTGTTTGTGTTTTCTTTTAAGCCAGCAAAACTGTTTCTAAAGAATAGTAGGTTCTCTCATATGGCTAGAGAGAACACAAAAATAAGTGCTGTGTTGGGGGAAGATATCTGGTGCAGGATTTTTTTCTTTGAATTATTTTCAACAAGTACTTACTCTGTTCTGTATTTTTAAGAAATTATGTGGACAGCAATTTTGTTTCTTTACCAAGGCAGTGAAAACACCAAGAATCCTTTTTATAATTTGGAAAGAATGTCAAAAGAATGAAGTAGTTAAACCTAAGTGTATTAGATCATACGCTCTAAATGCATAAATAAGCATAACTGCAATCACAGAAACCAATGCTTAAAACCACCAGGAAAACTCACCCACAAACCCTAATGACTTAAAGGGAATGACCTCAGCCATTGTGAAATTTGTGCCTATTTGTTGACTGACATTTTTTGTAGAACCAGAGTGCGTGTTTCACTGGGGTGTGGGATTTTGTTGTTTGAAAGACTGCTGTTTTTTCTTCTGTTGTTGCTGCCAGGTTTGAATACAAAGAGTGAAAATGGGATTGAGACAGGGAGAGCCTGGCTATGACTTGGGCCTCAGCAATTTGAAAAGCAGGTGAAGGGGTTGTTATTGATGGGCAGAGACTGGTAGGAATTGATGGAAGTTTGTTTTTCAGATGTTAGAAACTTCTTCAATGATAGTCCATTTCTAACTTATTCCCAACTGGTTTCCTCTTAAGGAAATGAAGGTTTAAGGTATTTGGTTACAAATATAAGATTTTTTCACGTCCGTGTCTTTGCATGAGTGCTACATGAAATACCAGTGTCATTCATCTCTCCTCTGCCTTTTTGAGAGGAAATTGATGCATGGTAGAACCTAAACTTGCCATTGCTGCAACACCAGTTAATAATTCAGCAAAACTGAAGTCTTGAATTGTTTCAACAATAAAAGACTTCTTTGGGGTTGTTTTTAAATAAACCAGCGCTACAGACGACAAGCCTGGTCAGAGCCAAGTCTGCAGACCTGGTTCCTCTCTGCTGACCATTCCTGGCAGTGGGCTCCTCCTTTTCTGGGCTGAGGTAATTAAAGTAGGTCCAGATTTCATTGCCCCTTCTCAGCTGCGCAGACAGGTTTAAGAAAACATATTTTTACGCTCTTTCGTGTCTAACTCTAGACATTCGGTTTCATGGTGCAGAAACCCTCATTTGCCGTCCTTGCTTTTGAGGAGGAAAACAGCCCAGCTAAATAAGTAAATAAAAATCCTAAATGAAAAAGAACAATTTGGGACTAGTCAGTCCAGATAGTAATTAGTTAACCCACAGAGAACTGATGCTTCACTTTATGCTGAAAAGAGCAGACTTACCAGAGAAATTCAACTGGAGTAAGAAAGTAATGTATTTCTGAACAAAAGGCAAGAAGACGTGGGGAAAATTTCTTAAACTCAGCAAATGCCTTAAAAACTGGTAATGCCTCTAGGATTACTCAAGCACCCACAAGAAACAGTGAGGAAAAAGTGGAGCGGGCATCTGATTTTTTTTTATTTTTGTTTTTTAAATAGGTTGAGTAAGCAAAGCATTCTGAGGGCCCCAGTTATTTACAACTTACACTGTGCACCATGCAGAGACGCTCATCAGCTGTCTTAGAGGCAAGTTTTGCATCTATTGCGAATTGTCTTTTGATGACATGCTTGATTCAGCTTTTTGCCATGTAATTGTCCTACAACTGCTTTGAAATAACCGATCGGTTTTGAGTATAGATCTGTATCACCAGTTTTGATTCCCCTTGCAACTGTACTTCTGTGCTAGGTTAATGTCTTTAGAATTTATTTGTAACTGCCTAATGATTCTTTAAGATTGTAACTCAAGTCAAAACGTATATACAAAACACTTCACTTTCAGTAAGTGTTGAAAATGTTCACTTCAGTTTACAAAGCTAAAGTACTGCTATGCAAATGCATGTCTTTTTTTTTTTTCCAGTTTCTGTGGCTGAAACAACTGAAAATTTTGTTTAGAATTGAGCAATACTTTTTATTTGAAAATATATTGTTTATCCACCCTTTAACAAAGTAAAAAGCACAATTTTAAAATGAAACGTAACACTTTTGTAAGTAAAACATTTGAATGTTATATTGGCTGTGTCCAAATTTTACTTTTTAAATAGGATTTATTTGATTTTATGAAACATTTTATTTTCTGAATTTATAAAGCACCTTAGTTTGCCTGAAGCATGCTCTTTGTTAGCTTCCATTTGGTGAATGTTACATTGACACTCCTGCTGACTCTGAGATACAGAACTCAGAGTCAGTCAGCTTTAATGCTTCTTGCAAAATTATTTCCTTTCTTGTGCTTAACTGCGGGCAAATATATGTCAGATCCAGTCCTGCCCTCACTACAGTTTCCAGTCATTTCATTTAAATAAGGACTGTACCCCCAATGAGAGGGAGCAGTTTTAAATTTTCTGTACTTGTTGCCTAAATGCATTTAAAGAAATGGTTTTGTATCGTAACCACTGTCCGTACAAGTCCAACTGACTTCTTCAGGGCCTGAGTCTTGCAAAACGGGAGCAGGAATTGCCGTGTCTCTGTGCTATCCACACTCATAGACTTTATTTGCAACTTGGCAAAGGTTTTCAGCAGCAGCTAGCAAAAGCTGAGAAACCCAAATCCAGTGGAAGCCAGTAAAGCTCCAGCGGGAGGTACCGCAGCCCCTGCAGTAACAGTGGATGTAACCTCCTGCACCAAAAGACCTTTGCGGTGGTCTGACTTAGTACTCAGTTATAGTATCTTCTATGACCAAATATTCTGGGGCGTGTTGGTGGATTTAGGAGTCTAGCAGGAAAATAATACAGGCACCAATTTTTGATTTATTTATTGATATAAAATAATCAAGATCCTCATTCTGTATAGCCTTGGTAGACTGTTGTGTAAACATCTACTTCAGAGGAACCTTGTTTTTAATAAAATTCAGTTCTCTTTGAATAAAGGACAAACTCAGGTCTCTGACCTAAACTACGGGATCTTTCAGCAATGCTGTAAATGTGTGTACAAGGGAATGTAAGGCTCTTCTGTCCACAATCTTGAACAGACCTTTGCTGTCTCTCCTTAAAATGACTTTGCTTTCTTCAATCTCTCTGCACCTGAACATTTGTAAGTTGTAATTTGAAAGAAGGCATATTTCACCCTTTACATACAATTTGATTTTGTTTGTTTGGCAGCCATCCTTCCTGTTTGCTGCAACAGATGAATATAATGTGGGGAAGAGAAATGGTTGGGGAGGGAGACTAGGGAAGCAAACTTGTGTAAAATATTTGAGATCCAGTAAAACCTCTGGACTAGATTAGTTTTGAAACGCCACTTATGCCCCCCTGCAAGGTAGGGGGTGGAGACGATGCTTGTTTAGAATTTAAAGTAATAAAGGGTGCTACTGCTATAAGATGCATTGATGTTAGTCTGGTGTTTTCCTTCTTAAAGTTCAGTGCTGTTTCTTTCCCCAGTCCAAGCTGCCACAAATCAGGATTATTCAATCACAACAGTGGTTTAACTGCGTCTGTGGTGGAGTGTGATGGTTGCTTAACAATGCACAGAAGCATTGTGCCCTGGTTTAGGACAGGAAGTGGAAAATGAATGTTGTTTTGAACTTGAACTTCGTGAGCAGGCAGAAAGTAATTATTAGAGCTGGAACTCCCCCGGGAGAAGCAGGGGAGTGATGCACCACACTTGTAAGATGCACTGTGGGATTTTAAATATCTAGTTGTGTTTAATGCTTTGGTTTTACATTTCTGCTTTTTAATTGATCTTCTGCTCCTCATTTTTTTCATGGCTAATGGAGGAAGAGACAATTGCGTGTAGACTTAATGTTCTGTATTTATTGATAGACATCTCCTGCCTGCCTTTCCCTGTAGGGGAGGACTGAATTTCCATCTTGGTCCTAGTGTTTCTTTCAGTTGTAAAAGGAACTCTTTCACTGCCTGGGTTATTTAATAGGCCTACTATAATGTGGAAAAGTGGCTTAATTGATGATTAAGAGCACATAATTGTGAAGCCATTTAATCAGAAAACCTAAATAAGGCACTTGTGTAGTATTCAGCATTAATTATAAACTATAGAAGTTGGTTTTTTTCTGTGTTATAAATTAGAAAACTCCACCGAAGTGACACAGTCTGCATAATTGTGAGGTTAACATTTTAAATAACACATTTTTATTAAACACATCGCTATTAAAATATTACTCTGACCACTTTCTAGGGAAAAAAAATTAAAAGGCAAAGTTCTGCCTTCAGTGATTTTTATTTATTTATGTATTGTATTTCAGCGGCCTGTGATTTCAGCAACCTACCACTTCAGATTTTTTTTTCTCTATTTTGGCTGCTACTTTACAAGTTCTTCAACAAAGAATAGTCAGCACAAGATTTCACCTTTCCTTACAGACTACAGTTATCTTCTGTAGATTTTAAAAGTACTATTCCCTATTATGTTAGATAATTAAAGGGAAAAGATTTTTCCCATCTTTTTGAAGATGATACTTCTAAACATTTTAGGTGCAGGGTTGTTTTTGTTCTTGGGAGGGTGCAACTCTTTCTTTGAAAGATGTTTATTTTTAATGTAAATGTTCAAAATGTGTTCTTTATACTTCATGATAATATCTCCTTGATCAAATTCACAAGATTATTTTAATCCTACATTAACAAAGTTGTGGGATTCTTTATTTGTGAGTTTCAAAGGTAGCAAAATTAAGTCACTTAAAAAAAAAGTGTGGTGATTTATTGTAGCACAGTGGGAGAAATTCCTCTAGAGATTTTAATATCTTCCACCTGGTATAGAAGTGAAAAGAAAGTAGTCTTTAGCCGGTGACTAATTTGTCACTAATACCCAGGGGTTCCTTTATTACAACACAAAGATGTCAGTTATAAGAGAAACGTACAGTAAAAAAGTTGAGTGCAACTTCCTGTGGCAGACACAAAAAAGAGAAAAATAAAGGTCTGGAAAGCAGCCGAAGCCATGTGAAGGAAGGCTCTAAAGCTATCAATCAGGGTAAAATGAATGGAGAAGGATTTTACCTGCAGGCTTCAGTCGTATTCACTGGGACATGTTTGAGGAGGAAAGTCACTTGATATGACTCCAGAGGAGGAGCTCTGGCAAGCAGTAATACCCAGACTGACGCTCAGTTCTCTTCCAAACTGCACGTACACGTACTGCATCCTGGTAACTGTTTGAAGAGGAACTGTATTGTTTTTTTTTGTTTGTTTGTTTTTTTGTTTTTGTTTTTTTTTTTTTAAAAAAAAGTCACACTGCTTACTGATGTCTTTTATATTTCATCACAATGTTAAATGAACTGCCTCCAAGATTTACCATGGTTCAAAAGAAAATGCTGCTAGAGAATACCTGGCTCTACTGACAGGTGACACCTGACAACAAAGATCACAGCATCTCTGTTACATCAAAGATTCAACAAGTCCTTTTTACCAGCAGAGAATTATTCTGGTGTTCAGGCACTTGCATATTTAGTGTCATCCCTTTGTTGCATTAACAAAACTCTGACTCAGTTCCTGTCCTTCCAGTATTGTGGTTTCATGACAGCTTAGCATAAGAGGGGGAGCTTGAGTAGTAGTCAGCCATACCCACAAAAAAACACTTCTGCACCAGTGTAATATGTCAGTAGGCACAATAAAACATGTATGTTAACGTTGGATAGAAGACTTCTGCTTAAACCCAGATTTAGAAATGTGAACTAGGCAATTTGCTATGGCAGCAATGTGTTGAGGTGTGGCAGCTGGCTCTGTTGTGGGTGCGTTACCTATGCAAGAAGTGTGGTAATTGGTCCCCCAGCAGTGGATGCTCTCAGATAGGGCAGGTACCACTATTCCATGCTTCTGCAGCAGCAGAAGTCCTGCCTCTCAAGATCTTTGTTTGATTCCCCCCCTTTTTAATGCAACTTACAAACTCGCTTTGGAACCCTTGAGATGGCTCTGCACATTAACAGTTGTCTGTGATAGTAGTGATTCAGTGTCAGAACTGCAGAGATTTAGGAAGTAGTAGTGAATACTACAGCAAAAACCATACATGTTGGAAACAACATGCTTGACAACTTTGTGGTAAAAGTGTTTATGTAGCGAGGGAAGCCCTGGCATGTCCTGCAGCCCCCAGGCCATATTAACACAGGCCTCTGTTTCTTGCTGGAGAGTAAGTTTTAATGTTAGCTGTTCTATGGTTAGTTGAAGAAAAGGAAGATTTTGTATTTTGTTAGAAGCAGATTATTGGAAAGGAAACAGTTGGTTTTGCTACGTTTCTTTCAGTTTAACGTTTTTGTGTGCCTGGTGGCTTGAACTCGCTTGGAGAGCATGGCTTCTCGCTGGGGGCTGAAATTCCTGTCAGGAGAGCCAGCTCCGCCACGGTGCCCCCACAGGCTGCGGGGGAACCTGCTCCGGCGCCTGCAGCGCCGCCCCCTGCTCCCTCACCTACCTGGGTGCTTGCAGGGCTGTTTCTCGCACTTTTCTCCTCGCTCCTCTCTGTCCTGACCCGTTTTGAACTTTTCTTCAACGCGTTTTAACGGAGGTGCCACCAGCCTGCCTGACGGGCTCGACCGGGCTGTGCCGCGGGTCTGTGAGGAGCCGGCTGGAGCAGGCGCGGGGCAGCCCCGACCTCACCTCACAGAGGCTGCCCCTGTGGGCAACCAATGCACTATGCCGAAATCAGGGGTTTATTAATTGATATCAGACTGATCTGGAGCAGCAGCACGGGAGAATCGCTGGAGAGCATCCTGGGAGAATCCCTGCAGTTTTCAGGGCACATCGTGACAGGGAAAGAAAGAGGAGGGTGAGGAGGGAGGTTGCTCGCACTCCCGCCTGAGGTAAGTCAGACAATTAGCCAGGTCCTTGGTCACCTAAAACTGCAACCACTTTTTCAAAAGTCTTGAGTTGAGGCTAACTGACTCTTCAGGCATCTTGTGGGCACAGAAAATTGAGCTTGTGCTTTGCTGATCTCTAAGGACTGGATGCTTTCCAAAGTAATCTTATTTTATTTGTACAGTAGTGTGCTAGCTGTTGAAATGTGTTGCTGTCTTTCACATGACTATCTTAACAAGGGATGTGTCTTTTCCAGGTGCAAGATACATGCTAATTCTGTGGTGTTTTGTGGGTTTTTTTGTGTGTGTATTTTTTGATTTTATTTTTTGATTTTAAGTTGCTTGTAACTGCTTTGAAGGTGGGATGCTCTCCTGTAGCGAGGCAGCATCTACCAACTCCTCTCAATCTTTCCAGAAGCCAGGTCTTTTTAACCATTTGTTGTCGTGGTTGTTTTTTTGTTGTTGTTGTTGTTTGTTTGTTCTTGTTTGTTTTTGCATTATTTTATTCATGTTCTGTTAATATTCATATCATGAGGGAAGAAAGCAGGTGAGATGGTCTTGCCATCAAATAGTGGCAGTCCTCTGATTTTGATCACATGCCCAAGGCCTTAAATAGCATTTAATATTTTCTCCAGATATTAGGCTTCACGGCTTTTCAAGCCATTAACCTGATGCTTGTATGGCACCATTTTCTACCTGGTTTACGTTACAAACAAGGTAAGATTTGCGTTCAGTTTCCCCTGAGCCTTGGCTTTCCTGGTGGTGATGGCAGCGCTGTGCCTAGGAGGAGGCTGGAGCAGGCGAGAATGGTTGCGGATGAGAAGGGCAAAGGATCCTGCTGTTTACAGGGGAAGCAAGTTTACTTTCAGAGGGCTCAAATCAAGGACTTAACCTGTAGTTGCTAACAAGATAGTAAGTGAAGATGACCAAATGGTGCTAGTGTTTTGGCACCTGTTGATGGGCCAGTTACTGTGTTGGCTAACTAACATTTTTGAGGGTTTCTTTTTCTCGAGAAAGATCCTTATGTTTATGCCTTCATCCTGGAAGTAAGTTAATGTCATTTGAATGGCAACAGGCTCAGGAGAGAGCTCTACATAAACATTGTTATGCTTACTCTGACAGGCCAGACTCTTGCCCCAGAATGCTGTCTGCCATTCCAGAGACTGGTTGTCTTTTATTAATCATGCAGTGGTCTTTTAACTATATGGGAAACAAAACCCTCCAGGCCTGTGTTATCCTGCTTGCAGCCAATTCTCTGTTGCTCAACACCTCAAGCAGAACTTGGTTTGAAACCCAATCTAGCGAGGTGCTGCCTCCCCCAGGAGACATACTATTAATGGCCACAGATGTGTCCTTAATGAATAGGATTTGTTGTGCCAACACGATGTTCAGTCCTTCCTCCAATGGATGCTTTCTGTGTTGATGCAAATACTATTACGAGAAGAAATATTATGGAACCTGCAATCTTGTGGTCACTGGCACTTACAATTCTGTGATTATTCTTTGCATCTACTCTTAAAGGTTAATGCATGCTGGGCTTTTTTCAGAGTCACTGAAAATCAGGCTTTAAGTTGTATCACTTTTTTTAAAGTATTTTTTATTTTTAGTGCATAAATGATTTATACACCCTAGTGACCTCTGGAAGTGCAGCTTGTATTATAATCCACAAATCAAATATTAGTAAAGAAGAAATAGCTGGGATGTGACTTGTGGAAGCATTTTTCAGATGGTCCCCTGACAATGAAGGGTAAAATGTTTAGAAGTTGGATTATTACATATGCAAAAGGAAAACCAGGGTTTGGTTGCCAAAATCTGACTACTTTAACATGTAAGTTGACTCAGTAGAGGTAGGCTTTGCCCTGAGGTCTTAGCCTAGAAGTTATGCAGTGATTCCTGACACTGTAAATTTGAAGATTTCCAGGCTCATTTAAGTGCTGTCAACCAAGTCTTGTGTTCAGTCTTAAGTGTTTTACACTTGAGTTAGGAAGGCCTGAAATCATGACTCCTTGGAAAAGAAGCTGTGTTATCCTGACACGAGTTTAAAAGAAACATTTATCCCAGACTGTAAATGTCCAAAATACACTGCTCAAATTTGTTCTGTTCAATGTTAACTTATAATGGTGAAGGTAAGTGACTGTAAAGTCAGTTTTCATGTTTAATTAGTTGTGTGCATGATTCATGTATTTTTTTATTCTCATTCCAATTTCTTGCCAGCCTTGTATTTTTATACTGCTTTGAGTTTGTATTTCAAGGTAATACTTGCAGAGTGAGGGCTGCTGGCTCTCAGCTTTCACGGGCATACTAAGTGTATTTTTGATCTGGGGATTTTTACTCTATAGTTAGTGACAAGTAAGATTTTTTTTGGACACAAAAGACATACAACCCAGTTGTCTTTAACAATGCATGTAATCTCGGAAGAGGAGAACCCTATTCTTATCCATTTAAAAGCGCTTCAGAAAAAGAATTGCATGGTGGAAAACCTGCCAAGATTTCCTCTACTTAAAAAGAAAGATGGCAATGGCCACTTGCCTGACAAAGAAATCTTTATTTTCTCCACCCTTCTAGGTAGCTGCCGAGCTGTTGAAAGTCCAGCTGTTCGCAGCATCTAAAATGCTGTGCTTACAAGGGTGCCCTGTAGCCAGTTACGGTGTTCACTGATACTAAACGCTACTGAGCAATTTCCCACTAATTCCTAAATGCTGTTTCATATTCTGCATATCTAGTAGAGCTTTTTGGCTCTCTCTGACTGCAGTAGATGGCTGCCAGGGTAAATGCATGACATGAAGTAAACCCCCAAAGTAGTTTGATAGCCCTGTAAGTAGGACAATGCTGCAAGTACCTAAAGTAGATGTCAAGTAGGAATTGCTGAGTCTGTCTGCACAAGTGTGGGATTAGTGTTACGGATTATGGTGGGCATAGTCCTCAAATCCATGTTACACTAATATTTGTCAGTTAAAGTAGTAAAAATGGTGCTGGCTTCAACTATATTGGGGCATTTTATAGAAATCCCGTGTTTACAGGGAAATAAAGGTTGCTGTCACCTAAGCAGTGGAGTATTTTGGTCAGACTGTCTTAATTGGCACTATAACTACAGTCACCTTGCAGGCAAGAAGGCCCTTCTCATAGCAGTCATGTTGATAGATTGCAGGTGTGGATTCAGGACTGGATGAAGCTGACTGAGAGCCGTGTTGACATCAAAAGAAGTGGCCTCCTCAGCCTGGCTTCTTGTTCCTGTCTCCTCCTTTGCATTGGTGCTTACCAGACATGCGACAGATCAACTCATTGATCTAGCTGAAAAGAAAACTGGGGGGGGGCCCCCCCCAAACAGTTTTCTGGTCTGGCTGAAAACAGACCTGTGTTGCAGAAGTCTGCAGGAGCTTGTGGCTCAGGCAAGGACACAGAAGGGTTGCATCTTTGGTCAGAAGTGAGGTTTTGATTTTTATAGTCACTAGAAGCTAATCAAATGTTGGATGATGATGCAGTTTTGCTCTTAGCCTTGATAACTGAAATTCAAGGCAGCAGTTTGGAAAAGTCAATTTACAAGATGTAGTCACCTTGGCTGTTGAGGATTAATCGGCTTGATGCTTTAGTTTGTATATAAATATATATACATATATATAAAAAGTCAATATATAAAATTCTATCCCTTATGTGGCTTGGATCTCCGACAGCACATGCCAAGTCCTGTCCTGTTCTTTCACCTGGTTCCCAAAGGCATTTTTGGATAGGTATTTTTGAAATACGTGTCCTAAGCATGTCCTAGAGGAGGTTCTGAGCAAGACATGAAGTTTACTGCTGCTTTCTATGACGACAGCCATAGAAACTGGTGGAAAGTCATGTTTGTGTATTGAACTGATAAAAAGATTTGCCCCAGTGGCAGGAAGCCAGGGATGATTCCCTCTAGGCACAGGCTGTGTGTGACATCTTCAGTGGATTATAGTAATGCACTGATCCTGATTTCACTCCTGTTTGGGATCTTGTTAGGAGTGCCTTGCTCAAAATCTAACACCGTGTTAGTAGGATAGCAGTGAGAAAGGAATTCTTAATTCCTGCGTTTCTGAAATTGTTGGTGTGTTCACTGCTTAAAGACCTCACTGAAACGAGCTATAGCAATCTCATTTTTTTGGTTGCAATTTATACAATTTGGAAATTTTATTTTAAATTAATATTAACTCCCCTGTGAAGTGGTGTTGATGGGGTTGACTGACTAGCTATTTTAATTATTGAAAGTAGGTTACATGTCTACAAGAATAACTTCTCTCTGACAAAAGCATATTATATCTTGGCTCTTACTAATAACCAGCTCAACTTTAATTTCACAGCTTGCTGCCAACAGCTGCCTTACTAAGACATAGCACTCATAATAAATGAAATTTCATGTAAAAAAAAAAGAAAAATGAAAACTTTGTTCCAGCTGGACTGAAAAGGCAGTTGGAGCATTTTTATCCTGTATATAAAGCTGCCATCCACATAAACATTTCAAATTACTTTTTCATTTTTAATAATCAGGATCAGACCTTTTCTGAGTATTGAGGCAACAGCAAGATATTAGGAGCATACAGTTTCATTCAGACTCCATTAGTTATTGAATCCTGTCCAAAGTTAAGTATTTGAAGTGTTTTGGGAGAAACTCACCTTTTAGTTTCAGGATTTTGACAACCTCCTTGGAAGAAAACCCTGAAATGAGCAGGCTCTAGTCCTGCTTGGTAGCTCTCAGAGACATTGGTTACATCATTTTCTCTTGGAGCTGTTGCTCGTATGTTGTTGAAAGCCCTGCAGCTGATGAGTGCTTGCCTGAACTACCAACAGGAATCATAGTTCAATTATCACACAGTCTCTCTGCACATGGAAGAGATTAATTCTCATAGCCACAAACAGAATGAATGCTTTGTACTTACTATCATAATGTAAGTTCATGCTGAAATACAGTGCCAGTAACCAACTCCTTCACCAATAAATTCACAGTTCTAATAACCATGTGTTTTTACAGCATCTTGATCCCAAAGGATCAAAGAAATGTTGATTTATTTAACTTTGGGTCCCATCCCCCGTTGTTCTCTCTTTTTTTTTTTCTCCTTGCTCCCCATGAGCTCGAAAAAGCCATATATGAGAAGAAACCCAACTGTTGTTGTATAGTCTACAGCAGGGAAGGACACTTTGTGAAACCACAGAAAAGAAGATTTTAGCCAGTAGGAATGGCAGGAAGTGTTGTGGGCAGACGGAACACAAACACCAGAGCCTGCTTTGGCCAAGAGGCGATATCAACCTGTTTAAACTGCTGTGAGGTTCTTAAGTGATGATAACTGGTTTGAAAGTTCAAAATCCAACATGTTAAAAAGTTGCACTATGCCTGCAGCAGTATCACTTTGCTGCTGTGTAGAGTTCATTGACGACACCACTGATCTTCCCCAGACATGGCTGAGGATGCCGCTAACAGTATTGGCTCACGACGGTGAAGTCAAGAAGCGGTGGTGGAGTGTCTGATAGAGCAGTATGCCTAATGCAGTCAAGGTACCAACAGCGGGTGCATTTTGGCCTTAGGAAAAAGTGAATAATGCACACAAGGAGCATTACTGCCCTAGAGGTGAGCTTTTGGTAACGTGACTGTGTCCCCAGACCTCTGTAAAGCCCCCCTGTACAATTGTAACTGTGCGCTGAGATATCGCAGCACATCTCTAAGTGCTCCCTGAGGGCTGTTAGGATTTATACCCCAGAGTTTCCAGTGTTGTAGGACTGGCTGATGTTCTCATCAAAAGGCCAACCCAACACAAGGTTTTTGAAAATGTGAATGGACAAAACTATTTGGCAACTATTACTGAAACTACTCTAAAAAGGTGTTCTGTAATTCAGGAAGTATTCGGTGGCTGTTGTGTTGCAGTAGCAGGTAGAGATCCCAGCCCCACACTGCGTGTAACTGAAGTGCTTCCTGACTCAGAATATTTATTTCTCATGAGGGGAGAAAAATGTGTGGAAAAACAGGGTGGACACAAATATAAAATTGCTATGGCCAGGTAATTATGTTGTTACTAAGTAAACCAAATATTTGTTTCTTTTTGCCTGTGACCTATACAGCTTTGGGACAGCTCAATAATTCCTCATTGCTGAAACATCCTATTCCTAAACGTAGAAATCCTGCTTCTGATTAAACGGATCTTATTTTTAAGAGAAGAATCCCAGGCTTAGTAGCTGCAGCTTTCACTGTTTTAACTATTTTTCAATCCCATCTTAGACCAGTACAATGAGATAGTTATTAGTTATACTCAGGCATATGTGTCTGTCAGAACTAGCAATTGTTTGGGGAAAACCAAATAGAAATGCTGGAGAAAAAAAAAAAAAGAAAGAAAAAGAAAAAAAAAAACTGTAAGCAATTGGAGAAAATCCTTTTCTGGTATTAGTCTAACTTTAAGATGTCTGTACTGCTGTATATTGTCACCTCAAGCTGTGCTTTGTTTGCTTGCTTACTGCTGTCTAGGGTCTATAAAGCAGGGGTTGGGGACAGTACTTGAAGCAGCATTTGTTGCCCTCAAAAGAGACAGAAAGTGTTGGGGAGAGGAGAAAAAGCTGAGATGTTTGTATGTTTAAGAACACATGTTTTTTCCTTAGGTTTTTAGAAAGTCCCAAAAATGCTGCAAAAACAGTGTTATTTTATGTCTTTGTGGATGGGAATGGCAGAATAGCATACCCGTCTTTTCCAGTGCAGATAATATATACTGGGAATACTGAACAAGAATAAGAGTTAATATCTGTAGCTATTACCAGCTCTAATATTTTCTCCCACATCTAACAGTGCAAACCTTTATCTGTCATTTGATCTGTACTGTCCATAGGTCTTTTATATACACAGAGGGATTTACTGCTTTGTAATCAAACTGCTGAAGAAAAATGTTGTCCTTTTATTCACTAGGGATGACAGTAATAAATTAAAATGGTTTCCCATTAGCCTTCTCTACTTAGGGGAACCACTTAAAATTACTTTGGACTTTGCCCTTGTCTGACCTCCTCACCTTTGCTCAAACATTTCTGCTTCCAGGAGTGCAGCAGTGTTGGTCCTCGAGCCTGGCTTCTCTGAATAAAGTTACAAATTGTTTCAGGCTGGAAGCAGAGCACCAAGGTGGAGCCCATTTGGAGTTAAATGTTGAGTTGTTTTAAAAGCCTAATGCAGTGTCTAACTTGCAGGTGACCTGTGGCATCATAGATTGCTGTTTGTGTCAGGAGCTGATTGTAACTTAATTGCATGCATATCATTCAGTAAGACTCTGTGCATGCAAATGAAGATGGGTTTGGGTGTTTCTTTATTACTCCTCTGAGGTTTTAGTGGCAATAATGGCTTTACCAGCTTGTGGAAAAAGCTGTGGAATTGCAACAACCAAAACTCAGGGGCCTGTTGGAGCACAGCAGTACATTTAAACAAGCATATGGGAAGGTCTCTCTTGCTTTGCTTATTAAATGCAGCTAGGGTTATACTGATTTACAAAACAAACTGCAGGATTACAGCACCTGTTTGGTCAAATGGTCAACTATTGTTTTATAATTGATAGTGCACTAGTGTTAAATGCGTACACATTAATCAGGTATGCTAAAGTGAAAAGAAAGTAGAAACAGCTCCTAGACAGAATATATGTAGTTCTATTCTAGATTGTCTGTTTTAGTTATGCGATGAACGAGAGAGCTATATTTTTTACTGAGTTGCCAAATCTTGTGTCCTCCTGCCTGTTCCTTCTATTTGTATTCAGCTCCTAAGGTCAGTTTTTGCGCTCCTCGCTGGTGTGGAGTCATAACTTGAAGGTGGTTTGAGAAGTTCTCAGCATGGTGTTCCAATCTGAGGAGCCTTAGAGGAGATGCTGCTCTTGTAGTAGTGCAGAGAAATACATGGCATCACTGAATGGAATTCTTTCACAAATTTCAGTAGCATAAAGTGCACAGGGAGTGGATAGCAGAACAGTGATAGGATTGAGAAGTTCTTTTTAACAATATGAAAATCACTCACAAGTATAGAAGTCTGGGCAGATTGACTTGTATCTGTGCCAGCAAAGCCTGGAGGGCCAGCCCAGAACGACTCTGTGACTGTGGTGTGCAAGGTGGTGCAAATGTCTGGCTTCGGAGGAACTGCTAGTGAAAAACTCCCCAGGGTAATCAGGAGCGTGCACTCCCTGATAGATGGCATGTTTATTAGTGCTTACAAATGAGTGGCTTATTTTATAGACAATGAAACTGGGTAGAGCTCCAGCTATGTCTCAGCACACCCATACTGGAGACACCTAAATGCACTAGGGAGGGAGATAACCAAACCCTTCAAAAACCAGAACACTTGTGGGAAGGTAGTAACTGAGAAACAAGCTCAAATGGCATTCTGCAAAGGTATCTTGTAGTAGCCTGGTTTTACAGGAATTGGTAGATAATGTCAGTCTCTGTGTTTCAGGAAAAGTTCCAAAGCTGTCCTGTTCTATGCTATTCCAATTTTGAAATATTTTCATTAAGCAAGGGCTAACTTGTCAGAAGAGAAAAAGCAACCACAGGATTTTTGGCTGGTCACAGTGAAGATCTCACATCTTAAATATTTTCAGCTATCTGTGATTATTCCACATAGGTAAAAATAACTCATAGTCTGCATAAATTTGAATAAACAGAAGGAAACCGCAAGCTGACTGCAAAAGTTGCTTAAAGAAATAAACCATACCCTGTGTGCCATTGATCAAAGTCATCAAATCACAACTGAGGGCAGTTTGGTATCGCCAGCACTTTCTGGTCAACAGGATGCTTAGACTGTGGCAACACGTGGTGGTCATAGGTCAGGCTCAGGTACGTTGTGTGACATGGGGAATATCTGCTTAAGAAATGTGGAAAAACCACTGATGTTTCTGATACAATTTTTGGAATCTCTATTAATGTATCTCGGGCCATTGGGGTGCCAAGGGCAATATTGTGAGCAGCTGAGAAGAGGAAATATGTTGCCTAGTTTTGCAATCATTAGTGCGCACTTGCATCCTGGGAGGAGGAGAGCAAGACCAGCAGAGCGTTTGACCAGCAAGGCTTGTCCCCATTCCAAAGCAAACTCTGGGCTTTTTGTACATGAAAGTATGCGAGAATTCATCATCTGACCCTTTATATTATTTGTGTGTATACATAGGCTGCAATTTATTAAAGAAATCCTTGCTGCAGCTCCCTGCCTCAGCACCATCTGGGAGCAATGCAGAGATGAGAACGCTCTTAGCAAGAGATTCAGGCAAAATCACCAGTTTGCGTAAGCTTATCACTGGTGAGAGAACTGTCTCTGGCATTTCATAAATCATCAACAGTACTAACATGCTGTTTGGAGATTTGTATCATTAGCAAATTAATCACGTTCAGGAACACTCCCGTAGCAGTGTTGGATGAGACACTGTGCAACGCCTTTCTGCCAAATAAACTGCAGAAAGAGGGGCCTGGGGGATGGGAGGTGGAGAGGGGAAATCAGAGCTCAGCTTTCATATTACCTCAGTGTTATCCTTGATAGCAGACTTTAAAAATATTTAAACAAAATGACAGTGAAAAGCTTCTTCAGCATTCTGACTTATGCTGCTGGCAGAGTATGATGGAGAAATTCTTCCAGGTTCTGTCATCTTTTGTTTCTATCCTTGCAGGGAGCAGCCACAAAAGTTTGCTCATTGGTCTTCCAAGTCTGTAACATCTCTGCCATGGCCCAGCCCTGGAGTGCCAATGCTCACCAGGCTGCTTCACATAAGAAAGAGTAGAGAAGCTAGGAAGTGCAGTGTTTATACGGACCACAGGAAAACCCCATTTTGGAGTGAGAACTAAATGTGAAGTTCCGCCCACTTGAGTGTTCCTGTCTAAAACCATAGAGCTTTTCTTGGCATAAACCCAAAATTTTGGTGTAACTGAGGGTAATCTTGCCAGCCTGTCTAGAATTTCATTTATACGCTCAGTTTTTCTTAGA
The DNA here is from genome assembly GCF_011077185.1 of Oxyura jamaicensis. Classification (NCBI taxonomy): domain Eukaryota; kingdom Metazoa; phylum Chordata; class Aves; order Anseriformes; family Anatidae; genus Oxyura; species Oxyura jamaicensis. The sequence goes on from NC_048912.1 coordinate 6,179,828, forward strand.
TTGATGCAATGTTCGTTGTGTTTTTCCCTTGAATTCGCTGAGCTTCAGTTTTGAATTTTAAATCCAATTGGTAATATTTCCCATGCATTGCACTCTAAAGTACATACTTGGATAAAAGTTTCCATACAGCAAAGGATAATGTTTATACCACTGCTTCTCTGATGTAATCTCCTTTCCCCTTTAAAAAAATAAACAAACATAAACCACATATTAAAACAAACAAACAAGCTGCTGGACTATTGAATTTTGCCAGTTTTTAATCACTGGGTGTGACCTGCATTTTTCGAGCTATAGCAGTACAAAAGACCAGCAGAACCACTACATGTCTAGATATTTGATAAACTGTGTTGTATGTAGCCTTTAGTTGGCTTTTTCCTTTGATTACACTTTCATACCATCCATCCAAAGTTGAATCCTTTTGCTGAGGAGCAATACGGCCAACTTCAGCAGCCAGAAGGTCATACTATGTTAGTTCACAGCCTGTCACTACCTCTTTTGTGTTGTGGCCTAAGTCAGGTAACTGCCATTAATGACTAAACCTACAGTGTAAATTTTCTGTGCTTCACACTAGCTGTTAAATTAGTCTTCTCAGTTCTTCTGCTATGCCAGTGGATGCCAAGCAAGTTTCAAATTTAAGTTTGATGCTTTGTGCAGCACTGGCCACATCTATAGAGCTCAGTTGGACATATGCTATATTGTGCTTAATAAACTACTTTTTAAAATAGCCATGATTCAGCTGCTTGTATGGAAAAATGTAGGCTTAGCTTTTGAGAAAAATCTTAACTCTTACAGCTCTCAGGCTGAGACTATTGCTTTTAAAACTTAGATTTTGCTTGCAGTATGTGCACGTGCTTTTCAAAGTATTTGTCCCATGCATTTATTGGCAGAGCGGTGTGTGACAGGACAAGAAAGAAGTTTCCTTTTTCAGCTAGGTTTTATTAACCTTTTTCCCAACAAGCCAGAAATTTGAGTTCTTCTGGGCAGTCCCATGACAGAGGGAAATAGGAGTGTAATTCTTGCAGAAGCATGTTTTGTTTGTTTACAAATAGTACTGAAAGGGGGGTTGTGTATGTTTTGTTGGTTTGTTTTTGTTTTCCACTGCACAAAAGGGAACAGAGATTGTGGTTTTCAGTAGTATTCCATGAGGTTTCCATAGGCCTTTCTCATGCCCGTGTCTCAGGAGCTTTTTTTTTTTTTTTTTTTTTTTTTTTTTTTTTTACTTTTTTGCTCACTGATTTTGTCTCTCCACTAGTTCCTAGGCCAGGTTCAGAAGGAGAAGTTCTGGTACAGGCTGTCCTCTCTTGTAAACGCTTGCAGTTTTAGATCTTTGTCGAACCCATTTGCTCTGCAATACCTATTGCTGAAAATGTACCTTCAGGAACCCTGTTAGAAGTGAGAGGTGCAGGACTCAGCCATTACTCCCCCAGCACTAGTTTGTGAAGAGAAGCTAAACGAAGGGAAACTGGTTCTCTAATTGTGGCACTTCAATTCCGTGCTTATATTTGCAGCTGAGCTGAATGAATTCAGTTTCTGGGCTCCTGAAGAATCAAAGTCCCCCAAGCAGGCACACAGGCAGTCTTTGTGATGACAGCCTGTAAAACCAGCAGCTGTCTAGGGGTTAGCAGATTGGTTCTGCTTAATGCGAACCATGGCAGGACATGTGCTAACGGAAGATGCACAACATACCTAGCACCTATTGCTCCAGGGTAAAAACAGACCAACTGGAGTATGATGACTGGGAGGGAAGAGTTATGCAGCCAATCATGAATTAAAAGGAGAATTTAGCCGTGCAGAAGTTGGGCATAGGAAGTTGGGGTTATGTGGTCTAGGAGAAGATAGGAATGTGAGACAGGCTTCTGGTCTGCACTGGCAACTGCAGGCAGTATCTGCTCTCACCATTGGTAAAAGAGGGGAGAAAGTAGTAAGGAAAGTCAAAAATACACTATTTTCATGGTATTTTTAGTAGGTTTAGGGTTTGGCATTTGTATAGCTTTCTCCCGTGATCGTTGTGCTGATTTACCCAACTGCAGCCTATTATCTGCATGGTTTTGAGCTCAGCTTACTCAGAAGTGAAAAAATGCAGGAAACCTTGCTTTACAGAGGTAAATAGAGGCAGGCAGATTAAATATGAATTGTCTCTGTAAGATGCTCTGGTAACAGGAAACCTGTGGCTGACGTGGAACTGAATACATGTCTACCTAATGAGAGCCCTTACCATGGGCGTGTGGCTTCAAAATTGCCATTTCTAAGAATACCACTTGAGAAAAAAGTAAATTTTTACGTAATTACAGGGGTTTGGTGTTAGCATTTTAAGATGGCTGTTTAATTGTTCAGGGGAATTCATGTTGTACTGTCAGTCTGTAATTTATGTGAGCTGAAACCCCTTTACTCCATTTTTTGTTTTGTTCCATGCAGTAGTTAGTTGGGTTTTTGTTTGTTTCTGCTATTATTTTTTTTAAGGAGGCACACTTTCCTTTTTTTCTTGTGTTTCTCTAGTTATCTGGACTACTATTCTGGAAGGAAGCAAAAGAGATGAGCAACTGTATTTCCTTCGGAAGCTAAGCATCGTGTTCAGATATTGTGCCCAGTTGTTGATTTTTGGTAGCTCACATTGCAGTAGCCATGGCAAACAGTGGGGGTCAGTGAGAGCATCTTTGCATGTTGCTTATTGTGAATTGGTTGTATCTGTGCCATCCTGTCATAGCCAAAGGGAAGATATGATTTTGATTCTTTTGTCTGTTGTAGAAGTTACTCCATCAAAGTGTCGGAGAGAAACTGCGCCAAAGGCGATGAGCTGAAGTTAATACGGTGTCAGGAAAGGCATCAGCTGTTGAACTGGGCTGTCGGGTTCCTCTTCTGGGCTGTCGAAGGGGAGGGCCTTTGAAGTCCCATGCACGTGGGAGAGTTTTGCCTTTAAGCTAAGGATATTGCAGATCAAATCTGAGTTTTAGGCCTACGGCAGTCACCTTCTTAATGTCATATGTAAGCTGCTTCTCAAATATCCAAGAGGCTGAAGCTGGCTTTTGCTTGCAGCTGGATTTCCTAATCTGTGGAGATGATAAAGTTTTCTTAGATTATTTGAATGAACTCGAGGTAGCTGCCAATTTCCCTGCTTGCAGGAGGTTTTCCAGAGCTGCCTTGCAGTCCTGTAAATGAAGCTATAATCTCTGTTGCTGCCCCAAATCCTGGCACTCTTGTGTTTATGGCAGTCCCCGGGTTTGGCATTGTGCTCGAGTAGTTGCTGTTGAGAGCCAGGCTCGGAGGTGGTGATGAGCTGCTGGACTGGTGATCCCAAGGGTGAGTGGTGTATAACATGATAGGAGGAAACTGCTCTTTGGTGAAGCAAAAAGGCTTCACGGTGCTAGGTTTGTCACTGCAGCTGTAAACATCTGGTAAAAACCAACATGGTTTGCGGTCATTGAAAGTTGTCTCGGTTTTCAGATTTGTCAGTTTTGTTTGGAGAATTTGAAGCCACCGGGAAAAAGTTGGGTCATGGTAATTAGATCTTCTTTTTCTCAGTGTTTGTTTTTTGAGGGGGGGGAAAGAAAAAGTGAAGTTTTTACCTTTAAACCAAGTCTTTCCTTTCATGTGTGTGCAAGTTAAGTTGGGACAGGAGGCTGTAGCTTTTATATGCCTCCCCATGCAAACAGCACGTTGGGTATCCCACTAGGAGTGCTTGTAAGTATTACTTATGAAAATTGCATGGTTACTACTGAGGTTCAGATAAGTAGCTTGAAATCTGCTGTCTGCTTTTAGCGTTCTTTTAAGTTTTAGTACTAACCAGATTGACAAAAAACTCTTAAGACACCACACACATTTCTGACGTAAGTGCAGTTTGTCTGCCTAGTGAAAGTGGTCCCTTGTTTGAGAGTTGGGTGCTTGTAGAGTTTTAGAATTTGGAGTGCAATATGGGGATTTCCCACTGAAGAAAATGATTTGTTTGTGTTCTTTTATTATTATTATTATTATTTTTTGATAAAATATAATAGCAATTGAAAAATGCTGCTGTTATGTGGCTGCCTAATTGTGTGAAAGAAGATGGTGTCGCCTGTCCAGTTGCAGGCAGACACATGTCCACATCACAAATTATCAGAGCCTCGTGTAGAGCAGACAAAATCAGCCCATGCTCCTTCAGTTCAAGTCAGGAGAGAGAGAGAGAGACAGTGGAGAAGAAAACTTGCCTTTCTCTTCTCCATTATGTCTGCATTTAAAAGGGAAATCCTCATACACATCTATTTCCAGAGCACTGCTCTGGGATCACTGACTGGAAGCAAATTCCCTCTCTCGAAAGCATAAGTGAAAAGTACTGGGAAGAGAAATGTTTTGAGACAGACGTGTTCCTGTGTGGAAAAAGTATTTTTGTGTGAGTGATCTGGTGTAACTTGTGGTTGTGCACAGAGGTTCTCCTGGCTGATAGGTAGCTGGTGGGTTTTTTGGGCTCACTTTGGTGTGATGGACATATGAAAGGCACTGCTGTTACCTTGGGTCCCTGCTACTGCCCTTAGTTTTGACATGCCACTGTAAAACCATTTAGGAGTTGCTAGATTAAGTGGTTAGCTAATTGGCATCTTTGTTCCAGCAACAAAACCGAGGCCTTTCTCATCATTTTTCCATTTACTGCTCTGTAAGCTGTTTATGGCAGCAGTGGCAAAACTTTTCAGTGTGTCTGCCAGATTTAAAGATCATGGTGTTTGGTGCCAACTCTAATCTCTCCTGGTGCCAGACTTGGCTCTCGCAGCAGCAGTTCTACATTGTTAGGCTTTTGCAACTGTTGCATTACATCACCCTGAAAGGAGGAATAGGGATTCTAAAAATTCCAGTTATTCAAATACAGTTTTCACAGGGGGCAAAAAGAAGGCGGAAACCCAGACTCCTGCAGTTCAAATGTCAGTGTTCCTCTGTACTATGGCAAGCCATTTGAAGCCTGCCTAATATCACAGAAGGGCACTTTCAGGAAGTGCTTTTCTTTCTCAGGTCAGACTTTGCAAAGTAAAACGAGGATGTTTGTGTGAATGGCATGGGGTCGATGCATTTGTCATTTGATGTTTTCATGTCCATGCTGCCCTGTGGTGTATCAGTGACTGGATGGCAGGATCGCTGCAAAGGCTCTCCAAAACTCTTCCTTGTTGGATAATATCATCTGGTCATCCCTGTAAAAATCCCTCTATCTAGAAAATAAATCTGATGCTAACAACTTTCTGATTTTGGGCCCATGTTAGCGTTTGCCTGAGCTTCAAGAAAAAGATTCAACATATTGTCACACCAAAACTCTTGTGTGATCAGACCTCAGCCCACCTGAAGCCATGAAGTGAATCAAAACTGTCCCATTTCTTATTTCAATGTCGTTTTAGTCTGACTCTCAAATGCCCACAGAACCAGGATATTAATGGAATGAATATGAAGGGAAATACCATATGAACATTTGCGCCAAGAAAATTTCTCCTGCTTAGCTGTTTTCACACTATTAATGAGCATGAGTGACAAATCAAAGTGCAGTTTTTGGTCCAGTATCGCTTTTCATTAGTTATTTCTCGTACAACAATTGGACTGCACTACTTTGTTCACTACTGTTGCACAGTAGCTCCTAAAATGAGAGAAGTCTGCTCCATAGACGTGGCATGGGAATCCATTGCAAACTGCCCTTGGACCAGTTAACAGGGCTTGCATCCCACCGCCACCACAAATGTGTTCAATCAACAATTACTCAGGAATCGCAGGCTCTGATTTAGTGATTCTTCAGTGAAGGCCACAGCAAGGAAACCCTAAAATGGAAAAAAAAAAAAAAAAAAAAAAAAAAATCTCCCTCCCTTGCCATGAAAACCCTATACCAGAAATCTATCAACGATACAGCTAGAAAAGCCAAATGAGGGTATGTGAGGGGGTTAGTTTTTGTTCTTCCTTGTGTGTAGTAATGGGCTACCACAAAGATATTTATAGTTTATTTTTAAGTATGAGGAGCCGAGGGAGGCTGCTTAGATTCCAGACTTTGAGACCAAGACAAAACAGTACAGGGTTTTCAAACATATAGTTCAATTATATTATATCTCCAGTTTATTAAGAAAGTGTCTTCAATTTTAGGGAGTCCACAAACTCTGTTGCATTTCCTTTTGATATGTAAGATACCAATTACATTTTGGATAATGAGGCCAGCATTTGTGTTTTCCCTCATCAAGGTACTTTATAAATAGTATCATGAATCTTTAGTATACTGAGGCATATTTTGCTTCTGCAACCTTGAGAATGAGCTGCAGGCAGACAAGATAGTGTTCCCTTCCATTACTGGGGGGAAGAAGAGAATCCCAAATGAAAAAAAAAAAGATGCTTTCAGCATTTCACACATAAAACAGACCTTCCTTTTCGTTGTCTTCTCTGGTCTCCACTTCTGGAGCAAGTTTGACCTAGGGGATTTAATCAAGGAGAAGGTACGTCATTCTCACTCCGGCCTCACCTGTGCTGTTATGCTAGACTTTTCCCTCATATCCAAAGTCCTTTTACTAACTTGCATTTCATAGTTCTTTTCCCATAGCTCTTTTTGAATTATTATTCCCTGAATGTCAGTCCTTTACAGGCTGAGAACGGAGGTGCTGACACAAGGCTGTTATAAAGGGGCAGCCTTACCTTTCTCACTGGGTTGTTGGAGTCGCCGCAGGACTCTGACAGGTTTAAAGAGTAAATCAAAAGGGTGAAGAAATTCTCATAGTCTGGGAATGGAGAGCTTTTAGACCAAAAATGAGTGAGAGAACATGTCCTGAAGGACAGCTCTCGTGCCTCACCTCCGTCTTGGCTGTCTTGCGTCATGGACAGTCATTATTCATCACCACGGATATTGGTACTGTAGCAGTGTAACGAATTTCACTTGTAGATATCCGAGCACTTTCCAGCCCCTAAAAAGAGCTTAATTGGCAGTTTATGCTGTGTTTCCCAGTTTCACAGAGGCCCTAATATAGTCCTGAGAAACTTGTCCAATCTGTTAGTGACAGAGCCTAGGAGCAAAACTGAAAGCTCAGTTCTCGGTTGCCTCCTTGACAGGTCTCTCCGTAGCTGGTGTCAGAGCCAGCGGTGTGGCGGTGAGCAGCTTTGTGCCTCACCTCGCTGCCGTTTGCAGGGGCAGCTCTCAGCCCAGCAGCATGCAGGGCTCCGGTGTGTGAGGCAGCTGAGGCTGCCCTGGGTGTCCTTCACCATGCCGGGTTTGGTCAGGGCTGTTTAAGAGAGACTGGATTATTGAGTCCGTCTTGATTTCCCTGGATTATTTACACAGTGCAGCACAAAGCTAAATGTGAGAGGTGAAGATACCAAGGCCAGTGCAGACTTTGGGTTGATGTATGTTTTGCTAATGCGAGGGCTAGCACAGGCCTCTCCTTGCATCCATGCATAAAATGATGTTTTATGGGGCAATTTTTAGCCGTATCTTGCCTGTGGACAGCATGGATGCTAACATGCTCAAGACCCAAGCATGTTTTTCTAAAATCTCTTACTGTAGATGTAGTGTTGGCAGCAGTGCTGAGTCTGATGTGGTCCTGTTAGAGGGAACAAAATATTGAGCATTGTTCACTGGAAGAACTCAGTAGAAGCTGCTTTCTTTTACTTTGGGATAAACTGCAGCCCTAGGGAGGAAAACTTTATGTATGTATTTTTTGTTATTGCTGTGCAGAGGAGGAAAGCACGCAGAGGTCAGAAAGCGCAGTAGACACAAAGGATTCGCCTCGGGTTCAGCTGAGTTACCAGGGGCAGAGTGGGGAGAAGGACCAGGTTTCCTGACGCTCAGCCCAGGAGCTGATCTGCTGATCCCCTGCTGCAGAACTCACTCGTGCCATTTCACACCTGTCTGGTGATGGCTTTGGTGTGCTGTTGGCACAGTGCTTTCCCTCCTGAGCCCTCCACGACTCGTGATAGCATTTTTGTCTCATCCTGCCGTGCATAATGTGTACGTTTACACAAATTCTATCCTAGCGCAGGTTCTCTCAGGCTGTGCTGTGGCTTGGCCACCAGAATCTAGGTGAGTGCACCCGGCGTGTCCCATGTGGGAAAGGGGTAAGTAACTAGTATTAGGGATAAAAGTAACAAGAGGGCTTCAAGACAGAAAACATTCTTGCACACTTCTGTAATAGAACCCAGAGGATTTTTCCCTGAATATATATCTAAGTTATCAGCTGTTACTTCCTCATTCCCAATCTCATTGTTTTCCTCTAAATCATATTTTTGTGATTTAATATTAAGCACATTTTTAGCATTTGTGATTCTGAAGAGAAGTGATAAAAAGCATAGTTCTTCAGTGAAAAGAGTTGCTGAAGCAGTAACAAATCACAAGCTGCCTACTGCAGGGTCCAGCTCCTGAGAAGCCCGGTGGGTCTCTGGAGGCGGTCATTTTGTGTTACGGGTGTTGATTCTGCAGCTGGAGCTGCTAAGTGGATTTCTGCAGCCATAGTCTGAGTAGGAAGACGTGTTCTTTAATGGAGTTAAAAAGCTTGTGAACGTCAAAGAGAAGTGTTGAAACCGAGAGAGATTATATGTACATACATGCACATACAAGCAAGTTTAGTTTTCAAATGAATGCAGATTATAAGCTTGTAGTGTTTCTTTACCAGTTTAGTCTGTTCTGTTTGGTACGTGATTGTTCACAGGAAGAGAGCTGAGCAATTATATTTATTTTTTGGCAAATAGGAAGGTCTTTTGCAAACGTTGCTCCATTTAGCAAACGGGTTCAACAGGCAAGAAGGGCGGTCTGAAAAATCAGAGTTTCTCATTTTGATTTATTTTGAGTGAAATATTGGTGTTGAAATTAAAAAACAAAACAATGATTCAAAGCAATTATCTAATGTATTTCCTGGTTAGGTTGCCAAATTGAGAGCTTGTGGCACAAACCCCGTCACTTAGAAACTTCGAACTCCCTGCCAGACTGCGCCCTCATAACAACCAGCGGGGAAGATAGCTAGCCGTGTTTGGTTGTATTTGCACTCAAACCCCTTCCAGTGCTTATTCCCACATTTACCTCGGACTGCTCAACCCAAAGACGCTGATGCTTCCCTGCTCTGTCTTCCTTCAATCTCTTCCCGGGTTAATTGCAGGAAGCGCAGGGGACCACAGCCTGCCTACTCCCCTCGCGGCACCGCTCTGTGGCTGCAACGTGAGGGCTGGGGAAGGAGCAGGAGTAGCAAGAACATTTATTTATTTGAAAACAGCCTGCTTTCTTTAAATCAGCACATCTTACACAAGAAACAGCATTTCTAAATAAAATAATAATTACAAAAAAAAAAAAGTATTTGAAAATCAGTCTAGAATAGCAGGTGATGAAGCCTGGTGAAGCAAGCCAACATTTCTGGAAATGCAGGGCTTCCAGGGAAATGAGGCATGCAACTATTTTTGCCAGTCCCAAGCACTCAACAATCCTAAGGCAAGCTTAAGCAAAAGCAAAGGGAAAAAAAAAAAAAAAAGAGAGAGCGAGAGAGAGAGGTGAAGTCGGCTCCAAACATTCTTGAGACAGGATTTTTCTTCTTTTTTTTTTGGTGTCTAGTCTGTGAGAGCAAGACAGAAAACTTCCACTGAAGTAAAATTTAGATCAAAAAGACTTGTCTCATTTTTTTAAAAAAGGGGGATATATTTTAGTGCCGTTGGAGTAATTTGGGTATTTTTAAACAGTGATTTCAGAATTTGTCAGAAATGGTCTGGTTTGTGGTCTCTTTTCTCAGTTACTTTTCTATAAATTGTTTAGAGTTAACACATTTTAAAAAGTAATTTAGAAAATTTAATTTAAATCCAAATCAGTTTTTTTTCTTTTGTCAGTGAAGTAGTTTTGGATGTACACAGAATTATTATGGAAAAGGGAGGGCTGTTTCTCATTGTGATTTTTTTTCCCCATTTTGTTCCTGAATTAACAAACTAGCGATCAAGGTCTTGGGTACTTGGGCTCCTGTTTCAAGTTTTGGGTTGGTTTTTGTTTATTTGTTTAAACTGAAGCAGTACACGTGCATCTATTTCAGTTCATTAGAGCTGTACCTTTTGTTGAAGTAACCATGTGGCCAGTGGTGGACTAACCAAAAAGGGCTATTTTTACCAAGGCCCCATAAGACTTGAAAAGAGGGTGACAATATGTCAATATGTGCCCGAGGGCAGTGAGCAGAGGGCGTGAAGTCGCTGCGGTGCTGGGGGGGGCCGCCCCCCCCTTCTGCCAGGCTTTCAGAAAGCAAATGACATCCTGCTTCCTTCAAAATGAACCTTTGCCTTACTGTGGACCTGACACCACCCCCAGCTCCTTTTTTGTCTTACCTAGGTATTTTCTTTGACTCTCTGACCAGTGGTGGCAGGAAGGGTTAACTGTGTGCCTGATTTCTGGAGCAGCCTCTCTACCATCCCATTTCATTTCTCACTTTGGTCTGATGTGGCTTTTTTTTTTTTTCCCTGGCTTATCTATCACAAAACTTTTCTCCCCTTCCTTTTTTTTTTAAATCCTCAACCTGAGATATTCTGTGCTGGAGAATAACGCTCCTAAGTGCCCCAGCCCCAGATGCTGCCCTACAAGCTGTACTACTATGAGTCCTTGTACTTTTTGTGTCTGCGATGGGCTGGGCGATGATAAATCCAGACATGCACTACTGCTTTTATTGTCCGATTACGTCAGCGAAAGGCAGCTCTCAGGAACATAAACAGCCTGAGGCACGCTGCCCCGCAGGTCACCTTGAAAGGATATCTTGTCATCGGGGCTGGACTGTCGGTCTCGTACGTGAGCATTTTTGCCAACTCAGGTTTAACTTTATGCCCCTTCAGCCTTTCCTGCATACATCTATCGGCTGAACTTGTGCGTGAGCTGAGAGGCATTATGCATCGTGGGTTTCACCTGCTGAAGCGTTTTTCAGTTCTTGAAGTGGGAGGAACAAAGCATCTATTATGTTATCGATGGAGAGAGAGCGTCCAAACCATGTGAGGAAGAATGTACTGACAGAGGGAGGGAGATTACTTTCTTCTGCTTGAAATGCATGGAGAGATGTAGCCAAAATCTGCAGGATGGGAGATTCCCTGCTGTTCTACCACCTGGAAGGTGACAGCAAGATAATAGTGTTTTCCCTGCACTGGGAAAGCATGGCTCCCGGATATTATTGGGAGCATAATTGTGCAAACTGTAAATCTTAATTCCTGCTGAAAATTAATGAGACGTAGCAGGTGCTTTTGAAAAATTGACCCAAGGAATAAAAAGCAACAACAAATCTGGTATTTCCTAGGAATTAAGGAAAGACAAACATTTAGGATTGGAGCTTTTTTGTTTTGTTTCTTTGGAGGAGAGGGAGTGAGAAATCAATCTTCTCCACTTTTTTTTTCAGTTACCATTTAGTAATTCACTTCTAAAACAAGTAGGAAATCAGACTGCCTTATTTTTTATGATGAGAAGCATTGGAGTTGTAAAGTTCCAGCCTTCTACTTAGTAATCTGCACCATTTTTGAAGGAGAAGAAAGGTGAAAGCAGTTAATCAAATAATGAAAACCAGATAAAGTCATGGAAGCAAGACAAAAATGCAGCCCTTGTAATTAGGCTGCAGTCTCTGTCTCTACTCCTTCTCTTCCCAGCAAAGCTAAAACAGAGGACTTGGCTTGTACCAGCCCTGCCTAGGGCTCTGTGTTGGCATATGCATATGTTTAGGAAGATCTAGTGGTTTCAGCTTGTATTTGGCCTCGAGCCAGCTATCAGTAAAAATTGAGAAGATCATTACATGGGGTTGTTGCAGGGAGAATAATTTCTAGATCTGCCTGTGTCCTCTCGAACAAACTTTCTTTGCAATTTCTTACTCCCTCAAAGTATCTTATTTCTTTCATTGTAGGATCTGCGAGGTATTTCCTACGGGCAGGAGTCCCATCTTTTGTTTCTTACCTGCTTCCTTCTGCAGGGCTCCTAGCTCATTAGTTCCTCCACTGATTGGAGACGCAGAGCTTGTTCTCGCAACCAGGTCATCTTTTTCCCCAAGCTGTATTCTATTGGTGGTATGTCCTTTCTGAAGTGTACCAACGGCCTCCCAGGGCTCACATAACCTCATACAGGCTGCTGCCGTTATGGGGCAAATTCTCTGCTCCTCCTTGTTCACATTCCAACTGAAAACTCTCCAGGCAGACTCCCATGACAAAGTCCGATGCCTCCAGAGTAGAGATGGAAATGCTGATGGTCCTGAGATGTCTTTAGTGTGATGTGAGGAGGGAGTTGCAAAACCATTTAGAGCAGCCTGAGAGATGCTTTAAATTATGCCCAAGCAGCAGAGGCCCAAGCTTTGGAAAGAATCTCCTTCATCTCTTGCTGGTGCCTTCTGGCCTTTCAGCTGTGCTAAGCAGAGCTGTGGAGTGGTTGCATGTGCCCACAACACCATGGTGGTTTCCTGTTTCAGCCTTTCAAAATACCATCCATCAAGCTGCTATCTGGTTCTCATCACAGCCAGCATCCAGAGCGCCTTGCTGGCTCAGTCTGTGCTGGGCTCTGCTTGGGCACTGCACTTGCACCTTCTTTTACTACATTGCTGGAGAGACAAGGGACTGCCCCCTGTACTGATCCTCAGCTCATGTTGGTGGATTTTGAGCTGGGGTCTGGCATCACTGCCTTCAGAACTTCATTGTAAACGAAAATGTGATTTGTAAATTACCCCAACACCTTGACCAAAAATTTGAAACTTTAAAATGTTTAATTTGGCATTCCAAGCTCCAGAGTGACTGCAGTAGGCTTTTATTCTTTTTTCTTCCTAAACATTCCTGAAAAGAAAAGGCTCTGTTCTTGGCAGAGATTAAGTGGGCCAACTTTAAGGGCTAAATACGTTTCTTTGAGTAGGGGATTCTAATGGAAAAGCTGAGCACCAAATTCACACAAGGTTCTTAATTATAGAAGCCAAAAGCTCTTCCAGATGTCTGTCAGCCCAGCATGCTAGATGCTGCCATCACTGGTTTTAATAAAAGCTCATATTCAGCAAATTTACTACTGATTTACTGTATATTACTTAAGCCAGAAAACGTTTTTGCTCTAAAAAGCAAGCAAATGAAGTCCTGATATTTCCATCGGTTGCACTCCAGCATGTCATTCACTGTGCTAGCATCCCATCCACGTCCCATTATTGTACAGAAGATTTTCTGTAGATTGCCACAATTAAAACTGGAATTTCAGGAACTCCCGTGAAGAAGTACATGAGCAACAAATTCATATGAACAAACTGGTAAATGGTGCATGCAAAGCAAGCAAAGCCGCTAACAATGCAAACGTGTACATGACGTGCACGGCCAGACAGGCTTTTCTCTGGAAAACTACCTGTTTGTACCTGCAACTAATACACACCCTAAAGAAAAATGGAAGCTGGGGAAGAAAAAAAAAAAGTTTTAAAACAAATACAGGGAAGGGTGACTTTGAATATGAAAGTGATCAGAGCAAAACAAAGAAAAAAGGCATGAGAGATTAGCTAATGAAATCTCTGAACAATGATGTAATTAAAGTGCATTAATCATTATAAAAGATCATTTCCCTTTAAACATCTGCTCCCATTCGCTTGGCAACAGTCTGGGCAGTGTCATGAGTGATGGGGTTTGGGATTGTGCTGAAGGGCATGTGTTACCTGAGGAGCAACATGCAACATCCCCAGCCTGACAGGAGCTGGAATGGCAGTGCTTAGCCTAGATTCAGGTGATAGCGTTAAGGAAATCAGGAAAAAAATCAGACATTGTTTACAGGGAAAAGGAAAGCCTGCTATGAATCTGAACCCTGCTTTTCAAGCAGTGCAAGCAAAATTTCATTTTGGTGCCAATGGATTTGAATAAAGTAATTCCCCTGGGAAAAGAAGCCCTGTGCACCTGCTGCTTTCGGGGGGAGCCTTAGGAACCACAGGGGCTCATAGGAGAGACCTTGTTCCTGCCCCAGGAGAAATAAGGCCCACCACATCCTTCCTGACTCCTTCCTCTGTTGCACCCTTGCTGTGCAGGCAAAAAAAAAAAAAAAAAGCCATTTCAGGAAAATCTCCTTTTCCTCAGGCTCAGGCAAAGTGTACAGAAGGGCCGCAGGCATTCCTAGCTGCCTGCTAGCCTGCAGCTCGGGGCATCCCCTGCCACCCCTCTTCTGAGGCTGCTTGTGGAACTGCTGCGTGGGCTTCAGTGCAGCCACTGCCTGCAGGTGCTGCTTTGGAGCTTACCTTACCACGGTGCTGCTAGGGCTGAGTGACGTTGCTGACGGGCTGTGTTTTGTGTAGGATCAGTTTGGGGGGGGGGGGGGGGGGGGGGCACACTTTTTTTCTGGTTGTAAATTATATTGCTTAGGGAGAGTTTTTTAAAGCGAGGGACAGTTTTAGTATCCTTGTACAAATCTGAAGCCTCATTGCATTTTCACGCGTTTGGTAGCTTGGGCGGTGATTGCAGGCACGGCTGGTGTCCCATGTGCACCTGTGTCTGTATTTCTGCCCTGCTCTACCTTGGTGTCTGTGTCCGACAGGAGTTGTGCTGCTCTTGCAGGGACACGCCTGAAGGTGGAGCACTTTGAGGGGCTCTAGCACCAAAGAGCCAGCAGTGCAGCAACGCTTATTTTTACACCAGTATTGCTTTCTTAGCAAATCTACATGGCACGGCAGCTGGGGAGTGTGCATCACAAGTGCTGGATCCAGAACACTGTATTTCTACCCATTTCCACCATTTCTGGTCATTCACTGCTGACTTGAGGTCTCCTTCATGGCAGGTAATCAGGCAACCTTTGCCAACCTCTGGGCTTGATGTTACACTGATGGCAAAAATGCTCATGCCTGCATGGATTTCTAAGGGAGGCAGACAAGGCGAGTCCAGATTCTGTTTGGAGAAAGGAGGAGGGCTGGGGCTGTGCACTTGTACATGCTTATGTCACTTTGTTCCCCTTTTTGGCAATTCTGCAAATTCCCAGAGGATGGGTGCAGAGTGTCTTCCCAGCTGGTAGGTAGGGGAATTGAAAATGAACTCAGCATTGATCTTTGCTGTTCAGTTACAGGTAAAATATTTCATCTGATCTGTGCCTGTTAATAACAATACTTACCCTCCCTCATGGGAACGTGCAGTCTTTATAAAAGTGATTGGAGAAGTTCAGATAAAAAGTACATAGTTCTCTGATTGTCAAAACTGGTAAAGTCATACACTGGTATTTAAACAAACAAACAAACAAAAAAATCAAAGCAAATGTCCTCCCTTCTTACAGAACTGCCTAGATTACTGCTGCAGAGATCCAGTGTCAAGAGTTTGGATTTCTCTGCTGTTGTCTTCAATTTCATGATGGTTTAGGTGTGCTGTGCAGTAAGTGCTGTGCATTGCTACTGGTGCGTTGCTGCTGTTGCTGTCTTCGTAGCCCAGTTAGGTCCTGCCTGAGAGCAGGGATGTGCCAGCTGCCCATACAGGCAGCATGTTCAGTGCTACCAGAACGGGGAGCCCCTGCAGGTTGCCAGGATCTGCTCACCACCATATCCCCTCTTTCCCATTTGCTCTTGCCTATTCTAAGATCACATTTGTGCTTTTTGAGGACCTGCTTGATATGGCTGTGGAAAGTGAAGAACATAGCATCTTTGAGCCCTTTTCAGATACGTTTTCATGGCATTGTGTGCGTTTTAGAGGAGAAGGAAGGAGGGAAGGATGGAAGGAAAACTGGCAACTTTAGCTTTAGCTTTTCTTTGGCTGGTGGGTTCTTCGTAGTTCCAACTGCAGCCACTGGCTGCGCAGTAAACAAGGGCAGAACCTTGTGGGAGTAAAGGTGCCTAGGAGTCTGGACCTGCGTAAACACCATCATGTATCATGCAGATAAATAACACACCGTTTCCTTACTGTACTCACCTAGATGTCTTTACCCAGTCTTGCAAACATAGGTATGCAGATCTGACTGCTACATTTTGGTACCCATCAAAAACATCCAACACTTCAAAGGAAGCAAGCAGCTCTGTTCTAAGCAGGTTTCTCTGGAGCCTCCTTCCAAAAAACTGCACAGGTGGAGTTAGGCACATATATCTGAAGCTGTGCTATTGAGATGAATAGGTGTGTTCACGTGTATGGGGTCTGAAAGAATGAGTTGTTCAGTCTTTTTTCTTGAACTCTTTGTGATGCATAGTTTGTAGGCTTTCATTATTTTGTAAGCCATGCATGCCCGCAAATAACTACATTTTTATTTGGAATCTCAAGTGCTATATGACATAGGTTGTTCACTTTAAATTTTCAGTTAAATCAGGTGAGGTTTTTTATGTGAAAGGGACTGTCCTGGTGTCACTGCCACCTAATGGTCAAGACTTTGTAGCTGGGATCAGTTTTCCAGGGTAGGTCCGGTAGATAGAAGGATTAGCCCAGACACCTAAATCTCTCCTATCACAGGTACCAGCCTTCTTATCTGGTAAAAATACACAGTGCTGCTAACTGCCCGCAGATTCATTTTCAGCCCTGAGCAGTCTGTTCTAGAACCTCACTGGACACTGGTGTGTGCATCTTTGTTCTGCTAGCATGTAAGAAAGAAGGAAATTTAATTTTTGGATGGCAAAATCCAGAAAGAAAGGGAAAGCATTAATCAGATGGGTGTAATCTCCAAGGGAAGAAGTAGTTCATTGCAATTCAGCATTTCCCTTTGATGAAAACTTTAGTGAATGTTATTATGTGGAATTTATATGAAGCCTGGGTTTAGGTAATCAGCTTTAATATTTATACTCTTAGGGAAAAAAATTGAATCATTAGTAAGCATGCATAATTAATGAATAAATTATATTTTTCCTTTGTTTTCCTTCAGGTATAAGGAAATGCTAGATCTAGTGATATCACCCAGCCTGACTGTAAATAGAGAGTGCCCTGACAGATTGAAGCTTAACCTTTCTAACATTTATGCCACGGCTCCAGATGACATAGAAGGTAGGCTGCCTCTTTTGCTTACTGTTTGTTAGCTTTAGCATAATGTGTATGTATATATAAAAGGAGAGCTGGCCACGTGCATGGCCTCCACTTGTGATAATTAATTCTGCCGTGTAGCGAGCAATTGAGATTTTAAATTGAGAATATTTGTAGCTAGTCCAGTTGTGGCTGAATTCTTTAGTTCAGAAAAGGTTTGAATGCAGACAGAATTGAAATGTTTTACATGTATAGAAGTCGTTTTATTGTAGGTGTAAACACATGCACGCATGTATGTTCACTGGCATAATCACAGGTATAAAATGTGTTTTGTGTAGAGCTGGTACTTTTGGTCTAGACCCTACTGGAGCCCCAGCCCCAGAGGTGGCTTGAACACGAGCCCTGTGCTTTGGTGGCTGTGCTGCTGTCGGTGGGGTGTGGAGCGCAGGGGCTCCCAGGCCCAACAACACATTGTGCAGCCAAAAAAACATGTTGCCAAAGCAGCCCTGTGCCCCACTTTGCATCACTCTGAGATCATTGCTATCATCTCCAAACGGTTTGTCCTGCTGATCTCTGGTCTGAAGTTTCACATTTGGCAGGTACCAAGGACAAATTCTTTCAGTGGCTGAGGCTCTGATGAAAATCTCTCTTTTCTCTTCCTCCTCCTCTTCCTCCTTCTCCTCCCCCCCATCATGCTGTTCAGTGAAGGAAACAGAATGTTAAATCTGCTAAAAAAATTATTGGCAAGTGATGCAGCTGAACTAGTTCTTGCTAGTACAATCCCAGCTATTGTTTGCTGCGGTCAGGATCTGTCAGCCTTCCTGTTGGAGCAGAGTTAGCAAAATGCCCTGACTATTATGTTTTAGTAGTAGGTTTAACCCTTCATTTATAGGCTCTTAGAAGCCAAGGAGGTGTTTTGCTTGCATGTTTGCTAAGGCATTAGAAATTGTGTGATTAAAGCACGAACATCATGACTGCCTATTTACAAGAGCAGCCGAAGGGATAAGAATCTAAAGGAAACATCCTTTTAAACGTATGTGTTTGCAGAAAAGATTAGAGCTAGAAATGATTTTTAAATACATCATTTTGTAAACTCCTTGGTGCAGGAACTATTTGTTATTATGCAATATAAATAAAAGCCAACAGAACACTTGTACCACAGATCAGCAATCTGTGAGTGACAGCTCATGTTGATAAGTTTCTTACAGAAATAATACAGTATTTTTTCTACAGAATGATCCCCTGTGCTACCATGATTATGTTCTTTTCATTGAAAATACTTATTGTTAATTTGGAAAACAGGAAAATACCTGTGTTTTTGTCAAATCTCAGACTGCCAGAGCTTTTAGTGTGATAAATGCACACAAGTATATGCTCTGTATTACACATACAGTTTTAATTTTAGCAAGTCTAGTTGCAATATTTATTTACGTAGATGTCTACTTAGATGCCTAGCTTGCTATTTTCATGGGTGCTCATCATGATGTGCAATTGTATTAGTATAATTTTCAATTACACATTTTGCCTGTAGATGTACACGTTTGGATAGAAACAAGTAGCTTCAGCCTACCTTTTCCGACAGTGGCATATTGAATATTCACACACAGTAGATCCCTGTTTGGCATTCTTGGCACATGTATTTACTCTGTATTTATCGCTTTCAAAATTAAAAAATCTGAAGATACTGTATTTCTGAAATAGAAAAGAAATTGAGCTTAAGCTCAAACTGCCTGTTCTGCTGTTTTTCAAATGTAAAAAGCATTATATATAACACTTTTTTTTTTTTTTTTTTTTTTTTTTGGTAATGAGCCTCAGATTGGTAGAAATTATACAGATTCTGTTTTCACAATCTAAAACCCTAATTTTCTAAACTGTTTTCTTTCAGGTAAGTCAAAGCAAATTTTTCACAGTGAGTATGAAGGTGAGTCAGGTAAGCCCAGCTTTGGATTTAAAAGCAGTCTTTTTCTATACCTGGTATTCCTGTATCTATAGTATAAACGTTTATATACATTTATATAATACTATCTTTTGCCTTACTATGTTTTATTCTGCTTTATTTATTTTTTTAAAAAACAAAACATCTCTGCCTCTTGCTAGGGAGATAGGTTACTGCTAGCCATATTGTAGACCTAGAGAACTAGGGCAGAGATACTGGTGGGTTTTACTTTTCTCAGGTGCTTCTGGAATACCGGAGCATAGAGTCTTTATGGTTTTGTTACTGCCCATAGCATGGGCATGGCACAGAAAAGCATTCAGAGAGGGGATACCAAAGAGTGGGTGATAGAAGTCTATTTTATCACAGCAGATGCACTGGGATGGGTTTGTTCCTTTTCTTCTTAATATCCAGAGAGAAGAGAGTGAAGCAGGCATCCAGCATGGCACTAGGAAAGATGTTAGAGTCCAGTGCATGGGCTAGTGGGCAGATGGGGTCAATGTGCAGCACAGATAGACGTCCTCAAGTTGGATTTTTCTCTTAGAAATAATAGTAGGCACCAGTGTCAATGCAGTCATGCCCAGCTCACTCCAAAACCTGTTCCCCGTGGTCATCATTGCCTTTGTTACCAGAACCTTTTTTCCTAAACTAACTCAACACTGCAGTAACATTTCTGATCTATTCTAACCTAAGAGTGGTTATTAAACACTGCAGTTATCCCAGAGAAAGAAAAAGGAGTACACAGATATATTTTTTTCTAATTTTGTTTATTTTTAATTAAGTGATCTTTCAAGTTTGTGGGAAAAAGGGCCTCTTTTTTGGAGAAAGTGTGTGTTCTAGGTATTTTCATCTTTTATTGAAATATAATTATTTCTGAGAAAATGCATCTCTTTTTCAGTTTTATTGTTACATATAGAAACATTACACAAATTAACATTCTAAAAAGACAATAATATCTTGTAATAAATATTATTTTGTTAAAACTTATGTACTTCCATTGGGATTTTTCTATTTGTTCAGTTCTATAAGTGAGCAAAGATAAAAATGCATTTAACTTCAATTTACATTTTTTTTTTGTCAGATTAAATGTCTCTCTTTTTAAAACTATTTTGATGTAATTTTCATGTTACAATGTAGAATGACAAAGCCATGTAAAAAATTGTGACAGAAGCTTGTGGAGGAAACAACAATTTAAAAAGAGTTAAACCAGGAAGACTGAATATTTCATATGCAAGCATGTCAAAGCTTTTTGGAAATTCTCTGCAGGTTTATGGCATAACAAGTTACTCAAACCCAAAGGACTACTTGCATGTATTTAGACCTTATGTGTATTTGCATATTTCATTAAATAAAACATACTTTAAATGTTTAATTTACCAACTTACAAACTGCTGAACAAATGAAGTGATTCTGTCTTGGACAACTTTGTGCTGAGGATAACGCTTCTGTAGCACTGTGGGTACATCCACCTCGATGCATGGGACAGCACTGTGGATGTTTTGTGTCTGGCAGTGGCAATGTGCAGGCAGGGGGGACACTGCAGGAGTCTCCCTTTCCATCCAGCGTGTGCTCCTGCATCAGAGATCTTCTTTTCTGCCTGAGTTGGGGCAGAATTTCCTATCCCATGTAAGAAATTAGATGATAGATGCCAGCACCTCATGTGGAGGGCAGTGGTGCAGTAGTCAGCAGAGAACATAAAGGTTGATGTTCTTCTCCCCGGAGAAATTCTTTGCAATTAGTTTAGTGTGTTGATTGACGCAGCCAGCAGATAAAAAGCCAGCAGATAAAAATAAAAATTCTCGAAAAATTCAAGAATGAGGAGATTTACAGTGTTGTGGTTTTTATATTTATTTTGGCTTTACATGTTTTAACTAGCATTTTAAAGAAAGTCAGTCATGATCTAGGAGAGTATAAAAAATAAAATAAAAAAGCAAGGGAACAAAAAGTGCAGTGATCTTAAATAATTTCAGTGATCGTAGCAGACACTTTTGTAGCCTTTAGCATGATTCATCCTACCAAAGACCAACTTCATGACTGGTACCAGTCCCATGCGAAGAAGAAAACGATAACTCAGTCAATCAGTAGCACCCTCAGTGAGAAACTAAAGATATATTTATTTGTTAAGTGGAGAATAAGTTTATCTGCTTCAGCTCTTTGGAGATTCACTCCAAAACAATGTCTCCTAATTACTGTATATTGTTCTCAAACTACCAGTTGTAAAAACGATGGTATCATCTTGGCTGTAGAACAGAACATGATGAAAATCTAAGACCCTTTAATTTTATTTTTTTTCCAGGCAACAGCAAAGCAGCTCCACATTGTCCTCTCCATCTGTACTCCACAAAGTGAGTGTTTCTGCCAAGTGCTGTGATTTTAAAAATGATGTTTTGCTGAACAGCCATTTTTTGAGGACTTCTGTCACCTTAAAATACATTTGTCTTAAGCCTATCCACCTGTTTCTCTGCACGTCTCAGGCCCAGTGAAGTAACCAGTTCCCCTAATCTTGTTAGATATGGAGTGAAAGAAGGTTTGAGGTACTGTGTACTGTACATTTGTATCCCTGGGAATCCAAACCTTATCATTTTGAATGTTGCTTTGTTTGTTGGTGGCCATAGAGGAATATGTTAAAATGTCAGAAGTTTCCCATGACACTTGGTTGTTTGGCAGACTCAACATGAAACATGGCAATCAGAGTACAGAGTTGTTTGTTTGTTTTAACTTGCATGCATTTTGCAGAGTTGAAAAAGTCTCAGTGCATATAGGTAGCTTTATCTTAATAGTTTATATGAGGAGCCATATACTGAAACAAACTTTGGCCCCAGTCTAGTAAACTCTGAGCTCCAAAATATTCATCATTGTTGTAATATATTGTTAGTATTTTATCAAAATGTCTAGAAACATTTTACATGTACTCTAGAAGATCACGTATAATAACTATTGCCTTATGCCTTCTGTTTTCTTGCTCTCAATAGACATTATCCCCATATAGTGACAGTCTCATCTTTCCCAACAATGGCAACATATGGACAGACTCAGTACAGTGCGGGAATCCAACAGGCTGCTGCGTACACTGCCTACCCTGCTCCCGGGCAGCCCTATGGCATACCCTCCTACAGTGAGTACTTGGATACCATGTTACACTTGAAGACATCTTCCTCTTGCTCTTAGAAAAATATATTTGAAGATTTAAGGTTTAGAATGAAAGGTCATTTCTGTTTCATCAGTGTTCTCTTCTTAGGCTTGGAGGAAAATCTGACTTTGTTAGAAATGGTAGGATTACTTTGAATTATCTATCAACCCTTTGATATCCTTGGATATGGTCTTACAAACTAGGTAAGGTTGGAGCTGGTCAGTAACAGGATAGGAGACGGGATGAAAAACACAGGTGCAGTGGGATGTGCTACTTGTAGTAGTAGCTTGTGAGTGTTCCCATGACTCACTGCTAAGACAGTCTCTTGTAGTAAATAAGATATTTAGGTAAAATATATTTTTCCTTCTTTTATTCCTTCTGGGGTTTCAATGGTAAAAGCTATGTTAGGAAAAAAATCTGTATACTATTACAGAAGTACCAAAGCACAGAGCAAAGTAAGACGTGTGAAAAGATAGGAAGTACTACAGTTTTGGAAGACAGTCTATGTTTCAATGGATGGTTATTAGCTGTAAGTGCTGTGAGCCTTTCTAACCCTGGTCAGCTTTGTTCCCTGCGTTCCTGCACAGCCTTGCAAGCAGCTGTGGGGAGATGATGCTGGGCCAGGAGCAGCTGGGGGGTTCAGGCAGAGAACTAACTAAACCAGCGCTCCCGTTGGTGGAAAGCCTGGCAAACCAAGTGTTAAGAGTGTCTTCAAGCTGTGCATGTAAATACCAAGTTCTTGAGGCAATTGGAAAGTTCTTTCCGCTCCTGAAGACCAAAGAGATATTACCCTTGCTTAGGCACAGTTCTTTAACAGAAAGCTTTGGGCTCCTTATTCCCTGCTGATTCCATGAGTGCTGAGTCTTGCAGCATTAAAATGGCTTCATAAGTTCCTTTTCTACTCCTGGTTTCTCTTGTGCTCTTAAACACCTTTGTTTGCTTGGCAAATACAGTATTATTTCCCAACAAGAAGCTTTTATAGAGCTATTGATAAGGCTTTTACCAAAGGGAAATTCAGTGCAACAGTCTGGAAGGCCAGGGAAATGGGCTTGGCAGAGACAAAGCTCTACCAGGATGATAAGAGGAATGTTTTGAGACCCTTTCCTGGAGCTACTTGTGTGTTTGCATCATCTGGCTGATTTCCAAGAAAAACTCTGAACAGTTGTCCTGTTAGAGCAGGTGAAAGTAGAGCCATTTGCTACTGCCTTGAGTCTTTAGGGCATACATACATGTGTCAGGCCCATATGCTGCTTATAAATCCTGCGGATGACCTCTTAGCATCCTTGAGCAGTGATTTCCCTCCCCCAACCCATACACCCTCTCTAAGATACTTGACACAGCATATGAAAAACTCCACCTGGCTGACAACCAAGAACAATGAAGCAGTATTGTTTTTAGGCACAAAAATAAAACTCGGCCAGTTTCTAGACAAAACAGAACATTGTGTGGAAATTAATTTGGTGCTAAGTTATTTCACTGTCTGACAACAATTTTTAGACTTCCAAAAAGGCCCATTTGCTGAAGATTAATTGTAGCCAGGGTAGGTTGAGTGTTTGCATGCGGAGTGCTGATGTAATTGAAAATCATGGGATGTTATGAAAAGAGGCTTCTCTACATACACTTGCAAATCCTCCTGCTCCCCCAGCAGTAATGGACCCAGACGCTTGCACCAAAATATGTTCACTCACTATCCAAATAAACTTCCTGCATTTCACAGTGCAGCATTGTCATGTTGTTGCTAACTAGTACTCAAATTGCATTGCAGTTATTCTCACCTAAAGCTAAAAGAAGTGATTTTACTAGAGAAGACATAATCTGGGAGAAATTATTCCCAACCTGAGCAAATGCAGACTTGTTACTTCTAAGAGTCATTAAGCAAGAAAACAGCATGCTTCATGAAAGGCACACAGATCTGACTTGTCTTTTGGCAAGTTTGCCTGCAAGTGCTAAAAGACAACAGCGGCCTGGGAAGTTTATAAATCCAAAGCCAGAATATCAACAGGTTCTTTGTTTATCCCCCGTACTCAGGATGTGTCCAATGGTCATTTTTGGTTTTGTGCAAATAGCCATGCAAAGGAGGGGGAGGATCACACCCAAAGGGTGCATAATAAGACATACCTTTCAGCTGTTTATTTTAATAATACAGCTGTAGAATCACGGCAGCATCTCGGAAGAAAATATCAGCCCCCTTCACTACAAGCAAAGCTTTCCTCTTGCAGTGCTTAATTCAGCTGGGGCCGCTCCCCCTGTCAATTGCCAGTTTAATTGCCCAATTTTAGTAATGAAAAGATTTTGTGGCTTCAGGGCTTCTCTTCCTGAATTGTATGTTATATCTATCTGAATAGGTGATAACCCCTCCTGTATGACCTGTTAATAAATATTATACTACCAAAGCTGAAAATATAATGTAAGTGGAAGATAATAACTCTATTGAGAACAGAAGTCTTGAGCTTAGTTTGCTGCAGGCCCTGTTGTTTTATTAATTGTTGCTTGCATCTGATAACTGTTCAGAAAGTTCTTGAGTCAATGAGTTTAAGTAATTCTAAAACAAAACTGTCCATAAATTGTTTTTGAAAACAATGTTATTCATGGTTGCTCCTCTATCTTAGCAAAAGTTCATTCAGGTGTGCATACAGGATGTAGCTGACTCAACCATTTGTGGTAAATGTACTTGACTGTATCACTTGAGAGCTGTTTGAGTAATGTCGATTTTTTTTTCTAAAAAGCTAGAAATTACAGGAAAAAAACAAAAGAGTTCATTAGTTTAAAATCTATCTGAAATATTCTGAATTCCTAAACTCACATTTTTATACCTTTATGTGACAAACACTCATGTTCTGTTCTTGGTTTCTACGATATGTTCCAAAGGCATCAAAACAGAGGACAGCCTGAGCCATTCCCCGGGACAGAGTGGGTTTCTTAGCTATGGATCCAGCTTCAGTACCCCGACTGCTGGACAAGCACCATACACCTACCAGATGCATGGTAAGTACAGCTTGTTGCCTTGTGGGATGTGCTATGAGAAGTCACAATAATACAAACCTTATTGGATCAGTTCATTTCCTTTTGCAATTAGAATGAAAAGATTAGGTATAGGCAGTCAGGGAAGGAGAGACGGTAAGTCTGTAGAGGTCTGTTGTGCTCATCAAGGAATTAATTTCTGACAGAAGTACTGGATTTAGCACTTGTGTACCCTAGCAAAACTTTGCATATGACCAATATAAGCTTTGCTTTTCTACAGAGTCTGTTCTTGTTTGTTTGTTTGTTTTGCTTGTTTGTTTTGTTGTTGTTTTGTTCTTTTTAAAATTAATTTTGTGATTGCCTCCTTGGGATTCTTGGGTTAGTGTGAATTCCTGTATTCTGATTGGAAACAAAACAAAAGTGGTTTTACACTTCATGCCAGTAGTAATGGTGGTATTATGCTTCTCCGCAGTGCTGATCTCAACAATCTGCTGCATGGTAAAACTGCTTTATATTATCACCACTAAAGTTAAAAAAAAAAAAAAAAGATAGCTTCATATTATTTTTTTTGACTGTTAACACATAACCAATGCCTGCTAAGATACATCTACCTGTTTTATCTCCTGAAGTACCAACATCATTGAATAACTACAGGCTGTTGAGGTGAAATTCAGAAAAGCAAAGCTGAAAGTGGCTGTTTTTTCCCAAGGTTCCTGAGCTGAGACTTAATAAGTTTAGAATAGCTGTTTTATTACTGTCAAAATAATAACTGGTTATAAAATAGAGAATTGGATTTCCTTGTGGCATCGGTGACTGTGCCTTGTGCTTGGAGCTTTCTAACACTCTGTTTTGTTGTACAACCAGGAAGGCCAAAATACACTTTATTCCTAAAAATAAAACTTATTTTTCATCATTCCATTTCAGAAGCTGTACAAAACACCAGATTTCATGAGAGTCAGTGTTGATTTGCCAACTCCAATAAAGTCTTGAAAGGGTTTAAATCTGAATTGCCAAAAAGAGTGAAGTAAATGAAAATGGTGAAATTTCATTTTGTGATTCACTTGAACTCATTTTTAGCATGGAATTTGGTTTCTTTGGGCATTTTGGTGCTGCTGGTCAGAAACCTGAAGTGCGTATGGGAGGTTTCTGTTATCTTAGCTATAGTAACGTGTTTTTTTTCCTCCAGTGTGTTTTGTTCCTGATCTTTGTGAATTATGTTTGTTTGTTTATATATTTTCTTGAAACTTGCCAAGTCATTACACATGAATCAGAGGAGGAGTATTAAGATTTGGATAAACTCTGTGAAATCTGAACTTAAAACACTGTCCAGGGAATTCTTCAAGGAGTCAACAGTTGCATTAGAAGAACCATAGCATAACCATTTCAGCTTTATCAATCATTTTACACACAAAAAAGAATAATGACTATGTTCTGAGAAATAGATCATGTCCTTAAAATGTCACTCCATCTCTGTCCTTCCTCCTTGAGTCCCATAAGAGTGCAGTTTCGTTCCTCACTTGTAGGTCTCTTACTCTGAGTCCGCTTTGATATTTGTATTGAATTTGACTAGTAAAATGCAAGGATTAGACTTTTGTCTTCTTCTAATCCTCAGCATGTGTGTATTTGAAAGTGCCTTGCATTGAACATGAATTGCCTTGAGTGCATGAATTGAACCAAGCATTAAATAAACAATTCCAAGAGATTAAAATGCAAATATTCTTGCTGTTTCTTAGCAAATACCTTCATTACAGCTGATGACATAACAGTAACACAAATGAACATGCCTCAGGTAGTTAAAACT
Organism: Oxyura jamaicensis; assembly: GCF_011077185.1. NCBI lineage: Eukaryota > Metazoa > Chordata > Aves > Anseriformes > Anatidae > Oxyura > Oxyura jamaicensis. The sequence goes on from NC_048912.1 coordinate 6,206,468, forward strand.
TGCCCAATTTAGGTTCTGGTGACTTGGAAGACTTTCCTGCTGTGACTACATGTATTCAGTCTGCCTAGTTTAAAAGCAGCTCAGGTACAACTGCAGCAGCTCTGCCAGCAGCAGTGCGAGCTTGTCTGTACAAAATGCACATGAGAGGCTGATCCGCTCCAAGATCCAACTGCTGGAGGGAAGGCAAGTGCATTCTGCCTTGTCTTTGTCCTTGCCTCAAAGACTTTCCAAGGGTTGAAAACCACAGAAGAATTATATGACTTGTCCAAGTTCATGTGGAAGCCATGGCAAGGAGAAAGATCAAGTCTCTTACTTTGCTTTTTAATATTGCTGGGGGCCTTTTTTAAAAAAACTCCGGGCAAAGTGTCCTTCTGTGTCACTACACTTAGCTATCCCCCACGTAATGAGGAAAGGAAGGAGAAAATTGTATTTCTTCTCAACCCTGAATGTGAAAGGTGGAGACACGCATGTGCTTTGGTTTTAAATCTGAGAGCAAATAAAATCCTAAATAGTTACATAAACCAGGAAACAAGGTAAAATCCATTTCATTCCAGAAATTATTTAGGAAAGCTAAAGACTGAGAGGTTACCTTTGGCTGAGACTTCATGTACTAGTTTTGTCAAAGCACACATCTCTAACACTGAGGTGGTTTTTGTGGCTTAGATTCCATGTAGGACGTGTTGGAGACACCTGAGTTGAATGTGTCACCAAAAAACAAACCAAAAAGACACGGGGCTGTGGTTTTCTTAATGTTGATTCCTACAAGCTCTATCCATCATACTCCAACTAGGAGTTCAGTTTTTGGCTTCTGTTTTGCTTCTTGAATGTCTCATTTTGAGATTGTGTTACACCGTCAGCAGTGGAAGTCCTCTCTCTTTGGTAAAGCTGACTTGCAGTTATCAGCAGTTGGAGCTGCTGGAGTGTTGCAGCTCATTTGCTGCTTTGTCAGTGAGCTGAAGTGTCATGTATATGCCCTACTGGAGCAACAGCAGTTGTGCTGTAGCCTGACTAGCTACTTTATGGTGGGATACTAATGGTTGTTGCACCACTTTTGACAGAAGTATGGGCATTTTCTTTTCCTGCCTTGGAAGACCAGTGTATTCGTGTCTAGATTTCCGGTGTTGGTTTTGTGTTTTTCTTTTGTTTCCCCAGAATGCAGCTCCCACATGTGCTTTGTGTTAGCTTAGAAGAATCTGAGCTGTTTGGGAAGGCAAACTCTTGACTCATTTGGGACTGAAATGTTTAAGATGGCCCCTTTGCTCAATCAGGAGGTTTGGACAAACAAGTTTTGTGCATCAGAACTTGAAAATCTTACACTTGCAAAGAATACTGACATAACTGCGTGTGTTGTGCCAAAGCAGACTGGGAGGAACTTCATGCATGTTTGTATGAGCATGAATGTGCCCGAGGTACCTTCATATAATGTTTCTTAGGGCAACGCTGTGGAGTTAGATATTTTTATTCTGATTTTTATGTCATTTCAGCCAGGGGAAAACAAATGAAAACAGTATCTGCAAGTGGCAGGTGCTTACTCCAAGGCAAAGGGAGCAGAAGTAAATGTTTCTTCCTGTTGTAAACAAATATTTCAGCCCTTCTTCTCCTTGCTCATGCAGGGGAACAGTCTGAATCTCCCTGACCATACAGTTTATTTACGTTATTGAGTGGTGGTGAAAGGTTTGAGTGAGAAGCTAGGAGCCTTCCTGTGCTGAGTGCTACTGAGGAATGTGCACTCTGTGCTTTCCCACGCTGCAGCACCTGGGGGCAGGGAGGCAATTGTTCCATCTCCTTAACCCAATCCAGCAACTCTCCATGCCACCCAAACTCCAGGACTGTTGGGACTTCAGCCAAGTTCACATCAGTCCTATTGGCCACCCCATTACTGGCCCCAGGCAGGAACTCTTACTGATGTGATAAAACAGCTGAAAGTGCAAATTTTTATTGAAATACTTTCATAAAATCAAATTTCAGGGGGACTTGAAGAGTCAAGCTCTTAACCCTCACCTCAAGGACAAAATATTTATTATGTCATGTCAAAAGAGAGAAGGGATCTCGAAGAGGCTGACATGTGCAGTGGATCAGTAAGGAAAGTAATCTCCAGGAGTGCCTGCTGCTTAGTTTTGTATTTTAAAGTGTGAGGAAAAAATGATTTTTTTCAAGCTTAGATCTGCGAGTGTTTTAAGACAGCAGTAGCTCAAGTACCTCTAAGTGAAATAACTTTGACTGATGTTGGCCTCTCCTGAGCACCAGCTCCCAGAGCAACACAGTGAGGCTGTCTGCAGGCAGGCGTGGGTGGCCAGGCCATGAATCTTGAGCAGCTTCTGCAGGCTATGAAATCCTCTCAGTCCCCTCATTTATGAATTACATGGCCAGGAAATAGGTGTGCTATGCAGTCACGGACTAATGACCTTTTGGGTGACAAATACTTTGTCTCATAAGGCTCCAGGACAAATGTTCTCCTTCAGTAAGTGCCAAGGTAGTTGGAGCTGGTTGGTTTGCTCTCATGTTTCTTTGGAACCAGCACAAGCTCTGGCTGGGATTTGTGTGCCAGGGCCTCACCTCCCTGATGGCTGTTGTCAGTAACGTGCCACTTCTGAAGCCAGATTCTGCTCTCCCTTCAATCTGTCCGTTTTCATTACAAACACAGATGATGCAGATGCAATGTAGTGTTCAGCTTTACATTTTGAATTGCTGTTTCCACCTGTATCCTGGTTCTTTAGCAAGACCAGAATACACTGAAAAGTAATAATGAGGATAAAACATTCTTTCAGTCACTAAGTGGTAAAGAAAAAAAAATAAAAAACTATTTTGTGGACAGCCAGAAGGGGAAATCTATTTTCATGCTCCCATAGCATGAAAATAAATTAAATGTGGAAGGGCTTATAAGCCAAATAGCTAATGCAGTATGTCACACAGACATATAAATATAAAAGATGAGGTTGGCAAGTTCCATAGTCGACAAAAATGACATGAAATTGTGTCGCAAACGTACTATAGATTAAAATAATGATTTTAATTGCCGTGTAGCAGAGTGGATATGATAGTATTTTGGCAGACTGAGTAACATTCAAAAAGACTGAAATCTAGTGTTATTTACTCTGAAGGAGGGACGATATTCTTTTTAATCAGTGCTGTTTACAGCGTTGATTCAGGCCATTAGTGTATTTACAAAAATAATATTTGATAATGAAGCTAAGATTTTTGCAATGTGCGTATGACCAGCTGAGGGATGCCACTTATTTCCAGAGCCATGAATCAGAAGAAAAAATATCAGTTTGAATTAGATCTTTCTGTCTTTAAAATAATACATTTGTAATGCTGGGGGAAAAAAGTGTTGCTTCTATATGCCATTTCCTAACGGATCCTTAAGTAAGTACACAACTGCGGCACTGACTCCTTGAACAACACCATAGGCTAGATATTAGAAATATATTTATTTACTTTTTAACACACATTTTTCTAAGTTTGCATGTTATGAAAATTTAGCAGTTCAGTGGTTTGCTCAGACCTTTGGTAAAATTATTATTCAGTAGTAGAAATGGAATACAAGACATAAAGATTATATTCAGCCTCTGTCCCAAAGAGTTTACTGTCTAAACTGGTAATTGAGGAAAATGGTTCTTGTTGGGCAGGGGCCCAAATAAGCTAATGACATGCACCCACTCTCTTCTCTGGCTTCACTGCATTAATGGTAACAGCACAAACAGACTAGAGTTGCAGTAGGGCAAACTTTTGTACTTCAGCCAAGCATAATCTTACCCAAATGGTTCCCTACCTCAAAGAAAGGGAAGAGCAGGGCTCTCTAAACCAGCACTCTGTGGTTGAATCACTGGTGTGTATCTGTCTGTGATACTATGTCTGCTCGAGCTGATTAAGATTAGTAAAACCATACACTACCACAGCTTATGATAATTATTACTTTCCTTTTGTTTTCATAGGGCTGTAAATAGCTGGTCAGAACATGAAAAAAATGTTCCAATTAAAATGTGTCTTGTTTGGATTGGGTTGCTGTTTTTTTTGTTTCGTTTTTGGAACACCTCTCAGACTCCCCCCCCCCCCCCTTTTTTTTACAGCAACCCTCAGAGATATTTTTTATGCATCTACTCTCTAGCCATTGTGCATATTACAGACAACCTTACCTAGTTTTATAACACCTCATGGGTATTTATCCTTGGTTACTGGAGGAGATTCTTGATGCTGCAAACTGTTGCTTTGGATTTGCGTAGGCAGTAGGTTCTTCATCCAGCATCATCTCTCATCCCTCTGCGTGCTGTTCTCTTCCTGATATGTCTTCCTGTCCCTTGGATTGTGAACAAAGAACAAACTAGGGTTATAGTCCCATGAATATTAGCCCAACAACCTTTTACTCATTTGGAAAGAATATTTTTGGACTTCACGTTAGTGTAACAGAACGGAATCTGGCCCTCCATAGGAGCAAATGAATTATCAAATGCTTAAGGAAATCTTTGGAATGTAATAAACTTGTCATTTAATCAGCTATGTGAAATACTATGAGAAAATTGTGCCCGTGTGTTAGCTAATACAAAAAACCATAAGCTATGTAGAGAGAGCAATAGCAGCCAGCTTACAGAGCATTTCCTGTGGTCACATGAGCATGTGTTACCCCCTCATTGCACATCAGGCCATCTCTTCCCAGCTTGTCATTAATTCCTAGACAATGCCTTGCTCTTCAGTTAAAATGACAGCTGGTATGAAACTATGAAATTGCACAACAGTTAAAACTGTGCAGATACTGCAGATACTGTTGTTGGGCAGGAAAAGATTTGACCTTTTTTTTTTTTAATAGCCAAATTCATCTACCCACAAAATACTTTTTACATTACAAAGGAAAATTCAGTTACGTAACTGGGATAAATTTCCTTTGCCAGGGAATTGCAAAGTAGTATTGAGTTCAGTACAGACATAAATTTGGGGCCAAAGACCTACGCAGTGAAATTCTTTGCTACTGCTGAGCATTTGTTTTCTTTGTAGCGTCTGTTCTGATCAGCTGTCAAGTAACGAATGAATAGAAAGTGACATATATTTTGTGCAATGCTGATTTGAAATGGACTAATCATGGATGTTGCTTATGTTTGTGGAATGAATTGCTTACGCTTGAGACAAAGTAAAATCTGAATATTTAACCGATTGAAATGTTTTATTATGCTTGAAACATTTTGGCCCTTGTCAGTATCTGGATACTCTTTTCAAAGAGATGCCTGAATTTCTTGCACTTGTGTGCAAGTTTGTGTGTTACATAGTTAATGTGAGCACATAAATATCTATTTGGCATGAACAGTTAGTTCTACATGCATGAATTTTGCAAAGGTAGCAACATGTTTAATTTTAAGCTTGATTCTTTTAAATATTTAGTGATGAAATATGCAAGAAGGGTAAATCTCAATTTACACTTGAGAAATGTGGATCACACTTTGGCATACAGATAGTGAACCCATAAGTCCCAGAAAATGAAGGAGACGGAGAAAATATTCTCAGCAAACTGTCAATCAGATGCCTTAGATTCATAAAATTAAAACCTCGGTAGCAAATGAGTAGCCTCTTTCAAATGCTTCTGCTTCGCAGCTGGTTTGCATTAGTTGCAGTCTGAAACTATGGCAGCAAAGCTGTCCTCTGCTCCATGGTGAGTTCAGCGGGGAGAGGCCTCTCTTCAGGAGGGGTCAGACCTCACTTTTTACAGTGTAAATACAAGTTTCCCCAGAATAACAGCACAGTCTCCCTTTCAAAGATTTCTAAACACCAGGGGCTGACCATGCTACATTTACTTTGTTTAAAAAACAGCTATCTTACAGGAGAGGGAACTCGTGGGGAGAGGCAAAGGTGTTGACAGTGATGCACTGTAAGCTTCAAGGATCTGTGCTACTGAGACCCCAGGAGAAAGCCCTGCCTTAACTTTGCCTATTTACTGCTTTTTTGGTGCTTCTCTTCAGAAGCCTTACATTAGTAAGGTTCACCACAGAAAATTCCGGGGGTGTCTTGTAGAAAACATCAGAAAGACTGTTCCGGGCCTGATATCCATAGCATCTAGCTGCCTGTCTGGGTGTTGATGTTGAAATGAAAAGTGTGAGTGCTTCCCAGTGATCATGGTGAACACCGTACGTCATCACTGCATAGACTGGCCAGGCCATATACTAGGCAAAAAGGTGTCTGCATGGATTGGACAGGCTTTAAGGCAAAAAGAAATCTTAAAGTTTAGCTGTAACCAAGATAATGTGACTATGAGAGATTTCCAAGATTATGGTCCTGAGCAATAGCCAGAAAGGTATGCGTAGTCATTAAGAAAGGAGGGCTTAAGAAGTGGCAATTAAAACATCTATTTTAGCTGTTTTGAACTTTAGGTAATAATTTGACTTCTGCAAGGAGACCTGCAAAACAAAAGCCAAGATTTAAATTTATCCTAGAAAGGTCTCCTTGTTCCTGGATCTGTGTTCTCCTTTTTCCGTATTAATATTTTGTAGATGCCTTTACAGCTGAACAGATTGGAAAAAATATGAATAATGAAACGGTCAAACATTACACTAAAACCCTTTTACATGAGGCTGTGCTGAGATTTCTATTGAGACCTCAGTTAGAGACCAGACGGGTGCATGTATTTCAAAGGAAACAATACATCTTTGCTATAATGAGATCTTAAATCACAGTTTTGACATCTCATACAAGTGAGAGAGCTATATAGCTAATAAGAAGTGGATGAGAAAAAGGGAACATTTTTCATATCTTAGTGGAGGTTTGGTAGCTAAGAGGTGGCATATGTGTTTGAATCAGCTTATATTTGCAGTTAACATTTCTGCTTTAAAAATAATTAAGCAATTTTAAAATTATTGTTCTCTTTCATATAGATGCAACATCAGCATAGAAAATAGTTGAATTAAAGAGATGTTTGGGTGTTGTGGAGACTTCTCTTTATGGATTGTATTTTCTTCATTTTTGTAGGTCAAAAAATCATCAGATGGTAACAGCTTGGGAAATTATGAACTTGGCCTTGATTATTCAGTTATAATGCAGTTCGCATGGAATACAGAAGCTTCACTGAATAATTGATTTGGAACACCTAATAGTATTTTATTGAAAATATCTACAAGGCAATAGAAGAGCTAGTATAAAATTACATATGAAATTTACATTAATTAGCGTACCTGCATAGGCAAGCACTTGAAAGTTAGGAAACGTGATTCATGATACCGGTGCAGTATTGGTACTGCTTTTTGTTTTACCTCCTTTCCAAGCACCATGTGAGATAATGCTCTAAATAGAGCCTTAAAAAATAGAGCACAACCATATAATCAAAGACTGTGTTGATGTTTGCGGACAAATAGGGTCTGACACTGCTTCACTTAGCACAGGCTTTGCAAATCAGGACTTTCTTAACGGCTGTGTTGGCATCAGATAACCATCTTGCATGTTGGTTGTTTGTTTCTTTACATGTAATTTGGATACACTTCCTATTTGTATTGGCAGGGTTCAAATACTGCAATTTATGCTCTACAGTGTTGTGACCTGTAGAACTACAAGAATACCTGCACTGTCTGAAGAAGAGTCCAAGAGCTCACTGAGAATTATTAAGGATAAAAAGAAGAGGACATACATTTGGCTTAAAAAGTCTGTATCTGGCAGAGTATTGAAGCTCATGAGGCAGTACCAGGCAGATCATTCTGCTTTTGTCTTGTTTTTCATACCTTTCTCTGAGCATCATCTGTTGGCTTCTTTTTTTTTTTTTTTTTTTTTTTTACCTTCCCAGAGGTATTGCAGTACTGAAGCAGTGCACAGAGGGGCTGGAAAAGCCTTGTGGCAATTGTCTGGCTCTAGGAAGCGGTCAGTAAAGTTACCATGATCCTAAACGATGGGTCTGGGAGAGGAAACATGCTGTCCAGCTTCCTCTTTTCTTGTCTCTTGGTATTTATAGAGATTTGTCATGCTCAAGGGGAAGGGAATTGCTAGATACACAGCTATGCTCACAGACCAGGTTTTTACCTCAGTTACATGACAGCAGAAGTTGTAGAGCCTGTTTGATTTTAATGGTGACCTGGGAACTCATAACCACTAAACAGAATAGGAGGTGTCAAATCCAGCTTTCCTTTATCATGTCCAGTTATCTGTCAGTGGGGCTGCAGCAGAGTTGTGCCCCGCATCAAACCTGCAGCAGGAGGAATTGTTAATCTTTGGAGTCCCCCAGATAAAGTCAGTTTTGCTGATTGCTTATTTCAGCAAGGGATTGCACAGAAACAATCTACCTTATTGTTCAAAGGATGTTCACTTTTTAGCCTAAAACACTTCCTTGCAATTTGTTCTTGAAGACAATCCAATGTGATTTCCTTCTGGAGCTGCAGCATCATTGGATTGGAGTGGTTAAAAGGAACGCTTTCTCAAAAAAAAAAAATATGATAAAACTGAATTGCTTTCCCAGGGCTCAGATCCTGAGAGTGAACGTAAACCATCCCAGCACTTTCAACACCATTGTTGAGCTGGATTAAGCTCTACAGGTGACCAGGCTCCAAAGCACGGTAAAAGCCAGGCCTGTACAAGTGGCTTGGTTATCGCTCGTTAAAGCTCTTTGAGGCTCTGTGCCTTGGGTGCTCCCAGGAGCAGGCAGCAAGGGAAGAGCTCTGACACAGAAAAACTGTACTGCGAACTGTGTTTTATACCAGCATTCGAAGTGCCCACAAACACCTGGTCAGGTTAGCTGGAGTGGATGGGATTGTAGTGGGAGAAGGGGCATATTTTAAATGGGCTGCGTGCCAGGGAGTATTATCTGCAGGAGGTGTTTGTATGCTCCTGGGAGCAATATTCTTTAATAGACACTGCTGATGTCAAGTGCTATAACATGGTAGAGCTGAGCTTTCATCTAGGTTAATATAGTGTGCTCTTCCCCATACTGTCTGAGCCCATCCAGACAGAAATACAAGACTGTTTTTGGGGAAGGGTTCATGATGCCTAATGGCAAACAGTTGAGCAATATGCTGCAAAGTACATATGGGTTGAGTTTTTCTTCTCCTTTAACAGGTCAGATAGTCTTGAAATACCTCCACAGCTGACAGCCATGCAACATTTTATGAGTTTTCTTGCCCAATAAATGCAGGCAGATGTTGTAGGATTTGGAACATTACAAGGCACTGGAGTATAGTTGGTAGGAGGTAATTTTGAGGAGTGCTTAACCTCTTGCTAAAAAAGTAGCAGCTTGGAGAAGGCAATATTTACTACAGGAAACATTAGCTTGTCAGAGAGCTAAAGCACTGCAAGGAACCTTTTTGAATGACCATGCAAATCTTCATCCAGATGTTCTTCATGGCGTAAAGTAATGCACACTCTGCTGGGAGTTAGACTAAGGCCTTTCCTTGCCTTGCTCATAGTCAACATTGTTTCCTTTAGGAAAACAGCTTGCTAATGTAAGATTATACAAGCCGTTATAGGCAAGCTTGTGAAATACCATGCAATTCAACTGAACCCTGTAGGCATTTATTTTATTAGTGCTAAGTGATCAAATAATCCTTTGAGAGAACTCCCCCTAAAACCGCTGTGTGATTCATCTCCGAGTTAGAGGAAGCACTTCAATCTAAACGTCGTCGTTCTTTTTCAGGCATATTCAGAAGGGCCCATGGCAGCTCTCCTCCAGACCCCCTTGTCTCAGTCCAGCTTGCCATGTTCTGAGTCGCAAATAGTGCTGGCTACCCAGGGAACTGTGATAAGGCCCTGCTGTCCACCTTAGCTGAACCTGGCTGTCTCCTCTGGTTTTTGAGTATCTTATTGAATACTGGAAGTACAAACCATCTGTTCTTGAAATATAGTGGATTATTCTTATCTGAGCAGCACAGGAGACTGAGACAATACCTTTCTGATGACAGGGCCCCTCTGACCTGTGTAATGCAAGAACACAAACTAATTTTCAGGCTTGCTGTGGTATTGATCCAAACTACACCAGAGGTCCATTCTATCTCTGCAATCACAAATCTCAAAGACACCAATAATCCTGTGTTGTACTGTGTATTCATAAGCTGAAATAAAACTTTTTTTTAGCCGTGCCAGAGTTTAGTTCTGAAGATACTGAAAATGACTGCAAATATTCCCTTATTTTCCTTACTTGCCCTTGCCTGAAAGGGAGAGGAAGAAATACAGCCTGTAGCTGCAGCAATGGGAAGAGCAAAAGGGAGAGTCTGAGTAGAAGGAGAAGCCGGTGTGAAAATTTTTGCAGTAGCAATGCATACACCGTTGAAAATTATCTTTGACCATGGTATAGATTTGAAAAATATTTGAATTAAAAATGGAATGAGGGAAACATAGCAAATGAAATCCATCTGTATGAATGCATAACATCAATCAGCTCACAAAGAGTTTCTCTATAAATATTGCCCTTGGACACTCATAGAAGGAAGGGCCACATCTACTTATCAAGAAGCCATGGCACTGAATATGTACAGCATATGCATGGCTTTTATGCGGTGTCTTTTCATGCAAGTGTGTTTGTGATATACTTACTTTAAAGGGAAAGTTTTTGGTACCATACATCTGAAGAGCTGTTCTTCTCCAGAATCCAGATTGTTTTATTACCAGCTAAATGTTCTTTAAGCTACCTGTGAATGAGGGCATTGTGACATTTAGCAACTGGTTTGATTGAACACAGATGTGAACCATATTCCATATGGAGAAGATGCAAAAGCAGAGATCGTAGGCTTGTTTCTGATTTGCAAGCAGGAATTTGAATGCAATTACTCGACTTTGAGCTACCAAGATAGTTAGAAACAAATTACTCACTTGCTCATCTACGGTGTGTTGCAAATGTAAAATCAGCTGCAGTTTGAGACAGTGTGCTGTCTTCAGAAGTCAGGAAAATATGCCAACGTATGGCCATGAAATATGCCAATGAAAGGAAAACTCCTGTAAAAATGGGTGGTATCCATTCAGAAATGGGAAGGGGAGAAGCATTTATGTACACTGCTTACCCAGCAGCTTCCTAGAAGTGCCCCACTGAACATAACTGCTGCTTTTCTAGTGTCATTCCAAACTACCTCTGAATATTGCAATGCTATTATCTAGGAAGGCATTTGAAATTAAAAAAAAAAATGGGAACAGAGATGAATTGCTAATGCCACTGTGTAAGGTTTGTTTTCCAGTGTTTTTTGAGTGTGAAATTTCATGCAGCAAAATTAATTTTATTATTGAAATTTTTATTACTTATCAACAACTTAGGAAGGAAAAACCAAATGTTTGGGGCCAGTTTTGATGTGGGTTCTGAGTAGCTCAGTTCTGTGAGGTTGCTCACAGAAACTGGAACTAGCAGGGCTCATTCTCTGCTCTTCTTTGGGTGAAAAGGGAGGTTTTATCTTTGTCTTCATTGACTGTGGTGCTTGTTTGTTTGCCTTCCATTTGAACTGATTGTTCATCATTGAAAATGTGGTCTCTCCAGGAAATCTAGCCTGCAAAGTAGAATAGGGACTGAGCTGTCATCCCCATGAGAGACGGCTCTAGTCCCCAAGACAAACGTTGATGTTGAGTGCAATTAAAAGGAAACACTTCTGAATCTGGATTTTCATGATCTTTTGGTTTCATTACATTAATTATTTTTGTTGTTGTTGTTTTTCCCCAGCTTTTCATCCTTATTCAGCTTGGAAGAAAATCTGATTTTTTCCTAGCTTTGGTTGCTTGTTTTTCTCAAGTGTCCTTATCTGTACCTGTTCTGCTCTAACAAGGCTGAGCTGCCAAGAGATAGCGAGCTTAGCAGCGCTGAGAATTCCTGGGGTTCTGAGAGCTTCCCTCTTCCTAGTGCAGTACTGTAGGAGAAGAACAAGAGGACTGTGTTTGATCTCAGTTCAGACAAACATTACTCAAGTGATACTCCTACTTGGTCAGGATACTGTCAGGGGACAGAATCAGTGAAGATTTGCCAAAATCTGTTCCTAGACCTGCTGCACTTAAGGCTTTGGGAAATACCAGGCTTAAACACAGGTAAAAAATTAGGGCCTTTAGTTTCTGTCAGCACCACAGTCCTTCCTTTTGAAAACCTGCTGGGCAGAGGGAGCTGCATTGTGAAAGCTTGCGGGGTTACCTGAACTTGCACCTGGGGTAGCTCAGCTCAAGTGGCAAAAGTATTCCACAAAAGCACAGTGCAAAATCCACCAGGTAGCGTCTAGTCACAAAGCACTGCAAGAAGCTGTGGAGTCATTTCCTCGTCCTCTCACCCCTGTATTTTTTACCCTCTTCTCCCTGCCCACACCCCACCGTGTGTGCACGGACCCACTGGGGTTACACGGCTGGTGCAAAGCTCAGAGGAAGCAGGTTACAGTAGTGCAGGTCTCTTCTTTTTGTAATTCTCTCAGATCATTTGGAAAGCGGGAAGCTATGGTATCATGTGCAGGTAGCACAGCTATAAACGTGTTCTCATCACAATTTACACATAAAGCGTGAGTCCCTCGAGGTAACTCATCCCCCTCTTGACAGCTTTAATAAAGGATGATGGATTGTTTCTAAATGACAGTTTAGGAGGATCAAAAATTCCCCCCTGTATTGTTTCGAGCTCTGGTGTACAAGAGCTGTTTTGTGTTCTGTGAAAGTTGTTTTTGCCTGTAAGCGCTGGGGCTCTGTTACTCCCTTTCACCATGGTGAGAACTGCTTGTTTACCACAGGAATAGATTCCTCCTGCTGCGTACTCGTCACAATTTTTGAAGAAATGTGGAAAAGCAAAGCCTGGCATGGGTAGGAGGTGGGGAAATGCCAATAGCTGAACGTGTTGCCGCTGTCAGGATGCTGCTCTGGGCGGCCTCCCTGTACAGGCTGTGCGGAGGAGGAGGGATCGGGTGCTGCGCTGGCTTTCCTCCCAGGGTTGCCTCTGAGGGGTGAATGCTAGGGGGAGGCTTTACCTGAACCCACCTGCGCTGGCTCAGCTCTCCCCAGCCAGCATCCAAAGAAAGCATTAGAGATCCAGCACTCACCTGCACTCTCTTTCCCCCCTCTCTGCCCTCTTTTATTTTTAAAGGCTACATGTGGCAGCAAATTAGTTCTGGAAGGCAGATCTTCCCTCTCGTTTCTTTTTGGCGTGAGATTTATTTCTCATTGCTTGTGCTTTGTAGCTACGCTTGGCAGAGTGGAGTTTGTTCAGCTGTCCATTCCCTAGCTAATCTTGTGTCTTAAAATAAAAACAAGCAAGTGGATCTTTGGAGAAAGGATGCCACATGACTCTCTCCACGTCTTCATGTGGCTAAAACAGCACTGCTCAAAATCATTCCTATGGTAAGAAACACGTTAAGAAGAAAAGGCTCTTTATTAGGGCCAATTTCTCAGTTGATGGTGCTCTGAGATGACAAAATGAGGCCTAGACAAGAGCCCACTGTGGCTGCACAGCAACAAAATTATACCTCTTTCACTGTATTTAGGTCACTGTGGAAGTAGTGGGGCTGAGTGCCTTTTGGAGCCCACCACCTTCTGTTAGGATGGAATCAGCATAATCCAGCTTTTGCAACTTGTACATGAAGCTATCCCTTGATGCATACATCCAGAGTTAAATCGAGGCTAGAACTTGCCCACAGATCTAGGATCCAGGGGACAAGAAGCTCTTAGTCATCTGTCAAAGGAGGACTGTCCGAACCTCCTGTTTTCTGAACCTTTACTTCTCTGCCATGAAATTCTTGCAGTAATGCTTCCCGCAGCTAAGAAGCTTTGGCAGGACATCAGCTACTTTGTTGGGAGGGAACCATGTAAAACTCACCTGTCCATCCTTTCTCTTCTTAATATCACAGGATGGAGCAATGTTTTTGCTCCCTCCTGGCCCAGAAGCTTCAGTAGTATTATTGTTGTTTGGGGTACCAACACCTGAGTACAAATTTTCAAACAACCTTCTAAAAATTTGTAGGTACCTGGTCCATAAAGACAAGATTCCAGGACATACCTATGCATGAAAGTGTGTGTATGTGACTGCAAATGTAATCCAAGGTGTTTTCTTATATATAAAGATCTTTTTTAAAAACAAACAAACAAATAAACTCTTCCATTATGTATTGGAAAAAGCAGTGACAGAATTTTAAATTGGGTCGTTGTCTTTGAATGTCTTTCAGTAAGCAGACCTCAGTATTAGCCTGCAGTCTTTACCGCCTATGTTTGTCAAGATTTATTGTATGCTTATTTCTGGGGAGCAGGTACTTTTTTTCCTGTTGGAAATTCTTTATTTAAATATATCCCACTGTTCTGATTGCTGCTGTGTTTTATGAGCGTGATATTCTCTCCCTTAGGCACAACAGGGATTTACCAGGGAGCCAACGGCCTGACAAATTCTGCTGGATTCAGTGCTGTGCATCAGGTATGGCTCAGCATTTATTATTGGCAACCTTGTCACTTATTTTAAGCACCTGGGAGACTGGCAGATCAAAGAGATTATCCTGGTGTTTACATATATTTAAGGAAGGTTCTAGCGTGTGTTTTTGCCGTGTGCCATTTTGGCCTGCTCGGGTGGCCTGGCGCTTAGTTTTAAGATGTGTGTGTCAACACACATGCTCCTGGAAGTCTCTGCTGTGGCGTTGCGCAGCAGTTCCAAGAGTTTCATCATTTCACTGCCATCTTACAACTTTCAGATATGTTTTCCATCTTACACAGAGAGCTCCCCTTTTAGGATCCTGTCCTCTGCTGTCTTGGCACTGTGTAATAAATAGGAACAAATTGAAAGAGGTGCTGGCAGGTGCTGAATACTGAGCCATCTGAGCCGTCTCTGCACTTCCTTCTTTGAGAGTACACCTGTCTGTGGGCTTCATGCTTCAGATACCTTGAGAAATGTGTGTGTATAAATAAACAGCAAGCATAAATGCACAAGACAGATGTTTTTGCAGTAGTAGATGGCTTTTCTGATTGGACCAAACAAATGCGTACACTGTCCAGAAGATGTTTTTTTGTTAGCCATGGAGCAATAATTTCAATCACTAGTCAGCAAGGTGGTTGTTCTGACTCATATTTGTAATGACAACAGTGGGCAATTATTGTTATTACTTCAGCTTTGGCTACAAACATGGTCGATAAACACTGATAGAAGTGCATTTGATTGAAGTATAGAGGTTACCTGCAAAAAGGAAAAATAAGTGGGATGTTTTCATCATTTTGCGGTGTTCTTTAAGAGAAAACAATGAATTTCTCTCATTTCATTTTCAGCTTAATTTTTATTTTGACAACTAGAGTCATCTTTGTTCTTGAGAGCTCCATGGTGACTGAGAGTTAATGAAATAGTTGTGTCAGACAAAGATGTAAGCAGTTAAGAAGAAAAGGGCTTTTAGTCTTTCTAAAGGCTACTTGTTATTTAATTTTATTTAATACCAGATGCTAACAAATGTTTCTGAGGAAACAAAAACCTTTTGTTGAAAGACAGTATAGTTCTGTATCTAAAACAGCAAACCAGGTGGACAATAGCAAGGGTTGCAATTAAAAACAAAAGAAACAATTTTTTAATATAATTATCCAGAGAGAAGTTTTTGAATCTATGTCAGTGTCATCCTGCTTCTTACAAAGAAGAACAGATGGGCAGAGCATTACGAAGTTTATTTGGGACCTTTTAAAACAAGACAAAGAATATCATGATACCTCAGCTCTGAGATCTCTCACACCTTGTATTTTTAGTTCATTTTTCTACAGACAGGGAAGATCATTCCGGCATTTAGTTCTTACTGAGGCAGTGAGACAATCTCAAGTGTGAGCATTTCTGCAAAACAATTGTTAGATTGTTTTTTTTGATTTTTGTATCCTGTTTGAACAGCTTATCAGAAAATGTTGCTGATCATGGGAAAATGCAGCCTACTTTGCTCCTGTATAGAATTGTTGAGCCCTGTAATGCAAAATGTGTCAGCGCTGATGAATAAAATCCCATAGAAAAAGCAGAATTTGCCTGATTCCTGACCTCTTGTTGAGACCAGCTAGTTCTAATAAAGTATTAATGTATTTGGGAGGAGGAGAAATGTAATTTCATAAGTGAATGAAACATGGTTCTTTAGCAAAAGGCTTCCTGAGCCATGACTTGCTGCATGTGTAGATAAGACGGCCTTGCCATATGTGGTGCCTTATTTATTTATAAGATAACACCAGTTATACACAGAAGTTACATGTTTCTTTTTTCCTCAAAGGAATATTCTTCATACCCAAGCTTTCCACAAAGCCAGTACTCACAGTATTACAGCTCCTCCTACAACTCTCCCTACATGTCCACAAACAGCATCAGCCCTTCAGCCATCCCAACCTCCACTTATTCGCTCCAGGAGTCTTCTCACAATATCACCAGTCAGAGCACAGAATCGCTGTCTGGTAGGTACATTTCTTCTGTTGTTAGTTTTGCAGTTCCTGCCATCTGTAGACATAAGCCCTGTAACCTTGTTGTTGGAATTTCTTTAAATACATGCATTTACACGGATAAATGAGATTTTCTAGCACATAACAGTTCTGCTCACGCAGTACAACACAGAATTTTGGGAAGAGACTCAAAAATACAAGTTCTGTAAGACCATCCTGTGGTGTTTCCATGAGTACGCCTGGTTTGATCTCCTCTAAAGGTAGAAAATAATTGCATGCAAAATCCAGATTAGTACGAAGTGCTAATGTGTTTAGCAATGAGTGGCATGCTCTGAAAAAGCCCCAGAGTTTCCTCACTTATTAGCCCACATCTCCATCAAGGTTCATGTTCACTCCTAATAACAACATATAATATATGCATTCATAAATAAGTTCATCGATAGAGAGTCTCTCTTAAAAAAATAAAAAAATAAAAAATCAGCACAAACGGTTTGTCTAAGTTAAAAGTTCAGGATGAATTCCATGCAGAAAGTCTTCAGAATTTGTGGCCTCTCTTTGAGCGCTTAATTCTTAAAGTTTTGAGGCTTAAATGGTTTATGGAATTATTGACAGATTATGATCCTCCAATGTACTGTTCAAGTACAGTCTTCAGATATCCCTTCCCTACTAAAGTTTTCATTGGCATGCAATAACATTTATATAAAATGCCACATAATTTGAGGATGATCACAGTATACGCCCATTGTAGGTCTGCTGACTTATGGAACAAATCTGAACATCTGTGGTTGCTCTGAAAGAAAAATAAACTAATATTGGTTGTTAAAAAGAAGCGGTCACAGATTGCTCTGAAAGCAGTTGGAGGATTTTCTGTTCTTAGATCTTATCTCAGCCTTTTTGAGAAAGCATGGTTTCAAAAAAGGCTTGTTAGGCACAATCCAAGCTGCTCTGAAGAAGAATGTGGTTATTATAGGAAGCTGGAGAGGCCACAGCTTAGCAAGGTGAAAAGAAAAATATGTTTGAAAAGGATTTGTAATGTAAGGTAAGTGAAATCTGGACAGGTTTATGAAACTCCAGCCAATCAAAACAGATACTTTATACAGGGAAGTTTACCTGTCTCTTCTCAGCTATTTCTAAACTACTGTCCCTTGTGAAATGGAATACAGCTAAACAGGCTAGCTATGTATTTTTAAAATAAAAATTGATGTTGAAAGTATCTTTTTAATCATGAGTATTCATTGAGTTAAGAAAACATATCATTTCTGCAGATGTTGAATTGATCCTCATTTCCTTTTCCACTTTCTAATTTCTCTCTTGGAAAAGGAGGAGGGAGGGGTAAAACTCAAAAAGCTGTGTTGTTTTTGTGTTTGTTTGTTTGTTTGTTTGTTTGTTTTGTTTTTTGTTTTGTTTTGTGTTTTTTTTTGTTTTGTTTTAAATTTAAAAATGTGCTAAGGTTCTTGAAGTGACACATCCACTTCAAAATGTTTTATATAAAGTCTTGGTGCTTTCTGAAATTGTTGCAACTAATTGTAGAAGTTATAAATCATTTCTCTAACAATGTCAGCTATTGACATGAAAAGAGATTTTCTGATAGTGTTTGCATAATTTTTCTGGTGCTCTCCCCTAAAAGCTTTCCCGCTTTTATTATAATGATCGGTGCAAAATTTAAGTTTACAATGGAATTCTTTTTTTTTTCAAAATAGGGGAATATGCAACAACACCAGCAAAAGATATAGAAACAGACAGACATCACAGAGGTTCGGATGGCAAGGTACGAGCCCGGTCAAAAAGAAGCAACGATCCTTCCCCTACTGCTGACAGTGAGATTGAGGTAATAACATTAACTTACATTCCCCTAGTAAATCCAGCAAAGAGAAATGATTGCATCTATTAGCATAACTGACTATCAGATTAGTGAGTTGTAAGAGCCAGAGTAAAATCAGTAATATAACTGAAGCCTTTTAAATTGGGTAGTCAGAATAATCACAGTTTCTGTATTATTAGTATCTCAGGCTCTTAGCATCTCAGACGGTTTTTCATACGTACGTTTTTTTACTTTTTGCTTCTTGTAAGTCTGCTGTTTTGTTCTCCCAACTTGACACACAGCAGGTGATTTCTGTGATTGTTAGGAGAGAAGACTCTCAGGGCAATCAGCATGCACTTAGTTCCAGAATTCTTCTTTCATTTTGCGTGCTTTCGCAAAGCATCTGCAGTCAGTGCTCTAAATGGGCTTGCGATCTTAAAAAGCTCTGGTCCAACAGGACATATCTCCTGAATGAACAAATCCTTGCAATTGCGTAATGTGTAACTGTATTTCTCTTTTCCACCCCGTCTGTCATCACAGCGTGTATTTGTGTGGGATTTGGATGAGACGATAATTATTTTTCACTCCTTACTCACGGGAACCTTTGCATCCAGATATGGGAAGGTAAAACTTAATTTTTTTAACATTACTGCTTGTCCAGCCAAATTGCATTGGGAACTGTGGGGGCAGCTAATAAGACAGTTTTTCAAACAGATGCTGCTGATTTTATTCAGACACATTTGTATAAATATGTCCTGTGGTATTTCCTTCTAATGTGAAAATTTAATTTACCTCTCCTTCATGTTGCAAGTAGCCCCGTGTTTTTCTAAAGCTTGTATTGTTGGCTGCTGCTAGATAGGACATCAGGATGTTCTTTTAATTCTGTCTTCTGCTAAAAAGAGCCTAGCCAGCAGCCAGAGAGCAGTAACTCTGGCCTGAATGAGGTAACATTTTGTTGTTGTTGTTGTTAGAATGATGTTTTCTTTTGAATCTCAGACAACTTTTTGTTGGTGGTGGTGGTTTGGTTTTTTTTAGAAGAGATTTTGTATTAGTCTTGGTTACCACAAAGACTACTGGCTCTTCTTCCCACATAGCTGCTGTGGAATACATTTTTGAGAGTTTTAGGAATCAGATCTTCAGCTATCCATGCGTCAGATACCCCCCTTTGAAACACTGACAGTTGTATTTTTTAGGCAGCTCTCTGTGGCTGAACAGACACAACTTGGCTGCTAAGGAGAAAATGCTGGGTCTTGGATTTAGTACCACGTGCTTCAATTTCTTCCTAAGGCAGCTTTTTATGATAAACACTTAAGTCACTTTGAATTACACAATGTCAAACACTTTTAAACGGGTGGGAAAAAAGACAATATCATTACCTAATTAAAGTGGATGACCTAGTTGGCAGCTGTTTCCACACATGGCTTTTGAACAGTCAGCTTCATCAGGAGACTGGAAAATAACCCTGCTTCTCTCTAGAAAGCAGAAATATGATTTGACATCATTTCATGGCTTTAGCAGCTGTACTTGTTTTACGACAGTTATAACAGGCTGAATGTGTAATTAGTAAGATAGATTTATTGTTCGCTGTTAGATGTGCACAGTTGTAAAAGGATATAAAATGGTGTTTGTGGTGTGGAAGTCTACTGCAGCACTTGGAATGCTGCTAACACTTCTAGCAGCACCCTCTGAAAACCAAGCATGTGTTTCCAAGCAGGGATTTATTCAGACCCATGTTGTACAAGGTAATTGAAGCGGTTACTTTTCCCAGGGAACGTAATGAATGAGGCAGCCTGAGGTATACGTGTGTAAGCTCAAACCTACTGCCTGCAAAAAAAAGAAAGAATTAGGCAGGATCAGGAAATATAAACTGAGGTGGTGTAGACCTGCGATGTGGTCATACTTAGGATTGATTAGGGGCTGCAAATGGCATATGGAGAATTCCCTTAACTCTGTGGGGGGGACATTCTGGCCTAGCATAAAACCCCCAAAGCAGTTCCCTTCATCTGCTGCCTCCTGTCCAAGCTTGGAGGATGTGGCGTCGAGATCTGCTGTGTGGGGGACAGATGGTGATAGGCCAAGAGCTGTGACAGACTCGCAGAGGTGAGGAGCCCTGCCATCACAGTGCCCACTCTTGCTGATGGGCTGCCGTGGAGGAAAGCTGCCATTTCTGTAGCAGCCAGCGTGGGGATGAAGTGATGGCAGGGAGTCAGCCAGAGAGGATTTATCCAAAGCCTTCACCAGCAGCTGGGCTGTTCCCGTCAGCTCTGAGAGCAGAGTTAGGCCAAGGCAGGGCGCTTGTGAGCAGCAGCCTACGGAGAGGAGAGCACAGAAAAATGGAAACTCATGGGATTGTCCGCTCTGAAAGGCCTGTAAAGCTAGAAAATGACAAAGTTCCATTGGCTGTTTCCTTTATACAAATGTAAAGAGTGGTATCAGCAGGGATTTTTTGTTCTTAGTGAGTGAATCGCCTTTTCTGTTAAGCTACAACAAGCTCTTTGAGGACCTCCAGTAGAAGGATAATATTATTTTTCTAGTTTTTCATTTGCTTCATCAGTTTTAAATTCCTCAGAGCTTTTCTATAAGGTAATGGTTGTGTTATAAAAGTATTATAGGCTAACAGCTTGATCCAAAGACAACCAGAGGCTTCAGTGGGGTTTGGAACAGACCTTAAACCAAGAGGGAAATAGAGCACACTCAGACAGGCTGTCCTGGGAACCATTAAATAGTAACACAACTCAGAAATGTTCAAGTGAGTTAAACTATCAAATATAAATGAAGCAGTGAGCCAAAGGTTAATGGTGTTTCAGAATCTCTTACTTTGTGAAAAACATAGGAAGCGTTGATCTCAAAGTAAATTAAGTATCAGGGCCTAAAATTCTTACGTTTATATATAAATGATCATAAAAGATTCACGTGCCTGTGATTAGACATGCACATGCCTTGAATTAAATCTCACACATGAAGGTCTTGGTTCTGTCTTCCTCCAGAAAGTGTGCCAGTTCATCCAAGATTCACCTTTCCCTGAGCAACAGTCCTGTCCTTGTATCGTCCTGTTGGTTGTGCTGGTAGAGCTGCTGTGCAGCCACTCAGAAAATTGGACTATGAAGTTGCTTAAGCTGAAAAATAACACCTTTTTCTGGGGTGACTTTTCCTGGGAGAGGAGAGAAAGGGAAGGAGGAATATCAACCTAGCTTCAGAGACTGGGGACTAAACTCCTGTGTTGTTTAGCTACAAAATCACAATGCTTATGCATTGTTCTTTTCGTGGTGGTGGTGGTGGTAGGGAGCTGTCCAAAACAATCAGGTTTTGGATAGAAAAAAAAAAATAAAAGAATAAAAAGGTGTAAAAAGGTGTAGAAAAAAAAAAAAAAAAGAAGAAAAAGGTGTAGGAAAGAATTCACAGAAGTATTATCAGTTAGAGTCATTACATGGCTCTTGGACATTAATGATTAGTGCTCCAATGCCTGCATTCTGACCTGATTTCATGTGAAAATTCTCTTTATGTCTGGTATAAAACTCATCTGAGGGAAACCTCTGTGGTCCTTGCCATAGATACGGGTTCCTCAGTGCATGAGCAGTTGGTCTCAGGTGTTTAGAAAATACTTTGCTCATAGCATTAATAGAAGTTAAAGCACAAAAATTACTCAAGGTTGAAGTACGAATGAATAGCCGAGTCTGTGTTGCTCCTTTAGTTCCCTCGGTCAAACTCTGTGCACTGTCCCGTGGTTAGTCATCAGACACGGGGTCTTAATGTCTTTCCCATATGGTCCCTGCAGTACAGCCTTTACAGTGGCAGCCAGAGTGGCCTACGAATTCACGTCTCCTTTTGCTTTCTTGCCCATGGTTGAATGGATGCATACTTGCACAAACACGGAGTCACGGTCTAAATGGCTGGGGCAGCAAAGCTGTCAAACCTGAGGAAATCTTTCCACCCCTTCATTTGTTAGGAGAAGGCTATCTGAGAAAGAAAAGGGGGAAAAACAGTTCTATAGCTAATTAACGCTGGAGTTTTTAGAAACCTGTTCTGCAGGCTTCTGATCACTGCATGGGTGCAGAATATTTACCAAGTGCTTAGAGACCACACCAGACATAAACCATCATTATAGCTTAATGTGCTATCCACCCAGCCCTTTCAATCCCTTCAGACATGTATAATAGAGCTCCCATTCAGCAGGAAGGTGGCTGCAGCCTTTACTGTGTCTGCAGAGATCTGCCTGACAAATCACTAACGAAATACAATGGGAAAAATGCATCAAAATCTATTACAGCGCTGCTGGGATTTCACGTGAATTAAGTACATGTCAAGGGGCCTCGGCCATCTGAGGCAGCGAGGCACAACACAGAAAGACTCTTTTAGCAGTATTAGTTCAGACACAATAAAAAGAGATTATGAGCACTTCTGTGCCAAAAAAACAAAACACTTGAGTCTATTCCTTTTTCCTTGACTGGAGATATTTGCAAGCATGTTCCATAATCTGTTAAAGCATTAAAAGTATTTCTGCATCTCTTTCAAAGAAATGTAAGTATTATGTTGCAGATTCATTCTCTTAAAAGGACAAGTATCAAGAAGAAAGTGTGCACTAAGTGCATTGTTTTCTCAGGATGAAGGGTATGTGAGAGGCTAATTCCTTTTCTCACGATTTTGTACTGTTTCCAGAATGTGAGTTTTTTGTTCTGTGTTGAGATACTCCTTAGTAAAACACGTCCATGGGATTTTAGTGTCAAAATGAAAGGCAATTAAACTAAGATCTAGAGTTAAAAATCATCTTTCCATGCACGATTTACTCTGAAATCCTGGAACTAAATGGAACGAATCCAGAGGACAGTCTAAATACCTGAATTGTGTTGGATTTTTATCAGCACTTTGATGTCTGCTGATACTCGGGAGTTAAGATTCATAAAATTCCCAGTAAGATGCATTTTATTTTGCACTTCAGAAGTGGCAACAGTAGATTTCTCCAAGTTGTAAGCAGCCAGGTATCAGTGTGGTGGGCATGGGGCATGCATGGATGTTATGAGGGACTTGCAGTGCCACAGGTATGCTTAGTACCTCACAAGTAGTGAGACTTTAAGGCCTTCTGGACAAAGTAACTTAAATCGCTGCTTGGTCCTGCGGACCTAAAAGTGATTTTCAGCCATTTCAGATGAATGTCATAGCTGCTGTTGGCTGTCTGAACGGGGCTGTCTTGTTCTCATCAGAAATGTTGATGTAGATCTAAGATCCCTCAAAAGTTCCACTGGCAGTTACGTGTTCTTACAAAAAGCTTTAATTTAAGTGAATTATCATTACCCAAAAAAAAAAAAAAAAGTCATTGAAAAGTTCTTGCTTGGCCCTACCTGAGGTCCTTTTAAAAACATAGAGTTGATTATTTTTTTTCTTTTTTCCCTGCTTTCATTGAATGCTTTGAGTAGCCCATGCTTTTCCTTGCATTGTTCTCTCCCAGGACCCTAAGCAGGACCTGACTGAAACACCGTAGGGATTTAATCAAATCTGATGGTGATTCATGCTTCTAATGGCCAAAACTGTCCTTAACTACTTTACAAACTGAGGAGGAATAAAACCCCGTTTTATTGCTCGGCCGTTAAAAACTATTTGTAGAAGTTGCTAAGGTTCAAATCAAAAGCACCCTCCCTTGAGAACCATTAGTTAATTCAAAGTGCCATGGTGTTGCTTTTTTTCTTCTTCCCTCGCTTGAGATGTGGCCTTATATCACTATTGCTGTTCAAACATCTGAGAGTTTTCCATTCCTTTGACAAACATGAGCCAAAGTGCTTAAGGACATCTGTTTATTTTATTTCTTTAATGAGAAAACCTTCCAATTTCTTACAGGCTCAGCTGTGTTTATTTACATTTTGTTAGTCATATGTGTGGGGCACCTTGGGATGTTAAAAACCTGCAGAGGCCTATGTGGAGGGCTGCTAGCAGGCATCCTGGTCAGAAAGGCAGAATGAGCCCTTCCTAAGGAAAACACAGTCCTTGGAACTCCATAAAATAGATTTTCAAAACAAACAGAGCCTAATTCACTCAGTAGATCATGGATTAAGTCACGATGAATACAATTTGGAAAGGATTTTCTGAGGAAGTTGGAGATTTTTTTACCCACTGGAGGCTAAACCTTGTATTTAATGCCTTTTTAAGTTAAATTAAAAAAGCGTTCAATCACCGCAGGTAATAAAAAAGTCTGTTACTTTAGACATGCTGCTACATCAATTATTAGTTCATTATTGGAGAGAAGGGAGTAAATAATTCCAGCTATTTGATTATTTCAGATGTGTATTTCGGGAGCAAACATCTGTGTTTATCATCTGTACTGACTCGAGCAGCAGCAGAAACAGCAAAACCAGACCCACAACAGCTTCGATGCTGGGCACGGGAGATGCTCTGAGCTCATGTAGATGTAACCTCTTGTACTCGAGCTTAGGTGAACCGAGGGCTTCCTAAGCAGAGTGCATGTGTGGCATTTGGAAGTATTAAAGGATTATTTCCGACATAAAATACATGTCAGGAACAATGCTGGATTGTCTAACAAGCATAAGTAAAGGGAGCCTGCTTTCCCATGTCGCTGAATTATGACTTGATTTTTAAGGGAAAGGTAGTTTAAAAAAATGAAGGAACGTAACTTGCATTAGGAAGTTGCATGTACAACACGTGCAGTTGTGCTGAGGCTTACACGCCACGATGTTTCCACCAAGCTTTCCAGGAGTTTTGTATTTTTCACAGAGCTATCAAGGGCTTACGTAGAAATATGGTGATTTTCCTGTGAGTAGGGCGAGGGGGTTAGAACATGTATTTGGTTTAAATCCACTCCTTTTTTTTGACATTTATGCCCTGTATGGTAAAAAGAAATTATTTGTAGACTTTTGGTCGTGAACCTTTCGTGTTACTGCTGTGGTTTAACAGTGATAGGCAGCCTAGTACCACACAGCCACTCTCACCCCCTCCTTAGCAGCTGCTGTGGGGAAGGTTAACTCCATCCCAGCCAGACCCAGTGCAATTCCTCAAAATAACTTCCACTTGTTCTCGAGCATTATGGCCCAGCTTTTAAAATGTATTTAGGTACTGTATTCCCACAGGCCTGGAGTCCACCCATGGATTCAGGCTCTGTATGAATTAGTTACTCCTGCTTGTCCCTAGGCATAGCTCATTTGGAGAGGGAGGAGAGCCTCTTCAACCTCTGTGTGCTTCTTGAATGTGAGGATTTAGTTACTGACACATCCATTTGCTTATTGCAGTAATTTCCATGTCATAGTCCGCAGCCACTTCTGAACAGATCCACACCAGTGAGTTAGAATCCTTCAGTAAATAGTAAGCAGTACTGTGGAAGTGCCTCCCACATCACAGCAATGGTGAATATGGAAAGGTGTCTGAAGAAAAGAGATTAAATGATACCTGCTCTCTGCCTGACTTGGACTTGCCACGAGGTCACACTGCTGATGACTGTAGAGACATCATTTAAATTCAGTAGATTGTCCAACAAACCTGGATAGGTCAATGTTTAGGTAAAACCACGTGTCTTCATTTTGGGGGCCAAGAAGTTTAGAGCCTAGAAATGAGAAAACGGGGTAATGCTATTTGAAAAAGGACAATTCTTTGCCAAAAGAAACATAGTCACTTCAAAAAATGGGTTTGAGCTCCTGAGCTGCTTAGGTACTTAAAGCAAATGGTCTCACAAATAGCCACTCTCTCAGCTGAAGAGCTCTGAGAAGCTGGGTCTAGCAGTTACCCACTTCTATTAAAAAAGATAAACAAAACTAAGCTAGTTAAATCTAGTAAAAGAGCTAAATGTGTTTTCACCCTCAAAGAGAATGATGGGGGGACACAGGGACACCACGAGGACACATGGGGACAGATGGGGACACAGGAGGACACAAAGGGACGTGGGCAGCCCCATACTGGGCAGGCAGCACGGCCATGGGGCCCGGCGCAGGAGCTGTCCCCCTTGACTTATTTGAACTAGAACTGATGCACAAGGTTAATTTTCCGTTTTTATGGGAAAGCCTGGTTAATGTCTCAAATTCAGATCAAGGTATAAAATGTTACAACCAAAGAATGATTATTCTCACAGGCTCTCTTTGTTCAAACATGTGGCCCAGCCGTTTGTGTCTTTGCTTTTTTTTATTATTTTTATATACAACCAAACCGGTCCATTTTTCAGGAGTTTCCAAGTAATTACACTCAATTAAAACTATTAAATTCTTTCTCTTGGTGACAACTTCATTATTAACAGCTAACCACAAGGAAGAGATTTAACATAGAAAGCCCTTGATTGTATACTAATCCGTCTCTCACCTCTGGCTGACACCTGTGGCAGATAAACCCTACAGAATAGGAGTCTGATGAATAACCTTAATTAATACTTTCTTCCTTGTAGAAAAGTAATTATTTGCTCATGGCATAAACAGGTATTTGGCAGGGATTTAAAGACAGTGATTGGTTTTAAGTAGAAGGGCTTTATTTATTTATTTATTTATTAAGGGGGGTAGGGAGGTCTGAGTCCAAGATTCACTCTCCGAGCGACTTTGTCCTAACATTTTGAATGTCGGGTTAATTGGCACATTGCTGAATAGAAGCGGAGTCAGACAACAAGCTGATTTGTTATCCGTCTCAAAGGAGCCAGCTTTGCCCCTTTGCTAATGGCCTGCATGTCTGAACAGGGTACCTGTAAGGCAGAGGATTGGAACTGGCTGATTTGGAGCCAGGATTGGGGTTGAGAGTGACTTGCACTTGAGAGATTGCCAGAGATAAGTCTGCTTCTTGCTTCCTTTCAAAATTGCGCTATACAAGAGGGGCGAGCTGGCTGTGGACATCCAGCCAAGTGGATTAGTAGTAACTGCAGGTGTTAACAAACACATGTCTTTTTAGTGCATTCTTTAGGGCAAGTATAAGCAGTTTATGAAAAATCCAGCTCTGTGTTTCAGGTGCAGTGGTAAGAAGGCCATTTGGGAGGATGCTGACAGTGCAGTTTGAAGTGTGGCTGCATCCAGCATGGGCTTTTCTGTAGGTAATGCTACCTTTAGGAGTGAAGATACAGCAACACAGGCGTCTGCATAGGTGAGCCTGTCCTTTGAGCAAAGCCAGACTGAAAGCTGCTCATCAAGCTCCTTCTAGCCCCCTTCTGTCATCCTATTATTCATAGTGAGAAAAACTAAACAGAAGCAGAATTAATTTTAGGAAGGATATTTTAGCCTGTAGGACATAAGTGAGTTACAATTGTGATTTTAAAATGTAACACAATTCAGATCTACAGAACTACTTCAAAGAGGAGCAGTGCATGCAACTAGCCAGCACAAAAGCAATACTCAGAGCAAATGTGTCAGCTCATGCTTTTGGGATCAGAAAGAAAACATTCCCCTCGGTGAATGGACACTTTTGCCTTCCCCTGCAGAGTCTTTCACAGGCTTCTCTTTTCTGTGTTTTCCTCTAGCAGGGCTATCTGTTGAAAGGGCAGCAAAGCTGCCCCCAGACAAGCAGTTACAGATCTGGGAGCTGGCAGTGCCTCACTTCTAGTGAAAATTATCTCATTCACAGTGTTGTCAGCAGTAAGTAACAGCACATCAGTTCCTCTTAGCTAGAAGTCACATCCTGTGACAGACACAACAGGGAGACATGTCCAGGAATACTCTTTAGGATCAATGTACTTGATCCAAAAATATATATATATATATATTAAAGAGCTTATTTTCCTCTTTGTATGTTTTAATATCTTGTGAAGGAGTGGAGGGGAACGAGCGCTTTTTACCTCTCAGTTCTCTCAGGATGTATGCTGAGCAGAAAAGGGCAGCTGTGAAACACTCCTACTGCTTAAATGTGGAAGTGGAGGTGTGGCAGTTAGGGGGAATATCAAGCTCTTTGGGAATGAGTACTTCAAAACGAGCACCACTGCTGTGATGCTTATCCCATCCAGCTGACGGGAAGAAGCCCATTAAGGCTGTGTCGGTTGGTCAGGAGCTGAGCTCTCTTGGGGTGCCTGGTCTGTCGTGTAATTTTGGGGGCTGTTTAATGTCAACCCTGAAGAAAGCTCCAACAGCGTGCGTTGCAGAGGTGAAGCACACAGAAATGCACTGTGGTGCTGGAGGTTTTATTTATAGGAGTTTGTTGCCTGTTTTCTATCCCTGCCTCTCATTGTCCTTGTTTGTGAAAGCATGACTTGTAGATTAGCAGAGGGGTAGGACCTCGCGCTTCTAATGTTACTGAACAAGCACTCAGGGTCGAGGTTTTCGGTGAATCTATTTTCACAGTAAAAAAAAAGTGGTTCCTGGAGGAGATAGGACTTCAAGCTGAGCACAACCCTTTCGTTCTTAGGCTTCACATGCATCAGAAAACTTTGGCTAGATCTGTTATTGAGGAAGCTGGTTCCTAGGGCTCCAGGGCTCACTCTTCCTATGGTAAGACATGCTGGCAGGGGTCATTGTTATGGATGCAGCAACCTTACATTACTCTGCTAAACTCACACTGCTCTAACACAGGCATTAGCAGTCCACTAGGGCATCGCCTGCAGCACAGCCATATCCTTTAGTCCTTCGGGACTTACACGCTTAGGAAGAGTTCTCCATTAACATCTTCAGGAAAAAGAATCATAATTCCCTTTCCGATTCTTCATACAGTGTACAGAGAAGTTTGACAACACACCAATACACCTGTGTCGTTTATGTGCTTGCCCATCAGTCTGATTCTCCTGTTTATTCATACTTGAATTGCAAGCTGTGGGTAGGGACTGTGTTTTTCCTCTGCGTGGGTACAACTAGCACAGTGGGGTTCAAGTCTGGGACTAGTGCTTCTAGATCAGTGCAACAGTAATGCGAATAAATAATTGCTAGTGGAACCCTGGCCTAGTGCCTCTAGACACCTACATCATACTGGGAGCACTGATTTGCCTTTTAACTTTATCAGCTTAAGACTTGGAAGCATGCCTTGTTGCAGAGGAAATATCCATACTGTGAAAGCACTGATGCCAAATCATTTCCCCAAACGACTTCCCCTCTGGGTGGTAAAGTGCATTTTTCTGTTTTATTTTCATTCCATCATATTCTCTATCTCAAGAGAAAGATTTTTTTTCCCTCTCATCTACAGTTTAATTTCCATATTGTTTAGTTTAAGAGAAGGTAACTTCATACACTGTGGAAATGTTTCTTACTCCCTGTTAGTGATTAATACCAATAAATCTAAAGACAAAACTTAGAGAATAAATGACAGATACCAACGAATGAGACTTCCTAAAAGAGGTTTAAAGGCTAATGATCCTTGAAATGTATAAAAATAAATTGCTTCATTAAAAACTATTTTACAAAATCATTTCTTCCTAGCAGCATATTTTCTTCAAAACAGTTCCCTCGTGTAACTACACCTGGGTAGTAAAATTTGATTCAGTGCTGTTCACATGGGGCCACGGTCAGATGCCCTAATGGTGCCTGTGTCCCTGCCCCTCGCCAGGGGAGCAGGTTTGGGGCTTAAAGGTAGACATGAGCAAGGCAAGCCTGGGGGAGTTTACTTTTTGCCCAGAGGAGAAAGTGCCCTTCCAGGGACAGCAATAAGCATGTTTAAACATGACTGACCGAGCTTTTCTTTAGATGGGCACAGTGCTCGTGAG
Source organism: Oxyura jamaicensis (assembly GCF_011077185.1). Lineage (NCBI taxonomy): Eukaryota > Metazoa > Chordata > Aves > Anseriformes > Anatidae > Oxyura > Oxyura jamaicensis. The sequence continues at coordinate 6,236,116 of NC_048912.1, forward strand.
TCACACACATGGCTGAAACCACAGCCATTCTGCTCTAATTAAAGAGAACTACACCAAGAATGCGTAATAATTAGGTTAGCGTGTAATACACCATCCATGTCAACAGCATCTGCTGCAAAGGTTGATTGAAATGCACTCATCCTCCAAACATTGCGCTCCCTGTTAGAGTTCCTCAGCTAATTCATTACTGTCCTGTCATACAATAACATGACTCCACAGAAATCTGCAGAAAATTAGAGCACAGACTACATATAAATCTGGCATTTTAGCATGGCTTGTAATGTTAGCAGAGGAAAACCACCCACATAAATGTAAAGATGAGAGATCCCTGTCCTAATGAAGATGGATTACAAATAAAAGCCTGTTGTGGGAGTGCTCTTTTTTCAAGTTCTGTTGTTGTTTAGTTTGAACAGGCAGAATGCTTTTGAGCTTGTTTATCGAATTAACCGTAAATTATTTTTACTTGCATTTTTGAAGAATATATTCTGAATGAATAATATTTTTTTCTGCTAGAGACCTAGTTTGCCTCAGAACATGTCTGTGCTTTTGTTGTGAGTTTAGGAACAAGGTCAGCTGTTTGAGGAAGGAGACGTGGGAAAGTGGCTGAGGCTTATTTAATACTGCAGTGCACCAGCCTGGGTACAGCATGGCACTTGGTTGTATTTCAGAGCATCAGATCCCTGCGGCTGTACCCAATGCCCATGAAGCAGCTTTGAAGCAGCACGCCAAGAGCTGTAGGACAGACAGTGGCCACTGTCCCCATCCACAGGGGCAGCATGAGGGACCAAGTGGATTTGCTGCACGCATGCAGTCAGCCAGTAACAGTCACTTCGACACGGGATTGTCTGCAAGTGGTTTCCCTGGCCAAGCAGTCAGCCCAACTGCTTTGGTCTGATTGAAGCCTGCGCTTGCGACTTAGCGGGGTAGTGAAGTGGTGGCCCTCCCACGGGTAGTTGTGGTGTATTAGCTGGGTAGCAAGGAACAGGGAAAAAAAAATCTAAAGTAAATCAACTAAATGCACAGGAGGTCCATATTGCCTGGGACATCCTGTGTTAGAGCTGCACAGGAATGTACTTGTTTTGTCACTGGTTTTGGTAGGAGCAGGATCTTAGAAACTTCACAGGTGCTTAATATGTACAGGAGCTGTTTTAGAACTGCTGGCATGTTGTTTTCATGTTCTTTGATTCATGAAATAGTATGTTTTTAATATTCTGTAGGCAGCCAGAGCTTCTGCATTGTTTTCTTGCTGTTCCCTTTAAGGAAGCAGTTTGGGACCCTGTCTGGGGTCAAGTTAGGGCCAAGTTGGACCCAGACCTGGATTAACTGCTGATACTAGAAAACTGCAGAACAAGCAAAGTGTGAAGCAGTCAGTCCATGCAGGCAGGAGCATCAAGTGCATGTCACCATGTCTAACACCAGCTCAAATGGCATATGGACTGATCCAACATTTTAATGAGCTATCTTGTTTTATTTTATAAATTGATGTCGTTATTTGGTGTAACTGCCAGGATGACATCTCTGGCTCTGCAAGTAAGCTTTATGCCACTGCAGAGCATGTCCGGTCCTGAGCAAGAATAGTCAGACTTGGACAAGCATTTTATCCTGCTGTAATTGGGTTTGCATGGGAGGATGGAATTGTTTTAACTCTGCTGGTACTGTTAAATAGGCGGACAGCTTCAGCAGAGATGGAAGAGCTTTGCACCAGTGTGGCTGCTCTTGCATCTGAGAGAGCGGTTGTGGTGTTCAGCTGCCTAGCACGGTAAAACCACCACAGCATCTCCACGTGCACTTGTGCTACCAAGGCCAGTAGATACTGTGCCACACCTTGGCTCTGATGTGAGAACAACACATCTGTCTTTCTGTCCTGCTCGGTGCTCATCACCCAAGTTAGCATGGCAGTAAAGACCTAACCCAAGCATGCCGAGATGCGGATTGCACGCTTTAGAGAAAGAGAGAGAATTTATGTTTGAACTCGTGGGCTCTGTTTTCAGATTCTGCTCATCGTGTTGCTGCTTGACATTAAAAGTCTACTTTCATGTGTAAAGAATAATGCTGGCCTCTTACGGCTGATTCAAAGGACAGAGTCTGGAAGGGATCACTCTCTGTGGGCTCTGTTGTTCATAACTGTCCCTTAGCTGCTCTGTACTGATGCTATTGGAAATTACTTCTTGGTCCAATCTACTGAAGCAATTCTTATACAGCCTCAGGTGTTTAAATGTTCTTGTTAAACTCATCTGAATGTACAGGCTGAAATGCATTAAGGTGAGCCGTATCCATCCTTCAGAGAACAGAAACTGATTATCTAGTAGAGAAAAAAATAAATAAATAAATAAATAAGGATGGGAAAATCATGCTAAGATACACTTGGGAAATTAAATGACTTTAATGACCTTCAGAAAAAGGAATGTGTAGATCCTGTGTCTAAGACGTCCCACCCTCCAAAAAAGAAATTGAAATGAATGGAAAAAAAAATGATTCTCCCCCAACAGGACACTACAACGTCTGTGCGGATAGGTCTTATGATGGAAGAAATGATCTTCAACCTTGCAGATACACATCTGTTCTTTAATGACCTGGAGGTATGTAGCTGTTTATTTTATTTAGCATCTCTCTTTCTAATCATTTGCATCTGCTCTACAAACTTTTTTTTCTGGCCAAGAAACTTTCATTATTGACCCCATAGAAATGGGCCTTAGATGGTTTATTGGAAGCATACTTTACTATGTCCCTTTGACATCTTCATTCTGTTAAGGAATTTTTTCTAAATACACAGTAACAATGATGGCTTTTGGCAGTTTTACTAAATCTAATAATGAGGACATTACTGCTGCTTCTCCAGAAATTTGCTATTTAATAATTTTATTAAGCTAAATTAGCATAGATCCTATGGGGCAGGTAGCAATTAGCTATGATGCAATGCAGAGGTTTAAAAAATGGTCTCTGTTCTTGAGGAAGCTCTGTTCTGCACACAGAGGCAGAGCAGGAGGTCTGCTCAAGCACAGACGCATTGCAGGATGAAACTATGCGAGTTTCTACATGAAAGACCAAGAGGAAAAAATCCTCCTTGTCTGCATTATGGCAGATTATTATGATCTGGCTATGCCTTCCTTATACAAAGCGAAAATCCTTTTGAATATATGGTGAAATCCAAACAAAGTCATGCGAGCACAATTCGGTCACCAGCTGAGAAACAGCTGTATAGTGCTGAGGAAAAGTTGTTTTAATTTGCAATCAGTAGAAATGAGCGGAATGAGTCACCTACAGTGAGTAGGATGGGTTTGTGCTGTGGGCACCTTGGAGTCAGAGTACTGCTTGGAGGAGTTTGGAGGAAAAAGTTCTGGCATCCCTCGGCAGGCTTCTGTGGACTTCCTCTTCACTTGAAAAATGAAGGGTTTGTTTCTGTGCTGGATAAAATGGGAGAATTTTTTCTGTGCCTGACGAGTTCAGTGAGAACTTCTGATTCCTTCACTGCTTAATTGCACTGTGTTCCTCCGCACATTACAGGAGGTGCCTGCTTTCCTGCCACCTGTGTCCTTGCAGTCTGGGGGTTTGCTTACTGAGAATTATCTGGTCTTTGCAGTCTTCCCTTTTCACTCATGCTTGACAAGTGAAACAAACTCAACTTTTTTTTTTTTTTTTTCAAACCAAAGTCAAACCAAGGTGTTTTGATTTTAGCTGAGCGTTTCAGTAATTAAAATGATGGATGAGAGAAGATTCAAAAGAAGTCAATGTCCTTTACAAAATTTTGCTTTCCTAGAACAGAAGCCGACTTTGCAAACACAGTCATCCATCTCTGTTCATTAGCCATCCTACTCCTTGATTTTGGATGGTAAATGAAAGTCAGCCTTGAGCGTTCACAAAGTGGTATTTAAGGGTTGTACATCACCAAGTGCTAGGCTTGAAAAAGACACAGTGAATGATATTCTTGAGAAAAAAAAATAGTTTAAAAGAAAGAAAAAACACAGAAGCTGATTCAGTTCTAGACCCACAAAGATTACCATATACGTTAGCACCATCATGTGGCATAACACTGACCTGTGCAACACAAAATAAGCTAAAACTGTACAGGGCTGAAACCATTTCTGACCATATTCTGTGCTGGGGCCAGGTGAAAGAAGCTGTAACAGAACGCGGTAGGATAGTCACACTGTTCAGTACTAAAGCAAGAATATTCTTGTTAGGTAATATTAAACATAGCAAAACATTTCTCTGGCATAAATCCATAGCCAGGTTCAGGCATTTTGGGGGTGCCAAGCATACTGAAGCAGCTAAAGTATGGCTGCCTCAGCTTTGGGGATAATTGTGAGGGAGAGGGAATGTCATCTCTCCTCACCAGAGAGGCAGGTTGGGCAAGGAAATCAATTATTACCTTGTTTTAGCAACAGGGGACTGGTTTATGCTGTTTGCAGTTTTCAGTGCTGTGTAGAGCAGAAGGTGCTGCTAGGTATAAAGTTTTGTTGAAACATTCCTAGAACGTGCCCGATGAGGATAAATCATTTGCCCATAGCTACAGCAAGGTTTGCACAGTCCTTGCTAGCATTTATGTAATCCTCATTAGCCTGGTAAGGCCGTGGCTGAACAGCCTAGCAAGAAACTGGCATCAAATTCTGAGTGAGGGGCCTGAACTGGAAATAGTCTTTTTTTTTTTTTTTTTTTTTTAGCAAAGCCACGTGATTCTTGCCTTACGCAGAAATAATGCTATCAGGCTGTGGCACATCATACCTCTTTAAATGTTTCAGCAAGACAGGAGAGAGCAGTAGGGCTTTCTTCTATGGCAACACACTGTCAACTTGTCCAAGAAAACTAGGCAGCCCTTTGTATTGCTGTTCTGACATTGAAAACTAACCAAATCAAGAGAGTGAATTACTGCAGTTGATGCAGGCTGTCAGCTCAGTGGATGACAGATGAATAAATAGCAGGAATTTTCAGAGCTTGCTTCTGTAAAACTGCCAGATGAGAACAGGAGCCAGGCCACTGTTCCTCTGCGCTCTCCTCACCTGTGCCATGGCCTTGAACCACATGCAGTGCCATCCTGCTGCCTGGCACCCTGTTGTTGGCCAGGGTTTCACATGTTTTCAGGGTCTTCCTGGGTGGGATTCGGGCAAATGCTTTCTGGATACATTGCCTGGAAGCATTTTTCCTGCTATGCCAGAGAGGGGGAATCTTGGACATGTGTGAAAAGTAGAACCAGCAGATCCATTCAGATAAGCTGCTGCAACCCACCCTCTCTTGGTGCTGCAGCCTAGCAGAGGCCCATTTCCCACGAGATTCACCCCCAGCCTTCAGGCTAGCAGGATAGCAGGAGACTGATCACCAGTTCCCAGGGCAGGTGGGTGAATGGAGATGCCCTAGGCCTAGACTCTTACCAAATACTTCTGGCCTTCTTACAAAAAGGGATTCTCTGCCAGCAAGTTAATGCTTGAGTGGTACAACTTAGAAGATGGATTTATTTCCAGCAGATTCGGGCAGGAGGAGAGTCGATACTTATTAAAACACAGCTTAATGGTGTGGCTGCCCTGTAACAGAGAATGAAGGCACCAAACCTTGACGAGGGCAGCTTCGAGGGCATGCAGCCACCCAAGTATTGCCCCATTCTGGAGGCTGTTAGAAGCACAACCCAGGCAAGCGAGAGGTGTGTGTTTGCTGAGCTGCATTTTCAAATGATAAATATGTGGGTTTACCACACTAATTCACCTACTCATGTAGCACTTCGGTGCTGGTTGGACACATCACCTCTGACTGCAGTTGCAGTACAGGCAGGTTAGATCCCTACAGTCTGCAACCGCAGGCCATACAAGGTGTGACCTATAAAGGGCTCTGATCACACTGTAGACTATATGGGCAAATACACTTGAAAGGAAATATTCTCACTCTTTGTTCCATTTTGGGGAAATCAGGGAGAATAGGAATTGGCCAAGGTTACAGATCATGGTGAAGCTCAAATATGGACTCTGGGCTTTCCATGGTTGTGCTTTTTCTCCCAGACTCCTTTTGTTCACAGTGCAACACAAGCTAGCAAATAGCACATTTCATCCTCCCTCTGGAGATATTGTTGCCTAGCACTCTAGAAAACAGGTGTGAAGGACAGCAGGACCTACAAGGGGATGAGGAATTAGCAAACAAGGGGATTAGTGTGTTTACAGGTTATTGCCTTTCAGAGCCGTCCCTGGAGGTTTCCTGTTCTGGGAACTGTTAACCCCCCTATCCCCACCTTAACAAGGGATGCAAGCTCAAGTGATCGATGAATTTATTAGATGTTTTTTTAAAATTATCTAACACAGCACTGATACAAAAATGGACAACCTGTATGTCTGCAAGCTGTTTCTGCATGTGCAAGAGACATACTTAGAGAATATGCAGAGAGAGCATAAGTAGTAACTGGAGGAGTTTCTCCATGCATCCTCAGAACCAGCTTGTATTTCACAAGGAGACAGCAGAAGCTTTTTCCAAGCCTGTGGTTCCATTTCAAAGCTGCGCTAGCTTAGGCACCTTTCAATGCAGGTTCAAGGGTTTGGTCCCATCTGGAGGCAGATTGTGTATCACTGACTGGCCTGGAGATGTCACAACAGTAAGAACAGTTCCGTTCCAGGAGCTTGGAGGATTGACTAGGTCTTATACGTTTGACTCAGTTACAGGTTGCACATGCAACAGATCACGTACCTCTGAGATCCTAGAGTATCGTTTTAAAAAGTCAGCAGATGTGGAAACTGGGTTTTCCCTTGCAGACTTCCATTCAGGCAATCTGGACCTTCTTTTCAGCAGCCCAGATATCCTGCCCTGATTCCGCACTCACTAAGATCTCAAGGAAATTCTGCAAGAATGAAAAATTAGTCTCATAACCAAGTAGTAAAACATGGTCCACATTCTTGCTTTAACCAGCTTCCCTGTGTTTTACCCAGTAACATGATAGGCTCAGCCGGCGGACTATGAGGTAGCGTCTCACTAAGTGTCATGGTATTTTATTAAGTCAGAAATGTGATAGCTACTGTTGTCACACTTCAGTGTACAGAACAATTCATTCACAAATGAGAAAAACAGGTCCCTCCACAAATACCTTTCCCTTGACTTAATGCCCTGCATCACACAACTGAAATGGAGTGGGCTGCATCAATATTATCCCAGCATGGCTCACAGCAGCTATGGGGAGGGGGGCTTAAAAAATGACAGTGGGTGGAAGAGAGAGAGGTGCCAGCAGAAATCTGCAATTCAGTTACTTGGCTCCAGTTATAAAGAGTATACACCTCGGTGATATGTTGATGAAGAGGATTGAGGAGACAAGAACAAGATAAAATTGGATGACTTCTTGAGAATTATCTAAAACAAGTTCTGCAGAGAATGTCATGATTATGGGTAAGAACAACGTGTGACATTTTGCCATTGATATCAAGCTTAGTTACTTGTCTGGGGATTTTTTCTTTTTGAATGGGCTAACTTAAAGTAATTCATAAAGCCAGTAATTATGTAAGGTAGGTGATTGTGTGGTTAATAAAATACTGTCCTGGTAAAGGATGACTGGTCCTTAGTTAGCTGTAGTTGTTCTGACTTAGGTCTCCTTACATCAACCGTGCTTTTACTTCTATTGAAAATCAGCCAGAACAAAGGGTAGTGTCTGTTTTCTCCTTACTTACAAGGATCATGGAGAAAAGAGATTAAGGCAGTAGGGAGAAGCTTACAGATATTTTTCTCTCTCTAATGATGGTGTTAAGACTAGGAAGGAAACAATAGAAACATTTCTCAAGTTTTTGAGGCAGGGCCTCCATGATTCAAACAATGAAGAATTTTGCAAGATAAGATCTCGAGTACGTACTTCATGCAGGCTGAGCTCTAAGTATACCTTCTGGTTAAATTTCCTGTCCATAGATTTCCTCATTACTGACACATTATTTCTTAACTCTGTGGTGTGGGGCTATGAAAGGGTGCCGTCTTCAGTGCTTTCCTGCACATCAAAGGAAGCTGAACCCCCTCAGTACGCCCTGGGAAAACACCAGCAGGACAGGTGTCCCTGGAAATTTCTGTGAGCCAGATCTCCCCTTGTAATTATGTGGGAATACACCTTCTGTCCAAAGCAGTACTACAACACGGGGAGAGGCTGCCAAATCTGTGCCTTATCATGTATAACAGCATTTACAAAACACAGTTTTCCTGGCTAAAAGACAAGCCCCTCTCTCTGCCTCCTATCTGCATAGGAAGGAGTTCCACTTACTGCATTATTAAGGAACTGTTGTGCCTTTAGATAACAGCTGGTCTCACACACAATTAGTTATTCACACACAATTAGATATTTATGCAAGTGCTGTGTAATATTGTTTGTGATAATTAGCTGGCTATACTCTACTAGACAGTATTGGCAACATATAAGATTTTCTCCTAGCATTAGCATTAAAGTCATTTTTCATTACATGAAGTGTTCTTTAAAATGTTTTTTCAAAGTATTTACTTACTGATGTATTTTTTTTCATACACTTCTCAGGACTGTGACCAGATCCACATAGATGATGTATCGTCAGATGATAATGGTCAAGATCTAAGGTATGGGATCTCCAGGTGGAAGCTGCAGGCCAGGTAGTCCCCAGCTGTTTGAAAATAGCAGGGGGCTGGTCAGTGTTGTAAAAAAAACTTCCTCGGCCATGTGCCTTCTGCCCTTCCTGGCTCCATGCTGTCTGCAGTTATTAAACACACAGGAGAAGTACAGAGTCGCTGTTCACACATTAATTTGCCTGTGCCTACTGTCAAGCCCTGACCTTGCTCAGCTTTGAACCATTCTAGGAATTACTTTTAAAATTAGGTTGAAATTTGCTCTGACTACGCTGGTTTCCAATTTGATTTGGCCAGCCAGTTGGCACAAGTGTAGCCAAACCATTTCAAAACCAGACTGAAAGGTTTCTGACTGCCCAGTCTGTAGTAAATGGGCTTACTCGTAAGGATTGTGGACCTTGCCAAAGCCACAGCCTTGTCACTGGTGTAAACATACACCCAAACTGCACCAGCTATTACTATTGCCTGTTCATTAATCATGAACATAAAAACTATTTCTGTACAATTACATTTACCTTTCCCAAAGTGTTGCTTGCAGTCACTGTAATCGGTACAAGAACAAATTATGCAGAGCTCTTACAAAACTTCAGTTTGTGTTTTGTGGATGGTTGTTATGAGAAACTGGTGCAGAAACAGCATAGAAAACAATGGAACAGTCTTCTGGAAGAGCCTTCTCCTCCCGTAGAGAACACTCAAAAGATTATTTGCTGAAGCTGAATTGATGGTTTGTGCTTGGTAATGCACTGAAATGGCACATGCATATTTTGGTCCTTTGGCTCCAGTGGCTTGTTAGCAGGTGAGTCTGGATACATATTCAGGCTTTGATTAAATTAATAATTTGGGTTTTATCTCAATCAGTGCGCTTACTTTGAGTGAACAACAACAACAAAAGCTGTAAGCTAACGGTGTATCATGAATCCCATGAAAAGCCACTGCCTAAGTGGGTTCAGTTGTTTCAGAAATACTTCTCATGCTTATGGTTTGTCTGTGTGGGATATGAAGTTGAGCTGACTGAAATACGTTAAGCATGTTAAACTTATCTGGATACTCTAATACTGAAATAAATTGGCCTCAGAGCTCTCAAGAAGGGGAAATTTCTGCGCAGTAAATCAGGATGTGAATGCAGAGGCACTGGCTACTGCCCCAGTGAGGTACCAGAAGCACATTAAGCTGCGCTGGCTTCAAGCTGCAGCCAAAGAATGCTAGGTCTGTGTCACCGAGCATTTCTGTCTCTTCCCTTGCTCTGGTTCAGTTTGTCTGACTCCGCTGGGTCCGTGACCTGACCCAGCAGACTGTGTCTCATGAGTGCAGCTGCCCTCTTCCACTGCAGCCCAGTCTACCTTCTGCTGAAGCTCTGAAACCCACCCTGACACTGCCAGCCAGCAAACATTTTAGGATAACGTGAGCTGCTCCAAACCCCACCCCCAGCCATGTTCTCAGGGAATTGATACAGCTGAAAAGCAACTTCTTTGCTTATTTTTAAGCTCTATTGTCTTTTAACTGGAACAGTTCCCTGATCTGATGCACCTCAGTGCTGAAGAAATGCTTGCACTGGTACAAAGAGAGGTGCATCAATGTGGGCTCAAGACAGGGACAAACACCTGGAAGAAGACAGGCTTGCTGCCTTCCAAGACATTGTCAGTTTAGAATCCCATTGAAACTGCCACCCACCCATAGTGGTAATTACCCTGGAGCTGCTTTGAAGTTTCCATTCAGTTTTTGTTTAAAAAGCTTTACACAGTGCAGGCATTTAAGGCTCATTTAGTTAATTTTTTTTTTTTTCTTGATTAATGTGTTCAGTGCATGTTTAACAATATAGCCAAGCAGCCAGAAAAATCCTTTAAGATTTGACTATTTCTGCAGCTTAGCAGCCGGGATGGCATGCAGGTAAGGATTGTCAGTGACCTGAGGACAGTCAGACGTTTTGTAGTCCAGAGAACCTCAGAACTGACAGGAAGCGCTAAACAACCTGTACTGCTTACAGTAAGAACATTTGCTTAAATTTGTGCCAGTTGTCACTGATTTCAGAGATGAGGCAAAATGACTGTGTGGGATCATGCGTCTGGCAACCAGGCGATTCCCTAGCCTGGAAATAAATCATTCAAGTAAAAGAAAAATAACAGGCCACAAATGCCCTTTCAAATCTTTTGGTTCTACTTGCACACAGAGAAGTTACACAGTGGAAATGAGCATTAGGGAGGGTGGCACACGCCCTTCTGGGGCACGTGGGTGAGAGCAGGCAGCAAGGATGAACTCCACGGCTGTACAGCGCGTGCTGTGTACATCTCTGCTGCCACTTGACTCCACATCACTTTTCAATTGTTTCCGCTCCCTGCTGGCACTGTATAGACTGTGATTATAATGACCTCTCCCCTTCCCTCCTCCTTCTCCCAGCACGTATAACTTCTCTGCAGATGGCTTTCACAGTTCAACTGCCAGTGCAAATCTATGTCTGGGCTCAGGCGTTCACGGGGGAGTTGACTGGATGAGGAAATTAGCATTCCGCTACCGCCGGGTGAAAGAGATGTACAACACCTACAAAAACAATGTAGGGGGTGAGTATTTACTGCCAGGCAGCAAGCATGCCTTTCATCATCTCAAATACGTCTGACCCTGCTAGAAGCATGATATAGAGGAGGTGTAGAGAGCACTGTGATAAGAGTATTTTACCCTGAGCTGAGCAAGTGTTTCAGCAGTCATTCTTAAATGAGGATTCAGTATGAGATTTTTAGGAGATATGCTACAATACTTGGTTTAATGGTTGGAGAAGGACATTTTTTCCAAAATGTCTAGTAAGAAGTAAACGGTTCAAAACTAGGCTTTTTTTTTTTTTTTTTTTTTTTTTTTTTTCCCCCCAAAGAACATAGGTCTGATTTCTACCTGCAAACATAACTACTTGCTCTCAGCTAGTTTCAGGCAGTTCTTCCAGTAGGTTACTCTTTTGTTTTAACGTGGTCCAGCAGACTGTGGGTGACTGATACCGCTCCCTCAGAGAGGAAGGAAGCTGAGCTCTAGTAGCACAGGCGTGTGTTGCAGTCTGGGCTTAGGGACCTCAGGGCAGAACCTTGCAGTGGCATGGCCGTAGGCAAAGGGGAGCAGCCTGCACCAGGGCCAAGAGAAGGGCACTAGGAGAGGCAGGATTCAGAACACAGCCAGGAGGCCTTTGGCATACTGCATACAAAGCCACGCAGCTCTCTTTCTGTGCTTCTGCAAAGATGCTTTCCCTGCCTACAGGTTTAATAGGAGCTCCTAAGAGGGAAACCTGGCTGCAGTTAAGAGCAGAACTTGAAGCGCTGACTGATCTCTGGCTCACACATGCTCTGAAGGCGCTGAATTTGATACATTCCCGGTAAGAACAGCTTAAAGAATTGCCTACAGGCTCGATCCAGGATCTCCTTTGCTTCCCTTTTTTTCCCTCTCTGAACAAATTGAGACACATTAATAGGACTTTGCTGGCCAAACTTGTGGGAGGCCTGTCTGCACATGTTTGTCAGACTTGTTGGGGTTAGCTTGAGATGATGAACTGAGCAAAAGAAAAACCAGCCCTTCTTTCTTGCCTTTCCATGACTGCCTCATCTGCAGTACACTTTTCCTGTGCACAGATTTACGAGAGACAGAAAGGGCCCTTCTATCCCTGAACACGTTCACTCGAAGAATGAAAGTATGGCCATTACCTAGATAGTGTTTAAGTTCCTGCAAAATAGATCCTGGCATGCATGCAGTAGGGCTGCATCACTGCTGCTGATTTATACTTTTTTTCATTCTGTTAAATTGCTAAAGAGACAATATCAGTACTAAGATTACCTGCCTCTAGCTGCATAATCCCTCTAGCTCCATAATTCCCCTTGGCTGGGGAACTTCCATTTGCAAGAAAGGTTTGCTTCCTGCCGTCTTTCAGTGTAGAGTAAAAGGGAGAAACATGTATTGCCATTTCTACTAACTTTTGTTTTCTAGGCCTAACTGTGTGAATGTGTTGGTCACCACAACTCAGCTTATACCAGCTCTTGCAAAAGTTCTTCTCTATGGTCTGGGCACTGTCTTCCCCATTGAAAACATTTACAGTGCGACAAAAACAGGTAAGAGCAAAGTAACTTAGGCCTCACCAAAGATAGACTGAGTTTTTATCCCTAAGTCAGGCACATCCACCCACCTTGTTTGCAACAAGCAATGTGTGAACTTTCATTGTAGCTCCACGTTTACACATCTGTGATTTGTATCCTGACTGCCCACACGTAAGCTAGTACAGACTACAAAAAATCAAGTCTTCCCAAGCATCTCTGGGGGGCAATAAGTCTGAAAAATATCCACCCTGTGGAGCATCTACAGCATGTTGGGTCTTCAACTGCACCCAGCTAGAAGGAAGGCAGTCTGGTTGGACCTGTTACAGAAACACGGTTTGGATCCTGTTGCTCTTGCCGGAGTCAAGTGTGCTGAATGAGTTTTATGAAGCTGTGAGAGCAATAAATATTGATAGGGTTGGCTTGAAGGTGTTTTTGCTTTGTTTTCTGTCCCTTTTGGTATAAGTATTTGAACTTCTGAGATTTGTTTTTTCTTGAACAAGCAGAAGAGGGCTCTCAAAACTGAAAACGATGAGCATCATGTCACTCTACCACTGGCCAGTCTAAGCAGTTCATCAGTCACAAAGCTTACAGAAAACCTGTAGCACTTAGAAGTCTTCAGCTGATAAAGTGCTAGTAGCTTTCATGACATGGAAAGAATCCATCTGAGATGAAGATTAAATTGGGTTCTAATTTCTAAAGAAAATGAGGAATGAAGCAAGTTCAATTAGGTTCCAACTTCAGTTCCTGTACCTGAATGTCAGCCCCACTTGCTATATGTGTACAGATTAAATATGCATCTTCTCTTCTGTTTCTCAGGGAAAGAAAGCTGTTTTGAAAGAATAATGCAAAGGTTTGGAAGGAAAGCTGTGTACATTGTAATAGGAGATGGTGTTGAAGAGGAGCAGGGAGCAAAAAAGGTACAGTTTGTGGATGCCATCCTGGATTCTTCCACATTTTCATTTCAATGGCTCTTTCTTTACTTAAGCATTTAATGAAGCTCCCTCAATTTGAAACAGTTTAGAATTGGTCTAATTTCTTAATATGCAAAGTACTTAACAACCATGTGAGCAATTTCATACTGTAAATCCTCCCTCCACCTTGGCAGTTAGTAAAATTTTTCAGGTAGTTGCTCTGTCACACGTTCCAGGAATCATTCTGGCTTAATAAAGATGGCTTTAAACACAAGAAAAGGAAAACTCCAGTGTGTGATCTCAGATGAGCAAGCAGGGTGAATTTCTGATCTATAGCTGTTTTGTTGTTGTTGTTATTTTTGTTTTGTGAAGTCCAAATTCTTGGAATTAGTTTTGAATGGTCTATTAGAACATGCATGTATGCGCACCTCTATTTCTATTTATGACTCAGTGAGGTCATAGGGCATAACATCATTACAGAAAATACCAAAAGGACTAGTACTGAGCTGCTGCCTATATTAATGGTTTATTGATCAATGTGATTAATTTCACAAGCAATATGAAATTGGGAAGGTCTTCGGAATTTGAAGTAGAACAAAAACTCTGAAAGCAGTATGGTCAGGAATGATAAGCCCACAGTTTGTAACATTTCATGCTTGATGAATGGATTTGGCCCACTGGCATAGGTAGATGTAGAAATAATTAAATGGACTAACCCTTGCATCCAATTGAGTTCTACAGCCATTGGTGTCCACAGTTCACTCATTGTGATACAGGATTTGAGGTTTCAGGGACCAGTTGAAGCTTCTTTGTTTTCAGTAAGCTGTAAGAGGAGAGAAGCTGGGATCCCAGAGCTTGGAGAAAGTACAAGCAAAATTTAAGAAGACCAAAGCCGGTGTTCTGGTTACAATGATTTACGAGGAAAAAATGAGATTTAGAGTTACAGCAGGGAGTACCTTCTGCCATGCACAAATGATGTCAGTGTACCAGAGAAACACAAGAGTGGTAGCAAGATATAGAGAGGAACACCTGAAGACAGAAAGTAGTCACATATATCAACTAAACTGTACAACATGAGAATTGAAGCGCCACAGTTTTCATTTCCTAATCTTTAGGACAGCAGCCTGCCTGGAATCTCTGTTTATATAGCTTTACTGGGACAGGAATACAGTTTGTTAATGGCAAGCATCATTTTCAAGATGTCTTTGTGCATCTTGAGTTTTGTGTTCCTGTTGTACCTGCAGCAATGTGATTGAATTGCATTTGCTTCAGGAGCATTGCACTTGAATCAAGAGGCAGGGACTGACTGCATGAGACCCATCTTCAGCAAACTGATCAGTTTTTAGCAGACACACAGATGGCTGTGGTAGCTTAGGTAATGTACAGAATATTGCATCATGGTAACTCAGCTGTGAGGCTGGACTTTATGCTGGAGGACCTGACATCTCATTCTGAATGAAGATTCTGCTAAAACTTTTCAAACAAATCTAATTCCTGTGGGTGCATAAACCCAGGAACAAAAGGATCCCAGCAAATAAGGTGGTCAGCACATGTTCTAGCCCCAGAATTATATCTCAAGTCATTGTCAAACCTCTCATTCTTACAATATATTTTGCCTTGCTAATAAAACAACAAATCCCACCCCTTTGAAAACTGCTCAAATTTGCAGAGGGTTCTCTAGTTCATGAAGGGTTAAGGAGTCCTCAGAGATGAGTCCAGAATGCATGACTGGGAATGAAGTGATAATAGCCTGCTGCTTTTGACAGCCCAGTGCCATACTTCAAAGGTAGTGGGTCAGTGAACATGACTGCATCAAAGGCCACCAGGCTCCCTGGCAGTATGAAGCTGTGGGAAGGTTCAGCGGGCTCATATAGGCAGGATTTCAAGAGTCCTCTTGCTTGTGTTTCCTGGCCTAAGCAGCTCTCCCATTAGTAGAGCACATTCTTTGCTGGGCTGTCACCTCCTTTGATTGATGACAATCATTAGTCAAGGCTTCTACACACCTGAGCTCCATACAAAATAAAAGTGGAGAGAGAGGGCAGGCAAAGAGCCTTTCACTGTTTTGCCGACAGCACTGATAATATCTCCTTTTTTTAGTGGGTCATTTTTCTTCACCTGTCTGATGAGTGATAAATCTGTAAATGCTGAGCAGCAGGAGAGGCTGGGAGGCCAAGTCTTCTTCCCTTTAAAGAAGGAAAAGTAGATAATTTAATGGGAGGGGTTTAATAATAACCAGGGGAAGGGAAGGGAGAAGGAAGTAACTCTTCCCCTTAAAGTGAAATTGCAGAGCGATGAATTCCAGGCACTTCAGAGGCCTGTGTTTGCTTGCTGTCTCTATGCACACTGATGAATAGCTTGAAGGAAGCATTTGTTTACTGATAGGCAACATACCAGAGGGAAACTTGAGTTGTATTTAAACAACAGATGAGTGTCAATAGACACTCTGTAAAATAAACACCTGGAAACTGGAGTTTTTTTTATACAGGTAGACTTGGAAAAGGATCTTCTCCCTTCATCAGCAGCATCTCTTTTTCAAAGCTTTGTTTATGCTATTTATTCAGAAACAGTATGTTTACAGTGATACATTCAGAAATTATTCTCACACTAGAAAGGGAATAATCTTTGTCAATTAAGGCTTTGTTACTGCATAATTCCTACTGACAGAAACCTGTATTTTGGGAGGAAGCTACGAAAACCACAATCTTATTATAAAATCTAAGTGCAAGTACGAGCTGTACATCTTTGATCTAAGGTAAAATTGTTTGAATTGTTTTGGATAAGAAACAAATGCAGCTCAAACCACAGGCTGACCAGAACATACCTAGAAGAGTTGATTTTAACATTTTAAAGCAAGTTCTAATTATTTTGATATTTTCACATAAAAAGTGGCCACAGCAATTGCAGCTATTGCTAATCTTTACAGAGCTGTGTTGTTAGCACTGGACCTTGATAGTACTATTTATACCTTAGCAGATTTCAGTTTCCATCTCAGGTCCCTTGTTTAATTGAATCTCCCTTGTTTCACAGCCCTTACAAAAAGCTGGAACCTTGTCCTCTTTCCGAGATGTTTTGTTTTCCTTTGGTATATTCACAATTCTCATTAGATGACCTAGATATCGTAAAGAAGCTAATAGTAGGTCACCGATAGCTGACTTGTCCAGATGCTAGGATATCAAGTGGCATGACTGGTTAGAACTTGGACGTTTGTATACATGACTTCAGATTTATCACAATTAATATGAATTGAAGAACAGGGAGGCAGGAGAAGTCTCTCAAAAATTAGAATTGGAAGACTGTTGAGGACAGATTGTCATATAAACCTATCGCACCTTTCTCTGAGGGAGCAGTGTTACACTAAACGAACAATTGATCTGAGCAATGATACCAGTTCCTACCTTTCCAGGAAATGCAGCATGACCTATTGTTCCAGTTAAATTGGAAAGGGAATTAATTGTTAGAAAGCATTTTGTCTCTGTATGGTATTACATCTTTGTAAGTTTAAATAACTTCATTGTGTGATAAATATATTGTTTACTTGGCTGTGATGCACTGGCTTTCACTTGCAGCAAACAGAGTAACTTTGAACCTTGTGTTATAGGATAGGATTACGATGCTTTCTGGAGAGTTTAAGATTCCCGTATAGCTTGTTACTACAGGCAAACATCACTAAGTGGCAAGAAAATTATTTCTGAAATTCTAGAAACTTAATTACTCCCTAAAAAAAAAAAAAAAATAGGAGGGTAAAATTTAGTGGCTAGTACATTCAGAAAGTCTGCCCACATCCTACATCATCCCTGAAGCAGGACACTGACAAATTATGGCAGATCTTTCCTTCCTCTCTGCATAGGAGAAATGCATCAGCAGATAGAAACTGCCTTCTCCCTTCCTTTCTCTCTAAGATGAGCCTCCTTGCCTGTGACACCATGACAACCCGGTGGCCCGAGTACAAAGCTCTGTTCCTGAGGGTGCAAATTAAGAAATTTATTTTCATCTCAGTATTAAACAACAACAACAACAAAAACAAAACAAACAAAACAAAAAACCCTCTTTTGGTTTCACTCTAGCACAACATGCCATTCTGGAGAATCTCTTGTCATGCTGACCTGGAAGCTCTTCGGCACGCCTTGGAACTTGAATATTTGTAGCAGACCCCAACATCTTAGCACTGTGAGGGCTTCACTCAAACTATTACATCGGTTCCGCCTAGTCCTCAGCATTTTCTTATTAAAAAAAAATCCCACAGCAACTGCAGTTTTTCTTTTTTTGAAGGAGAACCCTTTCAGTGGAAGCCTCTAAGAACTTGCAGCCAAAGAACATTGTACCAAGTCCTTCTTCCTTTGAACAGAGGAAAAGCCTTCAGATAACTCTGGGGATCCTGCAGTTACACGCTTAAGCTGGATGCACAGAGCTGTAACTGCCTTTTTGCCATCAACAACAAACACCGGAAGTCTTGGGTCTACTTGTCAGTTTTCTTTTAAAAGGGGAAGAGGACATAGTAAAGAGTCTGTGAGCATGCTCTGTGCATAGTACATCCTATCACATGGGACCTTCTGAAAATAAGAGTGAAACTGTTGATTTTTTGTTTGTATTTTTTAATTTATGAACTAATCTCATTACTCTGGTATTAAGCTCTGTACCTGTGTTTTTAATCTGGCTTTTGGGATGGGTGGGTGGGTGGGGAGGGTCCTGCCATTCTAAATTAAGAGTTCATTTCTCCAGGACAGTCTCTGGGGAAAATCACGTTGTGTACAGTAACAATAAGGACACATGGGACTGTTGGTAAGAACTATAGCTGTGTTTTGAAATCTTACATGGATGGTATGTGGACTGTGCATGTGTCTACACGGTGCCTTATGCTGCCATCTTGGTTTGGGGGGCTGGGGGTGGGGAAAAAGTACCTTGTGATGAGTGAAAGGCATTAAATAAAAAAAGTTTACATTTTGGGGGACTAGATTACCTGCCTTCTCTTATCTCCAGCCGCTCTTGGACCTAGGAGTATTTGTAGAACACACACTCCTCCTTTCAAGGTGGGGTTGGATTAGGAGGACTCTGAACACAGCCCCTCAGAGGCAAAATGGAGTCTGTAGCCAACTGTCTGTTGGTGCAGAGAGTGAAGACGGTCAGTGCCTGTGTCTGCTGGCAGAGAACACGGACAGTCAGCAAATCCAACTTTTCTTGCAGAGGAAGATACAGGGCAAGCAAATATTGCAGCTGTGCATATTTATTTTAATGTAAATAAATGCATCTACAAGTAAGCTTCAGCTTTAGGATTTCTGCTGAACTGGCAGTTAATTCTTGCTGTCAAAATATTGCAGTTCTCTGGGTTTGGATGAATCTCCGATTCACTTTCAAAACTGCTTTCTTGCTTGCACCAAATAACCTCACAAGGATCACAGCCTCACTGGAACAAGGTGTTAGAGCAATGCAGCAACTAATACCATCTCCTTATCTATCATGTGTCAAACAAGATCAAACACGTAAGCATTGCACAAATTACAAGTGTTACACAAGTGCTACATAAGTGCTACACAAGCCTGAGTGACACTCCTACTGTTAAAATACTTTTACCACAGGAAATGGACTCATTGCTAGATTTGAGAGGGGATTTTCTACAGGACTCAAACAGAGAACCCTATCTCAGTCTTGGGCTCAAAATGTTGCAGCCCTGCAGCAGTTTTAAAATGTTAGCCATGCTTATCAACAGCAGGCATGAACGAAACCATCCTGTGAGTACATGCTTTGGAGGCATTTGCAAAGAGCTGGTCTCTGGGCTGAGTACAACAGAAAACAAATTAAAATGTGATTTTTCTAGCAGAGGCACTGCTTGTCCCATGGTCTGCTGAGAGGCAACTGGTAGAATGTTTCCTTCAAGGTTTTCCAGCTGTGTGTGAGTGTCACAGGTAGGAAGTTTTATCACAGGTCAAAGAAATCAACCTGGAGAACTGACAGATACTTGCAAGATAAGCACATCTATGAATAAAACTTCCGAAAGAGGAACAAATGCCAGGGATGGCAGACTCCTAAGAAGGCAAAACGTCGGCTTTTAACACCCTGTCAATCAGCTAATTGCTCTTGCTTGATACTCCAAATCTAACACCTGCCTTATTTGAATCACGAGCGATTCCCACCCAGCCTGCGAGGCTTCTTAGAAGATTTTGCTTTCCTGGTGTATTTAAAGATTCTCAAGCTCTGTTGTTTCTGCCTCCAAAGTTCTTGGCAGCATTTTGTTCTCTGTTAGTGCCTGCTGGTGCTCCACTTACTGTGTTACTGTTTCTCCATATATCCTGCCAGCTAATGATTTTTACTTACCCACAGGTAACAGAGCTGATGAGGGCGGTGTTCACCCGCTCTAGAACACTTGTTTGTCAGACTTGGCATAGTGTTTCCTTCCAGTCACAGTAGCAGGTATTCATCTCTCACTAGAGCCAGACCATGAAGATTTACTGTTCCAGGGAATGGGATGGCTGGAAGAAGGTATCAGTGACAGCTTTTCATTTGTGAACATACATCAGGCCTGGGAACACATGCATGCCCCACACATCCAGGGGCTTTGCTCAGCCTTTTCACCTGTGTTTCAATGTATCTGTAACATCTTGTTATGGTGAACACAAACACAGGTGGCTTAGTATTTTCAACTGTTTCAATGCATTTGCACAGTTACAGCATAAAACACTTTCTCAGTCACATCATTAACCAGGTCAGAGTACAGCTATGATGTGACAACATTCCCAAATAAGTAGCAGTATAGCTGAATCTGAGGTGACCAAACCAAACAGATCATGTTAGTACCATTATTAAAAAGATGGCTGATACCAAACTGGCTGATACCAAAATGGCAGAACGAAACACAAAATGGCAGTATGTTGGTACACTTCTGAACCTCTAATTCAAACTTGTTGGAACCTAAGTAGAAAAGGGGATGTGAAACACATATCTGGTGAGATAACACTGGTTGGAGTCTTGAATGGGACTGTAGGTGTGAGGGTGCAGTACCTGCTGTCACAGCTCCTCTCCAGCACTTTGACCAAATACTTTTCCAAACAAGGAAAAAAAACCTCTGAAGTGGCATGTCATATTCATCACATCCTCTGCACTATCATTCCCTCATATTTAAATAGATGACATATGAATACAATGCTGCAGAATAAAAGAAAACAGCTTTTAAAACTACCAATTACTGCTTGCTAATATTCCCATAATTTCATAATCAGACCCTTTGTATGCCATAATCTCAACTCGTTTCCTAAGCTTTTGTAAAGGAAGCACAGTCTCACTTGGGATCCAGAGTGACGACTTCCTTGCTGGTGTGATCCTCTGGTACCACGTGGCTCCCAGACACATGTATTTGATGAAAACCTGGGACTTAAAATGCCAATACTAGAAGGACTAACAACCTACACCTCAAACCATGTCATGTGAACCCCTGAAAAAAACTAAATTCCTGTTCTGCCATAGCAGAGCAGAAGAGCTACATCAGACCCTTTGCCAGAAGGATGAAAGAAAAATCAAGCCATTTTCTCGGAGACAGCAGGCACTGCAAAATACAGCAAAGCTAAGGGTTACATGGGAATACATAACCCTTCCACTCTAAGCACCTGCATGGGGCAGTATCACCAAAATAGCTGGTAACTCCTGCTGATCAGAGCAGCAGTCTTGTGACAAGTTACCACAGCTCAGTCTGTTTCTATCAGAACAATGAACAAGTGCTAAAAATAAAATCCCACACCAGTAATGGTAAAGCACCTTCCTGCCTTCCTGTTGATTTGGTGGAGTTGTGATCAAGGAAAGAAAAGAAATTCTCATTTTTCCTCAGGAGCAGCTGCAGGTTTTGTGGTTCCAACACCCCCCCACACACACCCCAACAATGTGGCCACACCAATCTCTATTATAAAAGACAAAATACTCAATTGTAAAGACACTCGCTGGAAACCATTTTTAAAATACAGTATTTTAAATGTATTTTCTAGACTCTTACAGCCTCACAGCACGTTTACTGTTTGCATTTTCAATAATTTCCCAAAGCAATGAACGAAAAACTTGCATAATGTGGATTGCCTATCTCAGCCAGAAACTTTTCAGATATGGGAGAAAATCTGACCAAGTTTATCACTGAATTATTCTATTATGAAATTAAGGGCAGTAATTCACCTGTTACATTCCTCTTAGAAAGGATGGAGTTTCAAATGCTGACTTACAATAAATATGTATCTAATCTATTGCTGTAAGAGCAACACAAGTGCTGATGGTCTGCTGCAGGCACTTGAGACTGCAGTGACTGGGAGATAAATTCATACAGATACGTTATCACTTGGCTCTTCAAAGCAGATTCTAAAAGCCAGAGCAATTCTTGCTTTTCCTAGAAGTGTTTAATGTTGCTGTGTTACCTTTTCCTTCTCTTCTGGCGTTTCTCGATCATCTCTTCTCTGTCAGGTAAGGACCTTCCTCACTTACTGTAGTTATTCTTAAGTAACGTACTGTATGTGGGCTTCATCAGGGCCAAGGTTTTATCCCTGAAACTTCAGTTAGCTTCTGCATGACCAGAACCTCATATCTATTGCTATTTATTCAGCAGACTTAGAAGGTACTGTGCAGAAACAGTCCACAATAATTCACAGTATCCTTTCTCTTCCACTTTTCACCATAAGGTTTTCTTGCATACCAGGACTCTAAATAAGAAGATAACAGTTTAATTTTAACAAGCTTGTTTCACTATATAAAACTAGAAGTAGAACGAAACCTGGAGATTATTTTCCCAAGTTTCAGTTACTTATATTGTTGAAAAATGAGCAAAAGGCCACAGCAAATTGAGTTGTGAAACCCTTTTGTCCTGAAAACAACAAACATACAGAACGTTTAAAATAAGAAGTAACACAGAAAGTGACACACACAATGGAAAACTTGCAATCATGACAAAGATCAGACATTCATGACCTATGCTGTCATTGGGAATCAAGTATCAAGGAATTCTCCCAGCAGACAGTGAAAGGAAACAGGCTTTCTGGGCACGTTTGCTTTTCCCTTCGCCTCTAGTCCCTGCGAGTGCTGCCTCAGAGAGGAATTTAATAGATTGCTATTGTTGCTCCATTTTCTAAGCGCACCTTTTGCTCATCATGTCAAATTTCAGTTCTGCCTGTGCTTTTGTCTGGCTTAAAGCTCAGGTACATTTCCTAGCTCTCTGATGAGCAGTGCTCATTCATTCTTGGAGCCTATACTGACTGACTTGCCAAACTGCACTCACATATGTACTCCTTTTGCAAAAGCCTAATGTGTTTTCCAGGGACTGATCCACACCACATACCTTTTGTCCCTCCATCCTCTTCAGGTGAAGGACTGAAACAAAATATTTCCTTTCCTTTCCCCCTCCCCCCCCAACTTTATCCTTAGGGTCTCCCCACCCATCTGCTCTCAACCGCCACTTCTCGCAAGTCATTCGTTTTGTGGAGTGTAGCACAAAGCAAATAGCTCTTACCAACCAAAATTAACACTGAGATGGCAGGCAGGAAAGGATGCTATCTTCTTAGGTCTCCTTGTCTTAAAACTTTCAGTTATTTAGTTGAAACAGAACCTGGATTTGAACCATTTCTAAAAACAGCTCTGCCAAAAATCACACTTGGGTCTTGCCAAGCTTTGAATAATTCAGATGCAATAACAATAGCATTTTGTCAAATAACCAAAAAACTGTAACGAAAGTTGTTGCAAAAATGTACCTCGTTATTGGGGATGGAAAAACACAATTACTTTGTCAATTTCCTGTATTTTTTTTCCTTGCAGTTCTCGCGTTTTTCCACATGATGGCAGCTGAGCTCTGCTATAAGCCTCCTCTAGACAAAATCTTAAAAAGCTGCTTAACAAAATCTTGGTTTAGAAGGCATTTTTAAATGCCTTCAATTAAGGTGCAACTGTACAATTGTTTTTAAAAACTATCCCCTATCATTCACACAAAGAAAGGGTTATTCAGAGGGACTTTGGTGGCATGGCTCCACCTCTCTGTAAAGAAATTCAGTGGGTTATAGATCAGCTTAGACTGAGCGTGACTAGCAGAGCCTACAGCACCCCTTCTGAACTGACACGTCAGTACTGAAGAGGATGAGAAACTTGGAGCTTTTGGCTCTAGAAGGGCTGTGTTGCTGTTGTTTGCTCCACGTTTCTCTGCTCTATAAGCACTTTTCCATGATTTAAGCACTGAAAACCTAATTCACCAAGCACCAGCACAAGAAGGTGACAGCACAACTGATGGCAAACTCTTAAACCCTGCATTCTCAGCCAGCCCACAAAGCCCCCCCTTCTCCAGCC
Source organism: Oxyura jamaicensis (assembly GCF_011077185.1). Classification (NCBI taxonomy): domain Eukaryota; kingdom Metazoa; phylum Chordata; class Aves; order Anseriformes; family Anatidae; genus Oxyura; species Oxyura jamaicensis. Next base: position 6,259,916 of record NC_048912.1, read on the forward strand.
AGAGCTGCCAGAGCCGGGCTGTTGCCACCGCTGCAGTTACAGCTGCGTGGCATTGATTCCGCTTCATCTGTCTGCTCGTCACACCCATATACCAACATCAGGTTTGTATTAGGAAACTGCTATGGTAAACTCCATCCACATCATGCCATCTGGGGGACTAAAGCAAAACCTCTGAGCAGCCTGAATGCTGTATTAGCACATTCTGACCAATGCAGGGTTCCTGAAGGTGCGGTAAAGCCAGGAACAGATCGCCGGCTCTTGGTAAAGCTTTGGGGATGACTGGCCCAGATAAGGAGCACCAGCGTCCAACTGAAGGCTCAAGAGATAATGCAAGACCAGAGTATAGAGATTTCTAAGTTCAAACTAAGAAAAGCTAATTTTCTCCCCAAAACTAGAGGAGTCAGTAGTAATATGCCCACGTCTCCTAATAGGTTATAACACAAGATGGAAAACCTGAGGCATATCTGTTGCCTGTAGCTGAAGAGTGAAGACAAGTTGTCCCAAAACAGTATATGGCCAAAAAGGCTTCCCATTATTTACACTACCCCTTGCCCCCAGTAACTCAACACCAAATCACTGGCATCACCCTCTGCAGCCAGACTTGGGCAGCCCCTCCAAACTCCAAACTAGGGAGTCTGGCTCTCTTCAGGCCAGGACTGAGTCAGGTTCTGCAACAGATAAACAGAAAAGTTAAAGTTGCAGACCCAGCCCACTAATCTTCCCCAAGCTTGGCTCCTAAGTAAGAGACACGCTCCAGAGGGTAGGAGGTACTCTATACACAAGTGATAAATGCAGCTTAAATCCAGTCATGACATTTGAATTTATATTAAATAAAGTTACAGCCAATCTTTTAAATTCATATCACATCAGCGTCATCTCCTCTGGTATGTCCAAGCCAGAGATGTGTTCTTCCCTCACTTTAGATAAAATCTGATAAAACTGATGAACTTCATAGCATAGCCAGCTAAAATGGGGGGAGGACACAGTCATCAGAACATCCGAGATGATACCTTGATACCCTGGCCTGATAACAAGTCCTCACTGGGACTTTGTCACCTATTACCCATATGAGGAAGGAAAGCATCTCTTAGGGAAAAAAGAAATGCCCGTTAAAATAAAAATAAATCATAAGAATGATCACTGAAGTAGAGGCTTCAGAGATCCCAACATTATTCATCCAACATTCAGACTACATGGGGCAGGCCAAAACATCATTTCAAGCTTGCAAGATTTGTGCTTTTCTTTAAACAGAAGCACTGGGAACATTGTTTGATTTTATAAATGCATGTAACAAAATACTTACAGGAACAGGAACTTTAAAAGAATAGTCGTAGTAAGATTTTATAATGAGCTATTTCAGCTCCCTCTGGTTCTTTTAACAGAGGCATGTAGCAGTCTTGCCCTAGTTCATGCCCTGGCAGAGGACTACTGCAGGACTTGTCATGGAAGTCCCCACCTCAACTCACAACATACCTAACGAGCTATGCGTATCAATCCTTTGTGTCCAGCCCCAGTGCAACAGACGAATAAATGTTACACAACAAGCTCTGGACCTTGGCTGCTATTAAAATGAGATGCTACTGAGTTTTATACATACGTGGCTTGTTACTTACAGAATGCCAAAACTGCTTTGCTTTTTCTCAAATCTGACAGGCTTGGATTCAAAAGGTCCTACATTTCTGAGGCAGAAAATCCCAACATAAGCAAAATTAGCTATCATCTGGAGACTGTGCAGAAATGAGCATTCATCCAGACTGAATGGAACCGGAAATTCAGGAACACAAAACATTTTTCTAAAACTGTTTAATAAAAAAGTGTGAAGTTTCTTGAAAAACTGGAGAAACCCAAAGCATATCGCGTCACCTGTCTTAGTCACAAAGAAACACAATTTTCAAAAAAGATATTTAAGTTTAATACAAATTTTATACAAAGAAAATGTGAAAAAATACTTCCATATGCTAAAAGCAATTATGCTTCACAAATAAGGCCAGCTAGGCTATTTTTGACACAACTGCAATTCACGAATAATTCTGTTCTCGCTTTTTTCTTCTAATACTTTTTTCCCTCTAATATGGGTACTAGCTGGAGACTGTACAAACCGCATTCTTTTATAAACAATGGGAGAAATCAACATGACTAAAATGTACAACAGAATGTACTGGAATGATATCATACAATTAATTTTCTCATATACATACATCACCTTTGCTTTGTTCAATGCTTTCGTTTTACACAACATACAAAATGGTACTACAGTATAAGTGTAACAGACAGCATTTTCATGGGTTACTTTCTCTCATACTGTACTGTTTCATGCTTACATAAAAACATAAATTCCATCATATAAATAATACATGCTCTGGCCCAGCATCAAAAGTCCTTTGCCCATGTTTCCTGATCCATGTTTTTCTCCACACCTAGCTCTTGTTCCATTTGAAAAGCTTTTTGAAGTTCTTTTTAGAGGATTAAAAAGAAAGAAGAAGAAGAAGAGGAAGAAGAAGAAGAAGAAGAAGAAGAAGAAGAAGAAGAAGAAGAAGAAGAAAATAAAACTGAACTGTGAAGCACAGGAAAACCAAAACCAAAACCCTTTCTCATCTTTGATATTAGCGATAAGAAATAATGCTACCAACCAGCTGGTATTATTACACTTTCAAACTTTACTGATAATTAGGCTGAAATTTTAACTTGTCTCTTGTAAACAATTTTAACAGTCTGGCCACTGTAAAAAGCAATGTAAATATGTATTTCAGGTCCACAGATGGGAAATGTCGTAATTCGCCTAATACAATTAACAGAAAAAAAGATACCCTTCATCATTTGGTTGCTCAACAAGAAATTCTACAAGAGTTTCAAAGTGCAGAAATTGTTTTCAATCCAAATGCAAATCAAGTTGTTCAGATTCTCCTGATTATATTATTTGATGCATAACTGCAATTTTCTGAGACCAGTTTTCAGTGTTAGCTTCTGATAAGGCTATTTTAAACCTTTCTTTTCCAACTTCAAACACTCTTTATAAGTTAAAGTCAATACAAATATAAAAAGGAGATGGTACTCTAACTTTAATGACATCCACAAATTGTACATTATTTACAAAAGAAGCATAGATTTAACATGGATCTTACCTGTCCTCAGCTTTTCTAAGCCAGCGCTAATGCTTTACATTAATGTAGTGTAGTTAATGCTTTGTACACATATACAAAGCTAAAGTCTGAACCTTTGAGGTTAATCCAAAGAACTGTGTTTATTTTTCACATTTCTATTAGATTTATTTTTTCCAACAATTGTATGGACTTCTTGTTAGCAGTTAGACTCTTCGTACTTGGACTGGCATTGTGGTCTGAACATACTGAACTCCAGTTCTCATTGCCACTGTCCCAGCAGAAGGACTTACCACTACAGGAATGGTCTGTGAATTAAAACCAAGAGAAACATATTGTTATGTTAAAGGTCATATAAACATGACCACAGAAATAGAGATTTATTTTCCAGGGAAAATCCAGAACAAGCTCCAATTTTGTGCAAGAATTACTACCTTTATTACCACAATATTACCTTATTCCAAGGCAGAAAGTAGTATATTACTTTCCTAGAGCCAAGAGTTTTTACTGTATTATTACTACTTCATAATTACAGGGACAGTTGTTCCTATAGGTAATGTACACACTGCCTATGCTAGGAGAATTAGGTTTTCAAAGTTACTACGTCCAGTTACATATTCTCCCCAAATTAATACATGGGGAGATGAAAAAGGGCTAAGAAAATCCTTTGTCATCTGAAAAAAGTTTTGAGGAATCAAACCGGAGTACAAAAATACCCTTGTTTATAAGTATATTCCTGTTACACATTAGTTAAATCTTTTTTCTTTTTCCCAAAAGGAACTCCCCCACGCATTCAGTCTACACAGAAGAGAACAAAGAACATCCATTTAAACAAAAAAAGTACTTAACTTTCACACAAATAGATAACAAAAACATCAGGATTACTGGGAACTGTCTTATACTCCCTGTAAAAATACTAATATAGAATAAATTTTTCACTTCCATCATACAGATCATGATTTATAAATCTTAACAAATCAAGTTTCAGGACATCTCTATGGGTGGCAATTGATTCTACAGATGCAGAGACAAAGGCACAAGAATGTTAAACAATCTGGTAATGGTCACATCACTCTGGAAGATCTGGAAAAGGATTTATTGAATCTTAAGCCTGTATCTTAACTTTCCTACAAAAAACGTGAGAAAGTTTAAAAATGTCTGTAACATACAAATTGCAAGTATGTTTTGATACAATTCCAGTGATGGACAACTGGTGATCAAACGCATCCATTTCAGTTCACAATATTTAGTGGAAGAAACAAGAAGTGAGAATTTGAGAAATCTGAAAGGGATGCCCAGGTCTTCCCCTTACTGTTAGTGTAAAGTTCCACAGAGAACATGGAAGAAGAAATACAAGTTCACTGAAGCCCAATGTCTCCCCACTTTAAGAAATCACATTAGTGTCTTGATGGTATTCACCAAAGATTGTGAATATCCCTACTGAGATGGATTACAACCTAGAGTGTTTATCAGCTCCTTTGTGACAAAGTCTATGCCTTCCAGAAGCCTACTCATTCAATTCTCTGGAATGCAAAGATGATGAAGTCAAATTTTTACAATATTTATCTGCAGAAAGAATAAAAACCAAAATGAAACCAATTTTCTAAATAAATTCAAGATTGTTGTCATTTTACAATGATTTCAGATGTGTAAAGAGAGTTCAATGGAAATGGTACCCAGAAGATATACTGGAGGTTGTTCAGAGGGGAGAAGTTCCTAGTTGGAAACAAAGTGCAAATTGAACCCTAAAGAAGCCATTGTGTAAGTCACTGTTAGTGCTATAGGTGGGGAAATTCAGGTTGCCACAGTTGTCTTTTAAATATACACACACAAATGAAAAAAAAAAAAAAAAAGTTTCTAGTATTAGAGTGAACGGGATATGGAATGTGCAAGACTCCTTAAATGTGTTAGGATCATTCCCTGAGAGGTAAATTCTCCACCTCTGCCAGCTTTTCACATATGTACATTTTGTATACATATTAAACATGCACTAAGGTTTAAAATTATTTAAATTGCACGTGCAATTGTTAGAATACAGAGGTGTCTGTAGCTGTGCAAGACTAATGCATATACATGTACAAAGTTTTAAACATGCAGAAATAAAGGTTGAAACCTTTCAGGTATTCCACTTATGCTTTACATAACTTAATACACTTTGTTTTACAGAAAACTGATGAAGGTAACTGCCATTTTTCTGAATATTACATGAAACCACTTTATGATCTTAGAACCTCTCAGCTATTCACAAAAGAACCTAACTTCACTGATGTTTCCTATTTGACTTTAAAACACACAAAACCTTGTTATGGGAATTCAGTCCAGGTAACTTCATGCCAATCCTGCAAAGGTGCACAGTGCTCTCAGCTGAGACGAAATGAGTTGAGTAAAAATGCTTAGGAATGTGACAAGTCATGGCAGCCGCTATAAGCGATACGTTTTTTGTGTGGAGTATGATGGCTGTGAAACACCGCGTGTATGTGTGGAGGTGCATGTATTGCAACGCACACAGGTGTGGTATGCTGCAGCTGGCAGGGGAAGGTGCATGCATGTCTGTGAGTACACAGAGAGAGAGAGAACGACAGAAAAACTCAGCAAATCAGGCCTCACAGTCACAGGATGAAAATGAATTTAAATTATCCAACTTCAGGCAGAAAATGAACTGAAGTTACCCAAACATGAGCTTCGCAGCTGAACCCCCCACTGAGACAAGGCATGCAGTTCAGTTACCAGTGCTGTATCAGCATTTCTCTTTTGGTAAGAACGTCAGCTCAGCTGCCGTGCTGACTCTGAAGTAAACACCGCAGAACACCACGAGTTGAAAGAATGTGATAGTATGGTGTGCAAAATCCAAAAAAAGCAAACTCACTTCTGTCCCATCTCCGGTGACTGATACTAGGGTATTCAAGTGTCCTTGGTAAAGTTTTCAGTGGAAAAAAACAGGTCTGAACGCAATGCTATTTCTCGTAACTTCGTAACGCTAATGTGCAATACTGCATGGGAGATACACTACTGCCGAATGCATATTTTTTTTCCAGAGTTACTGAGATGTCACAGGAATATCAGGCATAGCTCAGAATTCATTAAATCTCTTTAGGATACCATAGACAAAAAGATATTTTAAATGAATTCTATATATTTACATTGATGTTGTTTTCAAGTATATACATGAAACAGACAAATAACTAACACAATAAGGAAAAATGGAAGTCTGACTGTCCTCAGTGCCTTAGCTGTTCTTATTGAGAGCTTCTCAATCTTTGTAATAATCAATGATGAAATGATAGGGTGGAATGTTGCACAGCAAAATAGGACATTTTGCACTGCAAGTTGAGACTGCACCAGTGAATTCATATCTTGATAGAACAGCGTACGGAGACAACCCCCCAGAAATACTGAGCAATTTTAATGCCAGGAACAGTACTACTGCAGACTTTAAATGATGATATTGTACTTACAATTGTGGGTTGAGTAGTTGGAATATAGGTGGTGGTCTGCGGTACCTGGACCAGTTTTATAGGCTGGTTGCTTGTCACACCTGTTGCTATCTGCAGAGACAGCACAGGTAACCTCAGTAAAAGTCTCAGCTTTTACATAAATTCCACCTATTATTATTATTATTATATGAAATTTATGTTGGATGTTTTTTTCGTGTTAAAAATTTGTATCTTAATGAATTCACAGGTTACTTCTTTGTTAATAAAACAAAATTCAAATTATGAACATGATCAATGTATACAGCATGATGTTTCAGGTCGAGTATTTATGTGAAAGCAATTCCAGATTAGTATAACTGGAATATTCCCTGGCAAAAGTTTTAGGTAATTGATTTTTCCCACCTCATATTTCTCCAGTAATACAAAGGTTGTGCTGCCACAGACAATATACGTACAAACTTCAATGGAGCCAAAGTTCAACTAACTTCCCCAAAGAATTCAGGTGGAACAGCACATCCTTTTTCCCCTCTTTAACTGTTTCCCAAGTGAGTCCCTTAGATGATACGTCAAGCCCAAAGATCTAACATCAGACAGTAGTAGCAAAAGTGTCAAGAAATGAACACAGCTCTCTAGTTTACTATGCTTCCCAATTCTAGAGGACTATCTCAATGAGACATCATGCTGGAATCACAATACTACAAAATTAGTTTGCTTTTAATATTTTAAAATACAACAAGGCTCCTACTGATGTAGGGGATCATGTGTAAGGGTTTGAAGGATCAGCCCCCCCCCCCCCAAAATTTTTCATTTAATAAATCTTGCAAGGGCAGAAGAAAAACGGTGCTGAAATTGCTAATAGTCAAGTCCTACCTATAAAGCAAAATCTTTTCTATAAACATTTTCTATATATGCAATGTTAAGTCCCTTTTATTAGAGCATTTGCTCATCCTTGCCTACTGAATACTATCAGAGTAGATGCTACGGAGGATTTCGTAACTGCACACTGCTCCGTTAACTGTAGATCCAGGTGAACTGTTGTATCAGTGTTATGGAACATTGTGGTACCCTAGTGGCAGTCTGTTGTGATAAAGTAAGTTGATTTGAATGCAGGTCTTGAGCTTGGCCTCTGAACCCCCAGGCAAGAAGGGCTTGGAAGTGCTGCAGTCAGTATTGCTTATCAGAAGGCAACTTGTATCGAAAGATCCAGACCAGAAGCTACACTGATGGGTCCTGGAGAGAGAGAGAGAAAGAGGTCCAGTCCCCCTTGGCTGGAAGGATGAGTCAAGCCAACACAAGGTTTTATTGGGAATGAGTGAAGGGGAAAGGGTATTCCCAGAGGACAGAAGGAGATTTTTTTCCAAGATGAAGGAAAAAAAAAAACAAACAACAACAACAAACAAACAAACCACAACTCCCTATCTTACTCCCCAAATCACACTGTTTGAAATACGCAAATGGTTAAAATTCCTGGCTGATCCAGGGAAGCGTTTAGGGGTAGGTTTCAGAGGAATCTTACATACTATTTTAGTTTGAAGTGACCGTAATAATACTCACTGTAACACTCTCTTTGCTTTTATCAGCTGAAACTTCCTTCTCCTTGGGGGTGCTGGCTGTTTCTGTGGGTGTAGGCTGCACACTTGAACTGGGCTGTGATGATTTATTTAATGTTTCTGTGCTAATTTCAGTATCAGTTTCTTGCTGTGTTGCAGTAGCTAAAGGAAAAGAAGAAAAGAATAGCCACTACTCATGGGTGCCAGTCCACAATCACTCTTCACAGGCACATCGGCACCCATGTAAATGAGGAATACTGAGTCAATGTGTATTACACCCACCCTAATCCCTCAGCTACGAAGCATGCAACCCAGAGTAAGATTACCTGACTGTGTGCAAGATTTCATATGCTCAGGCCAGTGAGCTTGTTGGCAGGGATAGTCACAGTAGCTAGTATTCCAACAGCAATAAAAGATGGCCTCTTTCTTGCAGTTGGCACACCACTGCTTCTTCTTAGTTTCATCCACTGCTTGCTGCTTTTCCATTTCCAGCTGCTTCTTCACCTCAGCAATCAAACGATCTCTTTCTTGTTCTAGACTCTGACGCATTTCAGCCATTGTCAGTTCTAATCAAAATACAAAAAAAGATGAATCTTCTGTTCCCCCCTCTAACAGCAAGACCCTTCTTGAAAAATCCGAGCAACATTTGCCAGCTTCCTACTTCATTACTATGAAGTAATCAGCATAAAATATCTCTTGAAGAGGGATTATCCAATGATGCATAAAAAAAAAAATTCTGTCCTATCAAAAGCTCTCTGTAGCCTGAATTTGTCTCAGAGGACCGAACACCTGTTATTTACTATGCACAGACAAAAGTACTTTGTGTATGGATTGAAGTGGTATCCACTGACATCAACACAGCTCATTCCATAGGGTCTTCTATCCTTGACATGGCTAATTTGTAGTATCATATAATGAAGACAATGTATATATAATATACTTATATATATATATATATATAATATACATATATATATATATATATCTTCTCTGGAGATATTCAAGGCCCGTCTGGATGCATACCTGGGCAGCCTGCTCTGAGGAACCTGCTTTGCAGGGGGGTTGGACCTGATGATCTTTCGAGGTCCCTTCGAACCCCTACAGTTCTGCGATTCTGTGATTACTTCTAGCATTTAAATTTTCTATCTGGGACAAAAGATAGACACAACATTTTGAACTGTCACTTTCATACCTAGATTATGCTTCATTTCTGAGAGTTCCTGTTGATGTAACCATTGCAGTTTTTCTATCTCAATCCTCAAACGCCGAATCTAAATATTAAAAAGTTAATATTTAGTAGTAATAAACAGGGTGCAGTGAATACATAACTATTATACAGAAAAACATGCCCATAACAAACAGCTTGATCATCACTTACGTTAAGGCTCCTTTTTATTAACATGAGGAAAGTATTATATTTGCTTGCTAGATTTTCCTACCATAAAAAGTCCAGGATTGTTTGAAAACAAAAAGCACTTTTATTAAATTTGGACTTCAATCTAAAATTAGTTGAGTCTCTAATTTCTCTATCCAGAATCAAAAATCTGTTCCTCAGTTTTGCTTGTATTTATTGGTGTGCCATTTGATTCACTTATTTATTTATTTTAATGAGACCAGACTTTGGAAAGCAAGTTTGTCATTTGCTATGGATTGGGAATACAAATACTGTTGCTCAAAACTTTAACTTCCTTATTTTGCTTAAAGCAAGCAAACAAAACATTCCACACTTAACTCTAAGCTTTCTATTGTTCACATTCATTCATAGTTTACACATACATAGTTTACAATCTGCTTTTGCCGAGTTTAAAGAAAACTCTTTAAAGAGTAGTAAACACTGTATGATAATATGGACAGCCTTTTTTTTTAAAGTTGATGGTCAAAATTGATGGTCATAATGAAATAACTGGAATAAACTACCCCACTACAAGTAAACTAAAATCTTCTGGTAGGCATCTTTTTGCTTTAAGAAGTTGACAAAAAAAGTTGAATTTTTTTTAAAAAAACTTATTTTCTGTTTTAAACAAGGTGATTCAAAGAAATCCTCAACAGAAGCTAGACAAAATACCTTTAAGGATCTTTCTGCTTATATTATAGAGCCCACCTGATATTTTTTCTGTGTTTTTCTCTACCGCACTAATCATTACTTCTGTAACAGCACAAAAGTTATGATTTCTAGATGGCATTCACATATAATGTATTATAGGAATAGCTAGACAGTACTATATGGTTACATGGTATCTTTATACCATGTGAAATAAAGTTATTTATTTTCACAACTTTCAAAGTTAAATAGAAGCAGTTTGTTGTTGTTGTTGTTTTTTTTAATCTTATACTAACCTCAGCTATCGTACTTCCAGTGGTATTTTTTGAAAGATCATTATATATTTCAGTCATTGTTCCTTTGATGGCATCCATCATCTGAAAGAAAAAAATAAAAAATCTTTGATATATATTTTTAATAGATACCAGCTTACCTTTCATTTCAACCACTCTCATATGAAGTTATATTACTATCAATGTCACACTGTATATATGTTTACCTGGATCTATTTTTAAAGGACTATTTTAGAAGGCAGAAGACGACATTTTTCATCAGGAGTCTGATTTTTTTAATTGTCCTGACCTGGTGAACAGCTTGACCTTTTAATTACCAAGACATTGCCATTGAAGTCACTTACAAACAAAAAATAAAACTGAGTTTGAGGGAAAAGACAAATTTAAAAAAAATTAAAAAAAAAAAAGGAAAAAGGGGAAAAGAGAGAGATGGGGGAAAAAAGGCATTTACTGACATTGCTTACCACTGACAATCCTACCAAGACTATACATATGGTCAAGTGAGAACACTGAAAGTTGATAGTCAAGATTAATTCTTATGCTTTTAATGTTTGTGTTTGAAAACAAAGCTACATTTTTGTGTGTTACTAAATAAAGATAATGAAATATTAATGTTTACTGTAAATATGATATTATGGGGCTATCTACACCTTTATGAGGCCAAAAACAGGCCAAAACTCAACGCAGTGTAACCAAAAGAACCAATGGGGAATATGAGAGCCAAAGAGTCTAAAAGTGCATGGACATCTAGAGCATATCATACATACACTCTGGCTTAGAATGGCAGCATTCAGCCAGTTCCACAATGACAGTTCAGCACTCTCAAAGTCTAGCTGTTTCTACCCAGCAGAGTGAGTATACAACATATGATAGCTTAACAATTACTAATTTCTCAAAAAAGGTTTTATTTCACAATTTAAAATGCTAGAAATTTGAAAGTTCATTTCACAACAAAATTTAAAGAAAATCTTGTTCAAGAACTTACTTTGCTAGTATATTTAGCAATATCTGCAGCCACATCAGCTGAAGCTGTTGCAATTGGCAAGTCTGTATTAACTGAGGAAGAAAGTGTATTTGCAGATCCAGAACTTGTAACCATAGAAATCGGTTGAGTACTTGTAACCAAGGTTATAGTTGATGTGGAAGTGCTCTGGGTGATCTCTTTCTGCTGCACAGCTATGGAAAGAAAACGTACAGCAGATCATCAATCACAAACGATTATGAAAATGAATAGGCAAAATTTTCTAATTTTAATGTCCATTAAATATACACACCTAACCATTTCCAAGATTTGTCTTATTTATACAATGGTGCTGCTATTTAATCAACAGATTATACAGTGCCCGGTCACTGAACTGATACATCATTAACAAGGCTTAAAGGTAATGTAGCAAACTTCAAAACCGACAAGTTTAGACAGGCCAATGCACAAGTCTCCCTTAGATCCATATTCTTTCCATTTGGGGACTTCCCCATCCCATTTCCTAACCTCTCAATTTGGAGAACTCCCAACTAATACCGTATGTATAAGCATAACTTAGTCTTTGACGTTTTCATTTGTCACCATTTGGAAACATACTAATGAAGTTATTTCATTTTTTGTTTTCTAACATGGTTTAGTGAGCTACTGCTGAAGGCGGTCTGTTTTAGTCTTACTTCCTGATGTTATTTGCATTCTTTTTTTTTATTAATGCTACTAATTATTGTTAGCTTTGAGTTGTGATGTCTTTAATATACATATATCCAGCTCAAGCTCAGCCTTTGGCTGGGTGCAGAGCAAGGAATGCAACATGAGATCAACTCATTAAAGCAAAGAATTTCTTCAGAGAATTAAACAGGAAGAGAGTCTTGAGTTAACTCAAACAGGAAAAGCTTTCTCATCCTTGCTCAATATTTCAAATAATTTTAAAACTGTTGGTAATTTGAAAATAAGAGTAAATACCTTTCACCTTGACATCCCTAACGACCTACCTGCCTTAATTTTTTTTAGACAATTCTTTTAAAATTGTTTTTAATGATTCACATGATAAAGATGTCTCAGAGTGCTGGTATCTTCCAAACAAAGTACTGAAATACAATAGTTCTTCAAATAATCCCTATGCACTATTTTTATGTCATTTCAGTATGTACAAAAAGCTATGTATTTTTAAATGTTTTCATGTGATGTTTCTAGCATATACTTAAAACGGAACATAGCTATGATGCGCTCAATAGTATGTTGATAAAACACACTCATGGGCTGAACATTGAAAGTTTAGTCCATATTACTGAGCTCATACTAAGGAATGACTATTAAAAATAAAACATCAAGTTTCCCATTTATTTCTCTCGCTGAATATTTCTGTACCAAATTTGTGCAGTCTATAAGCAGAAAAATAACACTTCTTCATCACTTCTTGAATGAGTCATAAAAACAGTTTAGGAGCAGAGAAATGTCACTCTGGTAAATGTTTGTATGTGTCCCCTGATACGTAAGCCTCTCTACTGTAAGAAATTACTGGCTTGCTGGTAGCATTAGCAGAATGGAGAATGTATCTGCATGTAACTAGCATGCCTGAAAATAGCTCAGCAGATTAATTTGAAACTACAAATAAAGCTAGATTTGCATAAAGCTGCTGTTCTTTGAACTGAAGTAGTTGAGGTGCTGGCTTACATGACCATGTGCCTATTATTACAGAAACCAAAGCAAAGGGATGGTAAGGAAACAGGTGTGAAGACATTGTAACATGCCAGACTGTTTGCTCAGTGAACTGGCATCAGAGTCCTGTTAAGAGCAGATTCTTCCCATCAACAGGGATTTCAAAGACAAATGCAGCCTGGGTAATTTCCTTGTTAACAAATTACTGTATGAAAAAACTGTACAAATCAGCTTCTTGACAGATAAAATTGGATCCAGTTTGTAGATACTGATAATGATGGTAATTGTGCAACTGGAATAGAGTGGATGACTTTATCACATAATCCAGAAACTAATTCTGTTTACTCTCTCAAATCTGTGACGGCTAAGAATGGCTAAAATATTTTACAGATACATACACAAATGTTTTGTCATTCAAATAAGGAGACATGTCTCTAAATACACACCAGAAAAAGCAGGTATGGTGAGTAAGTTGTATTTTAAAGTCACTTAGAGTAGAACCAGACTTTGAGATTTTGTTTATATGGAAGAATTCCTGGTTAGGCAGCGTTGGAGCACTGAGATCACTACTGGGGAATTATGGCATCATGGGCACATTGAGTTAGAAAGTGTATACCTTTAACTGCTTGTCTTGTCTGGTATCTTGTGCCTTGAGAGGACTGAGGTTGCTGTGACTGAGACTGCTGGTTCTGCTGCTGTTGCTGCTGTCTCTGCACCTTCTGCATGTGCCATTTTTGGGAAGATGTCTGAAATTTATTTGAAGAATTCCACACTACTCGCTGCACAGCAGGGGCAGTTTCCTTAGGCAGTAGAGGCCTCTGCTTTTTCACAGGGCTTCCAGTGGCTGCAGATGGAGCACTAACAGTAGAAGTAGCGCTGGTAGTTGCTGTCACACCAGCTGGTGGAGTCTGGGCTGCAGAGCGGGTAAGAACTGGAGTTTCTGGTAGAGGCTGGGTGCTTGCACTGGAAGAAGGCGGAGTTTTACCTACAACTAAACAAACATAAAATTTAATGTCAGCTTTTCACCAGCAAATCTGACCCATAATTTTACAGCTATTTTTTGGAAGAATCATATGCACCTTCCAGGCTACTTTGAATTATTTTCCTCGAAAGGTAATTATAGAATCACCTAGGTTGGAAAATTGGAAAAGACCTTCAAGACCACCAAGTCTAACTGTCAACCTGACCTACCAAATCCCATCACTTAAACATGTCCCTTAGTACCACAACCATGTCTCTTAAATACCTCCAGGGATGGGGACTCCACCACTTCCCTGGGCAGCCCATTCCAATGTCTGATCACCCGGCCCCAAGACTGAGCCCTGGGGGACACCACTGGTGACCAGCCACCAACTGGACTGAACTCCATTCCTAGACCTCTTTGAGCCTGTCCACCCAGGCGGTTCTTCATCCAGCAAACCGCGTGCCTCTCAAAGCCTCGAGCAGCCAGTTTTTCCTGGAGAATACTGGGGGAAGCAGTGTCAAACGCTTCACCAAAATCCAGGTAAACAACATCCACAGCCTTTCCCTCATCTACTGAGGGAAATCATCTCATAGGAGGAGATCAGGTTAGTCAGGCCTTTCATAACCCATTCTGTCTGCTTCTGATCACTCAATTGTCCCATATTGATATTCTACAAGTAAACTTATTTCAGTCTAGTTGAAGTTGGTGGCAATTGAGAAGCACCAGCTGTTGATAAAAACAAAACAAGAAGTACAAAACCCAGAAAAGCAGACCGACCTCTCTGGAAAAAAGAGAGGTTTGCATTTGTTAGACAGTTTCTGGATTACCACTTAAACCTGTCATCCCAGAATTTACAGCTGATTGTTCCGCATAGCAGATCCCATTCTTTTGCTATGCACCTTGACAGGGAAACGTTAGGATTTATGAAAAAAAAATCTCTTCACTGGGGTGGCTGGTGAGCTAAATGCATGGATGTTCTTACACACATTTTCTTGGTATAACTGATGTTACTTTAATAAGTCCTCTTCTGACAAATGGTAAAAGACAAATAACTTTCAGACAACCAAGTCAGCAAACAATTGGCATCTAAAAGCATCTGGTATCTTTTCATAAGTTGCATTGGCAAAGTACAACTGTTTACAGATAAACCTTAAGCAGAAGTTCTTAAATAGATACTGTAAAAAATGGCCAAAAGCTGAAACATAATACCCCATTGTTACCTGTGCTCATCATGTCAAAGAAAAAAAAAACACAACAGGAATTCCTTAGCTCCAACAAATAATATGTAAGATAACACTGAACATATGAAATCCTCGTTCAATCAGAAGGAGCATGAGGAGAAATTATCCACATTTGAATTACAACATTCATTCAGGACCTATACAGTCAATGAAGACAGGCAATATATACTTTGCTGTCTACTCAGTTCTCCCTCATCGCTGAACCACTGAAGCTGAGAAAGTCCTTCCAGATCAAGTAAATAAATCTGAATATCAATTTGTGTCGTGTCCAACACAATTCTGAAATCAGCAAAAATATCAGAGTTAACTTCTTTTAAATTTAACTTGTATTTATATAAGAAAAATGGCATGACTTGCTAGACATGAGTTACCAGGTGTATTGTTTGGCTTGAATCAGCAATGGTGTATTAGTTCTTGTGATTTACCACTGTCCTCTCTTACTGACAACTTACCACTTGTTGAATAACTCGTTTACTGTCGCTCAGCTCACCTGAAACATATTACTTTATTTTCAAAATCCAATGGTTAGAGAAGTATGTACCATACTCCCTCACATGAGGGAGTCCCAAAACACTAAGAAAACTGAAAAACTCCCTTCCCTAAACGTCTAGAGATCTCTTTTACCCCCTGCAAAAGCAAAAAGAAGTTTCTATTGCCTTAAAACTATTTGTTTTAATGGGACCTTATGAAATTTGTATGTCTGAAAAATTCCAATTACTTCTACAGCTGTGATTTTGGGATGTCTGTAGAAATGTAGTTTCAGCTGGAACTCATTAACACAGCACAAAATTTCTAAATCTGTGACGGACCAAATGTTATGTATATTCATAGTTCTGTGTTGCTGAAAGGAAACTCAATGAAAGTCTTCTTATTTAAACCAGAAATTATAATGGGGACTGAAAACCTTTCTTCATAGACATAAAGAATGAAAAATTATTCATAGAAATTGTTTTAGTATGGACATTTTTAGCATCTTCATGCAAAAATAGAGCTAACAGTTCTGACTTCAGCAACAGCCCTACAGTAAAGAAAAAGGAAAAAGAATTTCATCCTACCATCTTGTTTAGGAGGAGGTTCTTTAGAGTCTTTCTTATTTTTCCGTCCTTCACGCCCACAATGATCATCTCCGAGATCGATGACAAGTTCACTCTCAGAATCAGAGTCCAGTCCTAGATGCACAGTTGGAGAGTCTGTCTCATCTTTACCTTTCAGTTTTTCTTTTGCAGGATGTTGCAAACTTTTTCCCTTTTCAGAAAATTCTTTTTCAGTGTCAGTAATTGCCTTTTCTTTGACTGGGTCATCTGTTTTCTCCACTTCCGGACTTGTGCTTTTAAGTTCCTCTTTGTCTTCATTCTGTGCTGGGGGCTTAAGTTTTTTTTTCAAGCTCAATGATTCTTTGTCACTCCTTGTACCTTCCTTATCCTCTCCATCTTCTGGATCATTCTTTGATTTCTGATCCTCATCACTATATTCACTGTCACTGGTGTCAGATTTTTCAGAATCTTCAGAGTCACTGTGTTCTACTGCAGTATAAACAGCTTCAGATATTTCATTTATTCCTAATTGTGGGGAGGAAAATACATTCCATGCTGATATCAGACTGACTGGCATTATGAAAAATATATATATATTCCCTCAGTAGAACGAGGTATATAAATACCATTACTCTAACTGTCAGTCCTTAAGCTATAAACACCTCCCTTAGTGCCCTATCTCAATATCAAAATGTATAAGAATTACCTTTCACATATTTCAATTATTTTTATTTGATTCAACAGCCCTCCAATCACTGTTTTTCCCCCACTACCTGCAAGCTGTAGCTTTGCTCGATGTTGGGCCAATGCTGACAAATATGAAGAGGAATAATTAGTATCCACAATAAACCACCTTAAAATTAGTAGCACTACTAGTTATTTCCACACGTTAGCAGAATCAGGTTTAGACTGCGTAATTTTTGTGAGAAGAATCTGTAATTCACTAGTGCCTAGAAAATCTTCAGTTAACTGCTAGACTATGCTTATATTTTTAACAGCTCCTGTATGACTGGATATAGTAATTTGTGCAGCTAATTTAAGTTAGGTATAGTTCTTCGATCTTTCAATTTACAAAGCAAATAGAAAGACTTTAATTCTGCTATACTATCTACAACAGAACGGTTCAAAAACAGATTAAAGATGAAAGATCTTTGGCAAAAATCTGAAATGTAAGGTTTCACTGTATTTTAAATTAAGTAAGTTCAATGTATTCTATCGGTGTTTAAGAGCTCGAATACCCTCTTTCTCTTGTGTTAATGCATAAAATATTTAAAGTTTTACTATTTGAAAATTTTTTTTAAAGTCCGTAATTTCCTCAAGTGGTATACTCACCAAGTTGTGCTTTACAACTCTCTATCGTCTTGTCAAGATTAAGCTGGAACCTACTACGTATCTGTCGCTTTGGTGAAATGAGCGGCACAGGGGTGGACTGCTGTTGGACTGACTCACTCAACTCTTTCAGATCCATCTCAGCTTTGCTACGATCTAGAAAAAGAAAAAGGATCTAATAAAAATATTTTTTAAAAAGAAAAAAGATTATTATCCACGTAAGACAAATTTGACAGAGTAACAACACAACCTGAAACATGTTTCATTTCTTTTATAACTACAGGCTAAACAGTAATTCTAAAATGACTCCACTAAAAATAATGGATTCTTCCTCTCTGATGCTACGTATTTCACATGCAAACTGCATGCATAAATTATACGGATGTTCTTTTCCATCAACGTTAAATTATCAAGAAATTATCATTCAGTAAATTGTCCGACAGCAGGTCTAGTAAGCTACTGTTATTTACTGCTATTAGTATATTTTCACAGAGAAAATTAAATAATAATTATCCTTGTAGACATGATTTAGAATTTAAACAATAAGTCATATGGGTTGCTACACCAGATATGGTAATCAATTTAATAAACTATTTTTTCCAATATATGGCAGCTAATCTTCTCTTGAGCTCTCCAACACAATTAAGAGAATTTTCAATGAAATATACACAACTGTCAGCAGAGTACAGCTAGAACTGTCTTAGCAACTAAGTTTCACATTTTTGCTCCAGGTTTTCACAGACGTTATACTTCTGTTCCACAGTCCTATCATTTACTCTTTGCTAGCAATGTGGACCCTTCATTTTGGTGCTCAGGACACCAAACCACTCTGGAATTAGTTGCTTGTCTGGGCAAGAGGACATGAACAAGGTGGATGGAATGGAAAGAAGAATTAGGTTCTGCCACTTTAGCTCCTTGAATTGGCTCATCGTAGGATTAAGTAAGATCCAGTGCCCTAGGCTGGAAAAGGACAGAGGCCCATCGAGAAGGCACAAGACAACACTAGCACAATGCACATTTTTACTTCATTTATAGTTTCAATCCACAGAAGTTAAAGATCTCACAGTATTCTTATTTTACTTTAAAACAAAACCCCCCCAAAACCCACTCATCTCCAAGACATTTTCTTGATGGACAATTCATAGAGAAAACTTAAATAAATATGAAGAGCTAAGCCAATGATTCCTCTGCTCTAACGTTCTTCATGAGTTTTAGCTCAGCGTTAAGGTTCACCTAAGAGCCATCGTACACAGTGACTCGAGCTCTGCAATGCAGGTGTCATAGTTGGGCTTGGCCACTCTACCTACTACGAGGCTGCAAACAGAATCTGTATTACAGGTAGAGCAGGTGCAGAACAAATCGTTCAAGTATTCATGCACTTTTTGTTTTCTGCTTAAATAGCAGTTTCCCATCTCTTTCCAGAGAGAGGCAGCAACTTATGTGCTGCAATCCCACCAGCCAAATATACAGGCTATATATTGGATCACCCTGGATTATAATTATATATGCATTATAGCATACACAAATTCAGACTAAATAATCTAACGTTCAATCATCCTTCCTAGCCCCAGTGAAATAATCCTGAAAGTAATATTGAATTTCACAGTCCTCATGTTGCATTTTCATACTGGAAAACACCAAACATATCACAAACTCCATCACTTTCAGTGTAACATTTGAAAATAACAAAGGCCCTAAGTTGTTTAAGTACTTTTGAAAAATTTGCTCCTTGTATTAGAACTAGGTTTCTTCTTCCTGTGCATTTATAGACTGATAAAAACCAACCTTAACTTTTTGTAAGAGATGGTCTTGAAATTAATTTCAATTCAGGAAGATAACTTTCTGCATGATATACAGTATACCAGTTTGTAACTTTGGAAAGTATTTCACATAGGAATTACAGTAAATTACCAAAGGTATCTATCTGGTGATATAATACTGTCTTAAGAGTATTTTTTTCTGCCAGTAAGAGAACACAGACTTTTGTCTGGGGCTTCACTGCAGAAAGAAAGGCAGATGAAAAATCCCCTTATCCCAAACATGATCTGCGAGATTTAAGCTAAGAAAACACAATTCAAAAAGAGCACATGAATCAGACTTCAACTGAACCAAACAGATGAGTAAATTAATAAAATTACTGTCAACTTCTGTGAAGTCTTTTGACACACATTTTTTATCCTTCAAGTATTAACCAGGAAATGATTACCTTGAATCTCTTTTCCTTCACTAAACGTTTTCCATCTAAGTTCAGCAAAACACATAGATATTTGTTCTCACAGTTACCCAGTAACAGCTAAGAGCTATGGAAATTTAGGTTCCATATATAGCACGATGAAGGAAATAACAGACTATTTTTCCCCCCACAATGCTCTTTAGCTAACTGAGAGTTAGTTAAATCCAATCCCCTCTAATTCCACAGCAGTAACAGCTATTTCATGCTTAGTAGAGAATTTCATTCAAGGTCTTCACAGCCAAAAAGATCTCATTAAATAGTCACTTTTTTTGTCACCACTACAAAAAATTGGGACAGAAAGTGAATGACAAAAAGCAGACTACCAAAGAAGTTAAGTAAAATCACAATCACAAGTCACAGCTTAATTAAACTCCTCTGGCTTTCCATAATCTACCCCAGAGGGGCTGAAATAAAAATGAGATTTCAGCCTAACTTCCCTCTTAACTGATGACAGGTAGCTCTTTGCAAACATACAAATTACAGTTGCATTGATTTTTAGGCTGGAAAGACAAACTATTTGTAAATTTAATTCTTCTGTGATGAAAGCAATACTCTGTTAGTTTATTTTGCAGAACTGCAATTCAAGATACTTCATCACACTGAAGAGCTTTGAATGGATGTCATCTACAATGAGAAAACAAATAAGGCATCTAGCTCCAGTGCTTATGAAAGAAACAGGTGTTTATTTTTCCCCTATTGCTATTGTAGATAACAGCAGAGTATCACCTTTCAGTCTCATGTTTTGTTCTTACATGCCGTATGAACATGCAGGGGAGACATTATCCCAATACTAAAAGTATGTCCTATAGCTGAGTTGCTTTCATGGAACGGAACGATATGATACTATAGCAAAGGAACACAAAAACTATTTTCCCTATCAAGATACAAAAAATGCACTGTTTAATTAGAGTTTAAGTCCCTAGCAGATTTTGAACTAATTCATACATCCTCCTAAAAACAGAAATTAACTGGACATGTGGTAGACAACACCTGTGAAAAATACCAACTTCGAAGCTTCACTCTTATTTTGACATTCCCAGAAGCAAATGAAGAAAAGGAGATCTCATTATCACTGGGTAGGTGCGTTGTTATAGGAAAGTACTTCACCTCAAACATCAAAACACTCTATTCTAAACCTCAGTTCTAGTCAACATTTTCCTTAATTACTGTGATGACATTAATTTATCCATCGATGACAGAAATTAAGGCTGCCTTTTTTAGGAAAGGGGTCACAATTCGAAATGTTTTTAAACTGCAGAGCGTTTCTGAAACAAAGAAGCTGAATTAATAGATCTAATTGCTATTAAGCTACAGCTCTGCAAGTGCTGAGAACTTAAATGTTATTCTGCACTCTGCACTTAAGAAGAGGGGGAGGTGTCAAAGATACAGTTACAAAATGAGGAGTATGTGGCTAAAGAAGAATAGCGGTAAAAAAAGAGCTGACTGCTTATAGTAAATATGACTCAATGTGATGCTACTGGAGAAGCGATACATCAAAAGTGTCATAAGAAACTCTTCCTAACACTTCCTGAATTAAAGACTGGTTCACTGAGTTATGCAAAACATGAATTATAACACAACATCCTGTTTGGAGCACTTAAAAATAAAAATAAACACACAGGGAAAAAAATGCATGCAAACAAGAGATGGTTCATAGGAGAGAGAGAAAATCAATTTAGAAAATATTATGTAAGGGGGCAAATTCACTTTGGAGAGATGAAACATGAAAAAAATATTAACAGCCTTTCTCCTTAAAGCAGAGAAAGCTGCCTAAAAGGTGAGAGCGATCATTGTTCTCCATGGCCAAGAACAGACAAGAAGAGTGTGCTGTATTTCCAGCAAACATTATTTAGGTTGGATATTCATGTGAGGTTGAAAGAGTGATGAAACTTTCAAAAAGTTTAACCAGGAATAATGTGGAATTTCCCTCATCAATTTCCAAGGACAGATTAAATAACGTTGTGTCAGGAATGAAGTATGGGACTTACTCCTTTCCCTTAGTGTAGTTTGGAATCATGATGTTACTGGAGCATTGTCAGCTTACATCTTATGGTTTTACAACAAGGTGTTTTGTTTAGTTGGCTTTCAAGACCTGCAGTTTCCTATCAGGTATGATAAGGATAGAATTTCAAAAGAAATCAGCTTTTTCATTTTCACTGAAGGAATTTGAGTGTGTTTTTTTTTGTTTGTTTGTTTGTTTTTAAATTTTGCCATATATGTGTATATAGCATGTATATAAATAAAATAGTTATAGAAAGCCTTGCTCTAGGATTTGATAAATACAGAGTTACCATCACTACATGGCAGGATATGAACATGAAAAGATGGCCAAATGGGAAAGATAAAGACAAGAGACACTATAATACCTACCCAGTGAACTCTACATTTTAATATGGAAGAACTGTCACAAGCCAAACTTACCTAGCCCAGAAGGAGGTCTCACTGAGACTATCTGTTTTTCCAATTTGTCTCATTAACTCTGAGGTATTAGTAAAAAGAAAACCAGTAAGTTTTTCTCATCACCCATCTGAAAAAATTAATTCCTTATTGGGTCAAAGTTTTATTCCATCTTTTCTGACTCTATTACACAAGGTCAGGCATATATATATAAACCTGGAATTAATACATATTTTTCCAAGCAATCTGCGTATAGCTTGATCATTCACACCTCCACTTTCCCTTTAGCCAGTCTACCAGGAAGAACTGATGGCTCATTTCCAATATTTTTCTTTCCTTATTGCTGAACTGGAAAATGATCACACAGCCCTTAAGCCTGCTGCTTAAGGTACAAGTTTCTCTTTTCTGTACTTTCACTTTTGTTTTTTTCCAATAAACCCTTTTCACACAATTAATCTTATCTGTAAGCCACGGGATTCCCAGATGAAGCCATGTCAGGTATAGCTGACACAAACAAATGAAGAAGGGCCTTTTCCATGCCTAGCACCAAACAGCATATATAGCAAAGGAAATTCCCCTAAAGCTGAAGAAATATTTGATATTCTACCTGGAAGTATACTAGCTGTTCTTTTATGGTACTACTTGTGGACAACAACAAAAGATTTTCAGTTCCACCCTATGTATTCAAAATACTCTAAGCTCCAACTAATGTCTCCCACCTGTGGCTCAAACAATTTCAGTACAAAAATGTTTCTTAACATTTTTTTTCCCCAATGCATTTTATTTTTTTGTTTTCAGATAAGACAACAAACAGCTGCAGTGTAGCAAAGGAAAGTAATGGTTATGTCTACACAGATAGATTCACACTAAGAAGTTCAGTATAAACTTGTATCTACAGTTACATCTAGCTCACTGGAATTTGGAACATTTCAAGTTCTGCTTGCTGTGATCAAGCCTTCCTGAAGTATTTGGCAAAGACCAAGAGGAAGAATCCTGTCTCTCCATGTAATATCATGGGGATGAAAAAAAGTGGCCAGAACTGAATCAGAATACTCTTGGGAGCAAAGCATGACTGAAGAAATTGATTTATGTCTCTTTGGCTTTTGGAACTATTTTACCAAAGTAGTACTTTCCTACTTCATCTTTCAAAATTCCAGAATCTGAAATTTAGGGATTTTCAAGACGTCTGCTAATTCCTTTCCTCCATCTGTCTTCCTAGATGTGGATGGCTAGCGAAGAGGTTACATGAAGGTAGCAAAAGAGAAACCCTAATAAATCCTAAACACTAAAAAACACAGGAGCTCACACAAGAGACCGAAGGTTGAAGAATGGCAATATTCATGTAATTACAAGCTTTAGAAACTTACCTGCTGTTTAGTAACATTCATTTGTACAGGTTAGCCAAAAATCATCTCAACTACTTCCTTCCATCAAAGAGAAGGAATGATAACAGGAACTTTAATTCCATTTATAAAACAAAAAAAGAACAGCTTATTTGATGAAACAGCAATTATGTAAGTGCCACATGTAAAGCCCTTTCTTCATTCAAAGCTACATGGAATCAAGTTTGTTCATATTTTCTCACATTAACACCACTGTAATTTACTCAGCTATAACAGAATTAGACTTTCAAAGGTCAAGACTAACCAAGATTAAGATTCAGAATGCTTCCCGGAGTGGAAGTTCTTTCTTGCTTAGCAGAAATTGGCGTTGACGCTTGAGGAGAGAAGGGTTTGGGACTGCCTGACAAGCTCCCTGCTTGACCTGTTCTTGTTGGTGCTGGAGAAGCTGAAAAAATACAAAATTTATAAAGAAAGATTTAAAAATAATCATAATAAAGCCATACTCACTGGGACAAAACAGCTTTTAAACCTTCAAAAGCAGAGAAAGGATTTTTGTTTAATAATTTCAACATCATGTTATACCTCCACTGTAACTTACAACTGTCTCATACTTTAGTTTAATAAAAAAGAAACTATAAGGAAAATCACGTTACTACAGCTATTAATTCTATTCAGGCCAAATGAATGTTTACCCTCAAAACAACTCTGCTTTCAGCAGTTGCTAGCTTTCAAGATTTGGCTATTTTAAATGTAAACAAACTCTGACACTGAACTGCTATCTATTTTATTGCGTGTATGTAGGTAAACATTTAAAAAAAATAAAACTAGCCCATTTTCTAGATCCATTAATAGAGAATTAGAAACACAAATCATACTAAATTTAGTCAGTGCAGTTGGAGATTACTGATGAAATCTCACAGATTAAGTAGTAGGATATTCTAAC
Source organism: Oxyura jamaicensis (assembly GCF_011077185.1). Taxonomy (NCBI): domain Eukaryota; kingdom Metazoa; phylum Chordata; class Aves; order Anseriformes; family Anatidae; genus Oxyura; species Oxyura jamaicensis. Next base: position 6,284,454 of record NC_048912.1, read on the forward strand.
TTTCACACAGTTTAGTTAAAATTCTGTGCTCTGATCCTTCAAAATGTATGCAAAGTCATGTTTCAAAAACAAACTTCTGGAAACACCCAATCTGTCTAGAAAGGGAAACATTTGTAGGTCATTACCTGAAAAGAAAGTCTTAACTCCTGTCGGCAAGAGTTGTCCATTAAATCTCTGCTTAATGCTCTGAAATGGTCATTCTAAACTCACTGCGTGTTCCCCAGCACCTAAGACTGTCTATATATTTTTTCAGATTCCTAAAAGGTAGTGATAGCTGCTGTTTCAGGAACTCGTTCATAGAATCATAGAATGGTTTGGGTTGGAAGGGATATTAAAGATCACCGAGTTCCAACCCCCTGCCATGGGCAGGGACACCTCCCACCAGCCCAGGTTGCCCAAAGCCCCATCCAGCCTGGCCTCCAACACTTCCAGGGATGGGGCATCCACAGCTTCTCTGGGCAGCCTGTGTCACGGCCTCACCATCCTCATAGTGAAAGATGTGTTTCTTATATCTAATCTAAATTTACCCTCTTTCACTTTAAAACAGTTATTCCTTGTCCTACCACTGTAGTGCCTTATAAAGTCCCTCCTCATCTTTCCTGTAGCCCCCCTTTAGGCACTGGAAGGTCACCCGTAAGGTCTCCCTGGAGCCTTCTCTTCTCCAGGCTGAACACCCCCAGCTCTCTCAGCCCATCTTTACAGCAGAGCTGCTCCAGCCCCCTGACCATCCTTGCGGCCTCCTCCGGACATGCTCCAACAGCTCCATGTCCTTCTTGTGCTGTGGGCCCCAGAGCTGAACGCAGTGCTGCCAGTGTGGAGTGGAGGGGAAGAACCCCCTCCCTAGACCTGCTACCTGCACTTCTTTTAATACAGCCAAGATATTCCAAGTTATTTCCTTCACATCACTCCATCACTCACAAGATGCAATGGAAACATCCCTATCAGTGGCATACAAATAAAAATATTCCTGTTTAATCATAGTGCTGTCCTACTACTAGGATTTTTTTTTCCTTTACAGCAAACAAGTAATTTAATTTACATTTTAATCAAAACACACAGGTTCCACTAATAGGTTATCTAAATTTATACACGGAGTAAGTATTACAAAAATTAGCATTTCTAACAATATACTGGTAGAAATCCCAGGTGGGAAAGTGACTATACTACTTTAGAATAGACTAAAACAGAACAGAACAGTTCAGCTGGAAGGAACCTTCAAAGATCATCCAAGGCCATCTGTCTGCTGTTAAGTCAAATCTGGCATTTCTGTGCACTGTAAGACAGGATCTGTAAGGTGCGAGGAAAACTTAAAAAAAAAATCCCGAAAAATACTATGATAACAAGGAATCCTGAGTAACAGGAGAACATCTGTCATCATCTATTATCTTTATCTGATAAAACAGCATTAATGTGATTTCTCGTAATTATCGCCACCATTATGAAGAAATGATAGTGTGCTATAATTAAAACTCGATATCTTAAGACAGAAAACAGTACCTGTAAGCTACACCTCGTGTGTGACAGATGTACACACACATATACATGATAACTGATCTATAAAATTAATTATTTCTTTTGATACGTTATTGTCTATTGAAATGTCCATATCTTTTCATACACTTAAACTCATCAGAGTTACTTTGTCATCACTTTCATAAGATGTACAGGACCCTATCACAAGGTAACATGTTCCCAAATGTCGTTTCACAGCCTAGCTTTTATGGGCTAAGAGGAATAAGATTCCCAATCCACTACCTGTCAGGTCTACTGTCCATTTGGTGTTCATGTTTGTCTGTTTAAGGAATTATTTGACAGTACACACATTGCAGAACAAAGGAATAAGCATTTCTATTGCACAACAGCACCTCCATAATAAGCTACATCCACTTGTTTGAAGAAGCCTTCTACAGCTTCCTTTAATGTTATTTTTAATATCAGATCATCTAAAATAAAAATTTACAAGGAAACAAAAGCTTTCTGTCAAGATTTATGTAAAATTTGTGCTAAAGATGTATATAAATCTTGAGAGAAAGGAAGAAGAAAAATATATATGAAAGCTTTTTCTAAATGTAATGCTTCTTTTGGGTTACAATTTCAAGTCTAACATTAAAAAAAAAATCTATGATACTGATCATATCAAAACAAAATAAAATTTAAGAAACTTCACTGTTATCATGCCACGTCAACCATTTTTTCCAGTCTCCAATTTCTTATATATCTTCACCCATCCTTTATATGTAGCTTTTAGAACTTCCCTTATTTTTCAGTTTTCAAGATCAAGAAACTTGAAAAACTTCAAAGTTTTTACAAGTTTTTACTTGATTATATGCTACTATCACAAAAAAAAACTCTTTAAAAAGGAATCTGAATAATTAGACCCTGCCAAAAAATGTACCAAATCCATTAGCAATTTGGAAATTTTCTATTGCTCCAAAATATGTGACAAAAAATGCAGAATTGTATGTTAAGTCTGAAGCAATTATTTGCAGCTAAGCTATCCACTATACAGGACTGCTAACAGTTTATCTCCAATCAATTTTAAAAGCATTACCAAAAGTTTAAAAAAAAAAAAAAATAGAAATGGAACATAATGATTTTTTTTTTTTTTTGCAAAGAAATTCTTTCAACAAAAGCAGTTTAATGGAGACGAATATTAAATAACATATACTGGGGGAGTGTCAGATAGTGATGATCTTAATTTGATGGATGGTTTGCCTGAGCAACACAGAATTAGCTGCCATTTGGTCTTTCACTACATTGTAAGTCTGCGAAGTCCAAATTCTATATTCACTGCTCCTATTTCCGTTTATCTACTCTGCCTGTACAACTGTAATTTTATCATATTTTAGCAGTTGGGGAACACTAATTAACACCTTGAAAAAGAGCTATCAATTTTTAAATAGAATCTCCCCTAATCATAACAATTCTAACGAGTAAACTAAACAAACGCAGAAGTCTTGTACCCCCTTCTTTTTTTACCTGTATTTTTCTCTGTAAAGTCCATGGATTCTTCGCTTGCACTAAAATGACTGGAAGTTGCTTTTTTCTCTGCGTCCTGTTCAACATCAGATCCAGTGTGCACTGATGAGTTTGTACTCATTGGTGACCGTGGCATATCTGTCAACGAAATCCTACGACCAGTACTACTGCTCAACATAGGCTTGCTCATTAGAATCTTGGGCGATGCTGTCATATCAAAGTTCAGTTTGATTTTCTCCTGTTTGTCTGTCTTTGCAGTTCCAGCAGTTGGGTTTGCAGGATCTAACAACATTTGGTATTGATTGTTGGGAGTATATGGTGTCCGGAAAGGTGCATAATTAAATACTCCAAACTTTCTACGAATGTTATCAACATAAACCTCCATTTCTTGCATTGCACTATTGAAGATGCTTTTAGTCTTTTTCACAGAAAAAGGAATTTCTTTTGACATGAGGTAGCAATTATTTATTGGAACCCAGGCCCTAAAAGTAATAATAATAAAAAAAGATTATATGACTACATTTCACACAGTGAATTGACTTTGGCAACTTTTTTTTTTTTTTTTTCAAATTTTGATTTATTTTATCCTAATCATAAAGATATGCACATCTCAGATAATTTCAAGGGACTACCTCCACCCTCTTTTAACAGTTCAGTGCTTAAGCTGTGGTATATAATTTCTTGTCTTAGATTATTCCTAGCTTATTTTACACTTCCCCAGTAACACATAAAACAGGAATAAACATTGGTCAAGTATGACGAAACATACTTAACCAAAATAGTCTGTGGAACTGTAAGACGGCCATTACTAAACAATCTTTCCATTGCTCACAGTTAGCAAAGAAACAGAAAAACACAGTTCAGGGAAAAAAAAAAAGACTTCAAAATAACATTCTTAAATATATAACAATCTATTTTTACACCTAATGTAAGGGCAATCAAACTCCCCAGTGCAAGGAAAAATTGCTTCTCTCCAACAAATACTGGAAAGATTTTATTCATCATGAAATGAGCCAGACTCTAAAACTTTGCTTTCCAAGGAAGCTCAGGAAACCTTGACTTAATAGTTTCATGGCCCTGTACAGTTTTGAAAGCACTTGTTTTTATAACTATATGGATTTGTATTTTTAATTAATTATAAATCAACTAGGTCTTCACCACTAGGTCTTCTCCATCTAAGCTGAGGGTTCACAGGTACAGAAAAATTAATACCTTTCAGAGCAAAACTGGCATTTTCAACACAGATCTTTTTTGTCTATTTTTTAAATCTACAGTTGTGTTCATTCCCGTAGTGTTTATACAATACTTGGTTCCATCCTTAAGAACTGTAGTTCTTTGCAGCACAAAATCACAGTCTCTGGAATTAATGTGCATACTCAGTGAGATTATATAGGTGATGTCTTATGAACACGACTTGCATTCTACAAAAACGTAATGGCTATGGTATTATATAGCTTGTCAGGGTCAAGTCTCAAAAAAACAGAATCCAAAAACTCTGAGAGCACAAAATTACAATATGAATTTTTTAACTACAGCCAAAAACACCCTTTGGTTAAATTCTCACCTGTCATGTTGGCCAAAGAAACGGGCATCAACTTGCCCATCTTTATCCCTCAGTGCTTTAGCAGGCCAGAATGGAAAGCCTTTGAGTTTAGCCCAGACCAAAGGATGAGGATTGCTCTAGAGGAAGAGGTAAAACATACATTAAGAAGATACAAGCAGTATTACCTTCAAAACTCTAAGTGCAAGTACCACAGATGACCCGTGAGGAAATATCCTGTATTGTGGACTGAGAGGCTGCAAACAGTTTGCTGACACCTTTTACAGATATTTCTCACTGAAAGCATGCAGTCTGACAGCTAAACATCTTGAAACAGCCTTCTGTTTCCACAAGGACCATGATTTGCATGATGCACAACCACAAGCCAATGGTTCAGTAAACTTCAGCAGTTTTCCTTAACTCATTAACTTTTCAGTAACCACCACCACAGGTTGAAAACAATGGGAGGATAAGAAGTCAGAGTCAAATGAGAATTTTGTTTAATCGATTATCTAGGCTACCATAACCCATAACTTACACAAGGCTCACAAAACCAATTCTCTCGTTTTTGGCAAGCAGCTAAGTAACATTCCGGACACACTTCAATTTCATTCATCTGAAAAGAAAGAGCAAATGGTTATTTAGTAGCTTAAACACCATCTAAGGTGTGATCAACAAATATTATAATGTTAACCTAATTTACTAACATAATTTTTCCACAATTCTGTGGTCATAAATCAACCTTTTCTTGCCATGAACTCAACACTGTTTTGACAGAAACCCATCTTTTTCTACCCCTGTAATGTATCATTTCCAGCTAATGAACTAATCACATTTCTACATTTCTCTTCAGACTATGTGCTACGCTGTCATTTACTCCAGTCAAAAAAATACATTCTTGCTTTGTTGATGTACTTGTTCCAGTGATAAAGAATTATTTATCATCATTTGTTCCAGACACAAAAATATAACCTCAATTGGGCATTTCATTTCATAATAATTTAGGATGAACCAAAAATAAAATATTTTTTTCCTTATACTCAGATTACAAAAAACATTCAAGAAATTAGGCTCAGGTTACACATGCAATTTTTTTTCTGTGAAGAATTGATACAATGTCAGAATTTAATGAGTATCATGCATATTGCTGTGTCAACCCAGGGGTTAGGAGAACACTTGGCACAAAGCATCCGATCATCAGATAATTTATATCAGTGAAACATTGTTCAAAAATACTACATTTAGAATAGCAAGTTTTTGTAATGCTAAACATTATGAATAGCCACTGAAATAAAATCAGTGCAATTTATCAGTTTAAAACACAGGCAGTCATTTCTGTATTTATTCACAGGACTTTCATATAGTAACAGCAAATGAAACACAAAAAATGTATTTATAGATCAGAAAATCAGTGTCTCTTTTTCCAACTCATGCATTCATTTGGAAAGATAAGTGTCTGTGCAGATTCCACGTCTCCTTTCTCCCACCACCCACCACTGAAAGTCTTTATTATATATAGAGAATATCCTAATGGAACGCACTTCAGCAATGCCCTTTTCAAAATCATTCCATAGGCCATGGATATGCATCTCTAAACATAAGAAAGCCTACACAAACTAGAGTTATGCAGTACACACAATAGAAAACATTATTTCAATCACAAGTACAAGCAATGGAATGTGTTTTTCCTTTAAAAATACAGATAGAATAATCAAATTAACTGGGGAACACATACCTCATGCTCACAAATTTTGATGATGACTTTTGCTGTTTGTGTCAATTTGTGATTTCCTGAGGAAACAAGAAAAATGCTTTAACCAAGAACACTTATGCTAAAATTGTGATAAAATCAACAGGTTTTAGTTTTAAAAGTCTGTATTAAAGACAAAAGGGAACATCTAAGAGATAATGCAAAACCAGTATACACAAAATACATACTTGTAAAAGAATTAGGCAAACAATTATCCTCCCAGCAAATACAGTAAAACTCTTAAAATGTTCCCTTAAGCCAACTGCAGCCTGCCCACTGCTGATACACTGTGAAGTGACCAACATGTTGCATCATTTCCTCAATTGGGTCTCCTACAAAGCACAGCGTCATGCAAAATACTAAAGCAATGTATCGTCAATTTGAAGAAAGTTTAAGATGGACTGAGCAAGTGACAGCACATGCAGTAAATTATATGGTCCTAAATTATATGTATGTCAGCTGTTAAAAATCTGATGTTTTCAGGAACTACAGTAATTAGCAAAAAGATACTTTCAGCATTTGCAAGCAAATCTACAACTTGATTTACTACATTATCTAATCCAAAGTTTTGTATTAAAGGATGTAACTACACATGTACATAAGTACTTACCCCCATTGTAAATAATGCAGTTGTGCAAAATCCATTTGGCATCAGCCAAAAATGCTTCAGTGCAACCGTACATTTTCTTTTTAACATTCTGGGAAGAAAAAATTAAAAATGTATCAGGAAACAGAAATGAGTAAGAAGTGACAGCTTCTTCCTGAACAGTTTCCTATCATAAGTCATACAATTAATAAAGCAAACTACTTATTTATAGTAAAACCTGTAATTCTAAATACTTAAGAATCTATCAAATTCATGTTGGTTTTTGATTGCCTTGAAAACTTACGATCTAAATCATTTCTAATAAAACTAAATTCAATTCCTCAATGTTTAAAAAAAAAAAAAAACACCAAGGGAAAAAAATACACCACCTGTAAATTTCCTGAAACAATATTATTCTACTAGCATGTTACTGCTCCACAGAACTCTTGTTTTTTTAATTTTTACAAGCCCAGAAAAAAAATTATTCACCAGATCACATAAGACAGGATGTCTGATACTCCAACCTACTAACTGGGTGAAGCAATTCATTTAGATAAAATCAGTCACATGGATTTGTCACACCTATGTAACACAGACATCAATGTCCACTGTAAGGGCACAGAGAATGAAAATGCTTGCTGACTGTTCACCAAGTAGTAGCAGAGCAAAGCTCTGCAGAGCTCCACTGCTTATTAACAGAGTGGAGAATGAAGAACTTCATAATGTGAAGCACCTAACTTATTATTGAATTGACAATCAAACTACCATAATCCAATTCTTTACTGTTTCCTTTTTCTTCCACATCTCAGGTGCAGTGGAGATTATAGTATTTGTTGAATGACCACTACATAAGTCTGGAATGACCCCTGGTCATACACTCACACGGTCCCAAGACAAATCAATGTACCGGTGATCCATTAATAGCTAACAAATATGATGATCAAATGCAAACTCTGATTAACAAAGTCTCCCCACAGGATGATTCCTGGAATTAGATGGATTTCTACAGGAGGAGGTCATCAGTGTAAGTTTGTCTTTTTCATACTGTTTTTTCCTTAGCATTTGCTACTGGTTCAGAAATAATTGCAGATTCATTCAGTGGGCATACGATTATTTTCAAGCTATAACTGAACTGGCATTTACAAGCAAAAAAAAACCTACAATAAAAAAAATAAAATATTTTTTAACAACCTCTTTCCTGCCTCCCATCAAACACTCCAGGTATCTTAACCATAGCAATCAAACTGACGGGATCTTCCTCTCCTTGCTTCATACAAACCTTCTCTAATGTACAAAGGTCCATTGGATGAAAGATATATTCTGCATAATCTGGGTGTTGATCCAGTGAAACTGGCTTTTGAAATGGCTCTGTCTGTTAGGAAAAAAAAAAAAAAAACTGCATCTTAATATTGAATGGTTTCATTAATATATATTTTTCTAATCAAGTACAAAAAAAAATGGATTTTTAGTAAAATGCCTAAAAGGCAAAATATCTCTATAGCAGTCATTAAACATTATTTTTTAGCTGCATTTTTAAAACGCTTTGAGTGTCAGCTCAATATAAACAAAAACTGACACTTTGCTTCTGAAAAGCAGCACTTAAAGCTTCTAATGACTCCTCCTAAAAGAAGAGTATTGACCGCTCCGGAGTAAAAATACTTCAAGAGCTAAAGTGTATCAAAACTAAACAGTAACCTTTCCAGGAAGTGCCACTATTGTTCTGCTAAAATACTTATCGTAGAGACACCAGAGTTGCAAAGAGCCCATGATTCCACACATCTGGTTTTCCCAATGTATTTTACTGTAACATTGCAGACAGACTCCTCTAACTTATTTACAGGGACAAGAAAGGAACAGGAGTTAAAGCAAGCCATGGCAATTCATCACAGCATCTTACTTCAATTTACTTTTTTCTTCACGTGTGAAAACTAGACAAAGCTTGCACAGCGAAGAGTGACCAGAAACCAAATCATAGAATCAGTGACTGAAATATCTGAAACTTAGAGGCATGTTGATTTTGAGGACTGAGACAGACTTGTGGAGAGAGGTAAAAGTCAAGAGAAAACAATTTTGCCTCCAAGACAAAAATTCATAGAGAAGCAATCTCAACTGGCATGCAAGTTGATGGCACAGCTTTTCACTACATTGAGTGAAAAATACTCAGTGTTTTACAAGTACATGATACAACAAACAATTTCTGCTAACAAACAGATGCTAGTTTTTCAATGGTTATAATGGATTGCCGAACAGTGTCTGTGCTTACAATCTTGCCCATGTACCTGGACTGGTAAGAGATCATATCCTGTCATTCCCCTGTATCTCAGAAATAGCATCGTCCACTTCCAGTGAGTGAGAAAACACAAAGTCCCCCTGGGAAGCCTCACTGTAGTTTCAGTAGGTAAACTGAAAATATCTCCAGAAGTTGCATTAAAAATTAAATTTTAAATGCACTCCAAAACCATAGATATAGTCTTAACTAATGTTTGCACCAGGTGGTAGACAGTACAGAAGCTGTCATATATAGTCCAATAAAATATGCTAGGCTCGAAATCAACAAAAGGAAGCAAAACCCAGTGTTATGACAAACATACGATCCAAGCATACAAAAAAATCTTCCTTACCCCTGGCTGTTTCATTTTCTGTAGTGCAAACTTCAGTAAATATGATAGCTGTTCAATGGTGAGCATTGTCATAGCTTTACTCTGTGTTTCTATGCATTCTGCAACTGTGATTTTCTAAAAATTAAGATTACAAAATATTTTGTCAGCAAACATTTCGAGGTGAATTCTTCTCCATTAAAACATCCCAGCATTTGAATGGAAGAAAGTAATGACCTCCTACGAAACAAAACATTTCTGATGATGCAGCAGAAGTACTTGAGATAATTGTTTTACTCAATTTTAATTATGAATAAGTTAATAAAAATAATAATAATTAAAATAAAATATTTTTTTAAAAAAAGGGAAAGGACTGGAAACTGCATCCATCTTCTACATCACACTAAGTGAATGTGGGAATACATAATTTCCAATACAATGCAAGTTCACAGCAATGTGAATAAGTGAGAAATTAACGTGGGCTCTAATACAGGCCAAAGAAAAACATGTGATAAAACAATTTACTTTCACTGAAGATACTATGATGCTAATTATTCTCTCCCCAGGAATCATTGGAGAGGAATGGTTAAATTCTTCCTTAGCCCTGCAGAAAAAAAAATAGTAGCAATAATAATAACATTCACTTGTTTACGTAAACCCTCCAGTGGCAAATATTTTAAGCACTGCTGCAGAGCTACCAGCCCACAGCAAGAAGCATAAGTTAAACTAGTTGAAAATGCAGAAGGTTTTCAGAATTAGAGGTGTGATGAAGGGATCACTCTTTGAAATGGGGCCTTCTCTAGAGATGGGAACACAAAGGAAGTTGAAGAGTCATGGTAAGAAGGCAAACACAATCCAGGAACACATACAGAGAAGTGGGGAAGCAGCAACAGATGTCTCCTTTTTTTGTACAAATTCTTCTGGTATGGTTACCAAGAGGTCATACAGGAATAAAGCAAATGTTCAGGAATGTAAAAAAGCTGCTTCTATCTCACGCACATGAAAGAAATCCACTCCTTAAAACAAACTAACCTCACATTCTGGGCAAAACCAATCCCCCTCTGGTTCCGCTGTCAGTTTCAGACACTTAGCATGATAAACCCGAGGACAGAGTTCACAGCAGAGGACTTGGCCTTCCCGATGACAAACCCAGCAATAGAAATCATTCCGTCCATCCTGTGGTACAACATCAACAGGGTCTGTGGTGAGTGGCTGCTTCATATAGTAAAACGGACCATGTCTTAGTTCTGACTGAAATGTAGGCAAGAAAAACAGGTTTGGTTTCAAAACAAATTTGCATTTTTCAAATAATAATATTCATTATATAAAACAAGCAGAAATCTACAGAGTTTGATTAACATTTACGTAAGCATAATATCCTTTTCATTGCACAAAATCATTCATAAAGAGGTTTACTTCTCATTCAGATGACAAATGCTGAATTACATTCAACACTCAAAATAATTTTTTGTGGCAAGTGAGGACATAATGTGTAGGTGATGCAATCCAACAAATATCAGTAAATACTTTTATCTTCAAGAAAAGAGTGTAGCTATAGAGGTTGTATGTCCTCTGAACTCAGAATTCCATGGGACTGTGGAAGCTAAATATTGAGAGAGATTTAGTAGTGGCTAAGCCTAGGACAACCGAAGAAGATAGTCATGAAACAAGGAGCTGAACACGATGCAAATCTGTGCTAAGTTGTAGCAATTCACAACTTTTTAAAATCAAGCAAGACAGTGCTGATTTTAATTGATAAGGCAAACCATGGAGTAGGGTGATAGAGGAACAGATTCACATCCTTAATAGGGTGTGCCACAGCAGCATGAACCCTGGAAAAGATTTAATCTACCATTTAAACGTGTATCAGAATTTAAGACTCACAATCTCCACTGGTTTGCCTGCACTAGAAAATAGTGAACTTCATAAACTGCATGAACTTGACTTTCACTTGAGCCTCAAATAGCTCAAAGATGACACAGCTGATACCAAAACACTACAGTTGAAGATCCTAAGACAGCCAAAATGGGTCAACAGAGACCCTAAGTTTATTAGACTGGATTTGAAGAGATTATAACATTTATTGGAAAATTAAGTACTGTTTATCAATGACAAAGGAACTAAAGTTTACTGGTTGGTATTAATTATAGGCATGGTTTGCTTCACAGGGGATGGAGGGAAATAATAAGCTCTTTACTGTGATTTTTTTTTGACATAAAACCATTTGTTCATGATATTATTTTAACAATCCAAGTGGCTGTTTGTAGTTTACAGAAGCATTTTCTTTGATTCTCAGGTAGTTTTGAGTGCTTCCTACACCAATTAACAGCTCCGCAAGTTCTGAGGCCCTTAAACTGTCACATGCCTACATGATTCATAAAGCAGTGGAACGATATGCATGTTCCAAACCTTTGCAGCATCCTGTACAAAACTACTCACACAGGACAAATATTAAAAACCACAAACCAATATCATGCCAGTTTGGACTGTGATCTTTCTAGATTTATTAAGTTACAAAGGACAAGGTCTAATTATTTTCATGAACAGAGGATGTTCAAGGTGCAGAAGTGATACTCTATGACAATCCAGCTAAAGGTGTTGTATCTCAAAAGATAAACCAGAAGAGATATTACCTGTAATTATCAAATACTGTATAATATTTTAAGCAAAGAAAGAATGTTATCGTAATTCCAAAACTGTTCTGCTACCTACAGGGTCACTCAGATTTCTATGTTTTGGCAGTCTTCATCTCCTATTCTACAGACAGTGCAGCTAGTGAAAAGGTACTTGCTCCCACCACAGAAATGGTCCAGGTATTATTTTCTGTACATTCTCTGTGCATGTTTAATCATGGAATACAAATTTTTTACATGGAAGTTTCTACGAGATCCTGTGGAATAAACGGGACAAGAAAAGGCTTTTCCTACGTGTCTGATGTATTATTATGCCATTCAAACCAAGATAGAAAGGCATGTGTAAACACAGAGTGAAAAAGAGAAAGCTGCAGTTTACAATTCAGAGCATGTTTTGTTTGCAGTTGCATGCACCACAGCTGTAAGACCAAAATCTCAATAATCTGTACTTATACATAGATGCAACTATGGGGCATTGTCTTCAACTGCAGACAAAGCAAATTACCAGTAAAATTTATTACATACTTGGATTTTCACCACACTAAATTCGAAAGGATTCAAGATCCTGTTTTAAAAGTTAAAATCTGTAAGACGCTACAGAGAAATGATCTCCTAATATCTAAATATAAAGAGTCCATTTCTGCTAGAAAATGAGAGAAATTTGTTGTCTGATCAAGGATTCCTATCATTCAGACATCTATCAGCTTATTTTGCCTGAGCTAAGTTTAAGGACAAAAAAAAAATAAAAAAAAAAAGAAGTTAGGAATAAGACTCAAAAAAGATCCAAACAACAAAACAAAATGACAGAAAATCTCAACTATGTCAAAAGACCTTTTCAGTTGTTCTAATCAGAGCAAAATGTTTTAAGGAGTTTAAGTTTTAACAGTCTCGAAAGAAAAGCTTTGTCTTCTCATCAGTTTCAGATTTCTTCAACATTTCCCTAGCAAGTGTCCAGGATGTGGAGGAATTAAAAGAGCCTGCAGTGAAGCTCAGTAAAAGCCAAATTGGCCCCAGTAAGCTAGTTCAACAATGCCTACACATGGTATTACTGGACCTGCCAATAATCCTTCAATAAAATATACTTAACACTCAAAGACTTCTTTGGCCTGAGTTATTCACAGTTTTTGTTCCAGAATAACTGCAGTGATTAGGAATTTCATTTTCTTTCTTAACTAGTGCAATTGTACCACACTGATGTTTAATATGGATGCTATTAATGAGGAAAAAATGCTTTAAGCCACAGAACTTAATCCTGTGTTTACACGATATTGGCAAAAATGTACTAACATGCAAAAGGGCTTTGAACAATACAGAGGTATGTTAACTGTAAATTAGATGAGAAATGATATCAGTAGGGCTAAAGATTGCTTTCATGTAATCTCTTCCAGGATGATACCGCTGTTTTATAGCATTTGGTATTCAACATAATTCACATAGTTCTTTCACTTGCATCATACACTGAATCAGAATTTCTCAAAGTCTTCTGGAGATCTTCTAAGACCTACAACAAACACTGTGAACTCAGTATTCAGAAGACACTGAAAATAACGTTTTAAGCATGAAAACTGAAAAATGCTGCCAGCATGACCCCTTGATTCATCTAGTTTGATAGCAGTGTATACTCTGCCAATTTAAAGGAAGGGGAGGGAATCTGCATAGTACCAAGCGAGGGAGCAGCTGGATTTTTGTTAATAATTGGTAGTAGAAATGAGAATAGATGAGAGATTCCCACTGATATTGTGGTATCTTTCTTAATCTAGGAGATTGTGTTCCTGAACACTTCTTTCTAATGGTTTAAATTAATGAGAGTTATTAGTGTTGTTGTTATTATTTATATGTTCCTTTATAATCCTTTTGTTCAAAATAACACTTACTGGTTATATGTCTTGTTAGTTTTATGAAATATAAAAGCAGGACATATGTAGTCTCTCTCTGAAAAAAAGTCCCCTAAATAAAAAATAAAGGCCACCCAAATCCAACTTAAACTCCCACACCCACTGCATTCAACAATAAGCATATACTTCTTATAGTACAAAAATTGTGCTCCTAATGAGGAAGTGGCATCTGTTCAGCTGTCTCTAAATGCTTCATTGTTTTATGTCCTAGCATAACAAGACCGTGACTTCTCTTACCTGCTCTTTATTATTACTGTTCAATAGACCAGGTTTCTTTTTCTTTTTTATAGGACTTGTTGACGCATCTTGTGGTGAGTGGCCATTAGAAGAATGTGGAGGGCTGGGAAACTTTCTTTTTTGTGCTGTGCGTTCGGCAGAGCCAGGATCTATAACAGATACAAGCAATACTGTTAAAGAGTGCATATTAATGAAAAACATTCAGCCAAGGATTTGTCATTCACACTTTACCACTGAACAGAATAAACATTCTCAATTGCCTTTCATCCAGTCACTTACAAAACTGGAACCATGGACTTGCTAAGCTGTGCCACTGTTAAGTGAATTCTCAATATATTAATTTAGATTAACATTAAACTTTTTTTCCCCCCATGGAATTCTGGCCATTCATCTAATTTTAAATTTTAGTATCTTTTAGAGTGTAACAACAATTACATTCTGTAGTGTAACAGAGTGCTGTTCCATGCAAATCTATGCAATCCCACTTAAAAGAATAAAAATAACAATTTCTGACAACTACACAATGTCATTTAGAAAGATAACCAACAGAATTTATATCATGATAAATGACAAAGTCAAACACTCTTCCTATTTCCAGTATTTAAATATACCTACTGAAATGTGTTAAGAGAAAAAATCAAATTGTCCGATAGTCTGAAAATAATATTGCTTCAAACACTTAGTCATTTGTAGTACATGCTAAATTGTAAAAAAGATAAAATTAAGACAAGACTAGCACTCTAGTAGTAAATTTTGACAGCTAGATAGAGTAACAAAAAGAAAGTGACACAATTTTTTACTGTCCTTCACTCTCGCATTCACAAGCAAATTACCAGAGCAGTTTAGTAAGTCACAGATTCAATCTATGCCCACAGTTATTACTCCAGGTAACAAAGCTGGCCAGAAGGGAACATGTGCCTGTGTCTCAGCTGCTCTAAGTCGCAGTTTGCTATCTTAGTGTAAGCTCATCAAGCAGCTTAAACTAAATATCAGCAACTTAAGTAGCCCTGATGTGTGCCCAGGTAGCTATGAACTGAAAAAATTCTTGAGAGACAGAGAGAGAGAGAGAGGAAACTGAAACACAGGTCTACCCATATATTGTTTATCTTCTAGTCTGTTTCACTCCTCCAATTATGCTGAATTGTTATTAATACACTTTAAAAAACAAATCGATTAAAAAAAAAAAAGCATCACTGACAAGCTCATCAGAAATATCCTAGGTGAAAATATGAGCATTTGCAACTTTATTTTCTCAGAACAAAATTTAAATGACTCCTAATGAATATGGAAAGCTCAGCTTAATTACAAAGTACTAACATTTTTCAAAAACAAACAATCATAGTTCAGTGAAACAAGTTTGACAAAAAAAGTGGAAGTATAACAGATTTTGTTTAACATTTGTTTAATTTTTTCTTAAGTTTTTGATGTATGTAGCCAAACTAAATGATAGATAAAACCCAAGTGGTCAGAAGTCATCACTCTCATAAAGAGAAACAACCGAAACCTCCCTGGAGTCACTTCCATATTTTCAATTCCCCACTCACTTGTGCTAGTAGAAGTGTTTCTGTGGCTGCATGCAAAGCCATTGAGAAATAAAACCTGTCTAAAAACTAACTTTTTGCTGCAGCTTTTTTATCTGTGGTCCCCCTCACTGCACAGCCACGCGTGCATGTAACACATTCAGCAAAGCAGCTATACAGGTGAGAACGATGAAAGAAAATAGGAAATGCTGCTTTGGGGACTGAAGCCACCTTGACAGCTTTTTTGGCAGAGTAGTTTTTGGCAGCTACTTGACAGAAGCCAAAGTCAATCAAACTGCTGGTTGGGATGACCCTATTATCCCTTCCCTCCTGGATGTGTGATCCTTCCAGACCTCACTGAGTGATGAGCTCAGTTGCATCAGGTTGCTAAGTCAGCAGAACTCACTGAAACACTTCACTTGAAGTCTCCAATGAACAGCAGAGGTACCAGAACAACCGCCAATAACTTATCAGCTTATCAGAGCATGCATGTTGTCAATAGTTTGAAATTGAATACAAAGAATACTGAAGGTTCCCCCAAACAGAAAAATACTGAAAATTACAGCATTAGACCATGTCATGTGGGCAGTTGATGAGCACCTTTTTCCCCACAGATGCTTCCCAGTCTGAATTTTAAAAATCTATTGAATGAGAAAACATCACTGAGCTACAAGGTAGGCCCACGGTCTCCTCAGTCCTCCCCAAAACAGGTACCAGAATGCTGCAATACAGAGCTGGACATATTTGGATAACACTTTACTCGCATAATTCTTCACACCTCCCAGATCCCAAAATGAAAGGCAGTATTAACCTCATCAGCGTTACTATCAAAATCTATTTAACCTTGTGTGAGGAAGATATACAGAAACATTCACAAGACTAAAGACTGAAGAACACTTTTGGCAGCATGACCATAGCAGGTAGTTAGCACTCCCAGCCATCTAGCCTACCTGGGGCAGATGTCCTGGGCCTGCTCCAGTTTTTAGCCAATCACCTTAAATCAAAGTTGGGCTAAAATGGGCAATTTAGGTGCCATTCAGAAGTGAATCATGCCTGAGAAGCAACCAGAGGAGCTGGCAGATGGCCTGAGGAGGTAACATTTCAGGTATCTGATTTGAAGCCACTGCCACTGCTTTTGTCAGGGCTCTCAATTAGCAGGGCAGGCTAGTAGAGTGTCCCCGCTCCTTCCAATTCCCAGCCCTCTTGGGTAACATGTCACCTTCCCATATAGCCTGTATAAATCCCCAGTGCCTTCAGGCATAGTTACGGAGCTACCTGAATTTGAACAGATGTCACTCTACTCTGCCTGCAGAGCCAGTAGCAGGCAAGAGATGTGTCGGGAGCCTGATTCAGATCTCCAGAGGACAATGGACTTACTTCCTCATACCATACCGGCAGGGAAGACTGGGCATGCTGCTAACTAAGGTGCTTCCGTCAGGCAGCTGAGGTTACGTGGACTGGACACAGCTCTGGGATTTTATATATATGAACCAACATCAGCGTAAGAAAGAGAGCTTGTCAGAACATATCAAATATAATTCCTTTCTACAACAAAACCACAGATACCACAAATAATATGGCCACTGACACGTTCTCTTTAGACATTCCTAAAAGAGCCAAGGAAATGAAGTTTATTTTAAAACTGTACACAAAATAATGCCCTGTGAAATTGAAGCTGGACTGAATCTCAAAGATGAGGTAATTTGTCACATAGCAGAAATCTTAGAGGGTCAATGATACAATGAAAAACTAGATTAGATTTCCAGATGATCTCTGTATTTTCTACAAATGTGAAGGTCAAACTGTCAATAAGGAGAAATAAAAAACTGGCTGCAAAAATGATTTGCACAAATGGAGCTAAGGTTAACACGCTAGGCAGAAATAAAAAGATTCTGAATAACAGTTGAGCATATACTAATAATGAATTAATGACTTCTCCCTGTTATGAAAAAGGCCAAACGACATTGATGTAAAAATAGGAGTGATACATACAATGTAGACTTAACCTTGGAATGCTTGCTTATAAAGCTTACGTTTATTGAAAATAGTGTATTATTGAGTGGACAGAGTGAAACAGTTTCAAGAAACTACACAGTTACTAACGTAGAAAAACTTTGAGAAAACATGCTCAAAAAACTCCATGATGCCACTCTATCTTACTCATGATGCAAGCTCAAGAAGTGATCTGAAGATGTGTCTAAGCATTTCAAGACAGACATGTATGGAAGAAAATATAAAGAAAGATGGAAAAGGTGTAGTAGAAGAACTTCTGCACATGCGAAGTTGTCTACATTAACTTGGGTCAATCAGTCTTACCTATTATAATTAGCTTTATATAATTAGCTTTATACTCTACAGGTGGGCCCAGACACATTACCTATCAGTTGTAATGACAAGCATTTTTTTTCCATTTCCTGGAGCTTTTTAACTTTTTTCCCCCCCAAAATATATAACTGCACAGAAAATAGCAGCTGTTTTGACTTCTTTCCACACGATTGTACAGAAAATTTGGTGCTATACAATGACTTAAGACTGACCAAAAGCTTGGTAACATGTCAAGATAATTATTAAGAATCAGGAAAATTGTAAATAAATATGAAAAACATCTGAAAAACACAAAAAGCTAAATGGAAGATACAACTGAGGGAGGGATAAGAAATTTAGGAGCATTTGTCCATCCTGAGTTTTGTTCATAGAGAATAGCTGCACCAACTTAACCACATACATAATTTTGACAATACCAGGAAAAGTGTTATGCTCCTGGAGTTACGTAGGCACAGCTATTTCAGCAGTGCTGCCTAGCAGAAATGTTGCGCTGGCTGTTAGAGGAATTTTTCTGTTGACATAAGATATAAAATTTCGGCAGAATGTAGTTAAGCTTGTGTAACGTAATAATAATTATATATATATGTTCTAAGTTACCTTTGGCACTAAGAAATATGACTTTTTCCCTCCTACCCCTCCCCTTTCTACATCAGTAGCCTGTGTGTAGGACCAGTTATTTTCTCACATGCCTACGCTGAATTAAACCAATACAGTATGTCTGAGACCATCACTGTTACTTGACTTGTTTCAGTTCACGTGACTTTGCCTCCTACTCCTTTTAGACCAAAATTCAGATTAATTTGACAATACAACAAATAGTCAAATAAGATATGTCTTCTAAATATGAGAAAAATACATCCACTTCTCCCGCCTCCTTAAGCAACTATGACTAAAAATCCTAACACAGGTACAACTACAGTGACAGACTAGGGTTGTTTTTTTGTTTTGTTGTGGTTTTTAGTTTTTCTTTTTTGTTTTGTTTTGTTTTCCAATTCAGCTGATCACATACAGAAGCTAGCAGAAGAACTCCTTTGGTTGGCATATGCTTCATATATCCCAAGAGAGCTGAGCTAATACAGCTATCATGAAAGAAACACTGCAGCAGCGTCAGCTAAACCAAAACCCACAACTTAACCAAAGCAATCAAACCTAAAACCAAAACAAGTTCTGAATTCAAATTTTTCATTAAACTGGAATGGAGCTTACTCAGCATGGGAACTGTTTGCATTCAGAGTGATCAGCAAAAACTGCATCGCACCAGTTTTTTTTCTCATCCTGCCATCACCACGTGGCTCAAACAGTATGTACAACATCAGGCTTTGTTTCTTTTCTATAAGCTGTAGTTCTCAATGAGGCTTTTCCACACGCTCCTGAAGGAAGCCATAACTAAACTACTCTTACTGTGAAGTGCTGACCATGCCTTAATCCTTGTTTTCCCAATGCAGAGATCTGAAGAATTGTCTCTCCCTCCTGAAAACAACATCCTTAAAGTACTTGCAATGACCTATGAGCTTGAGTTTCTCTCCAGCAAGTGACTCTCTCAGCATAACTCATTGAACAGACTTGGGCATTTATTTCCAGAGTTTCCATATGCTGGCACAGCTTGAACCAGGAGGGTAACAGAAGCGTGTAGCATTCTGCCCTTTGGCTTCCATTTCTTACTCCCAGGCGCATAAATGCCACCAGCGGAGCACACTGTGACACTGCACGTGGTGCCTTTGCTCTAGTATGCAAAGAAGAAAATGGGGTGTAAAATTTAAGTTCTTCTTTATTGGCTTGCCTCCATAATGTCACACTTTCTCACTTTCAAATTATGTTTTTTTCCAAAGCTGCCTGATTCAGGTCAGAAAAGGGTTAAACTGCTATTAGCTAAACAAGAACTGAATTGCAATTCAGTAACTGCCAAATCCAAACTACACTTTAACTGGAAAAAGGTACTGATTCAATACTGATTGAACCAATGCAATAACGATCCCATAGAAATATATGGTTGGTTAACCAATTTTGAAAACTACTTTACATTAAACTAGCATAATTTTCTTCTGTGGCTCAAACCTGAGAATATTAGGGGATTTTCAAATAAACAAGTGGTGACTCATAAAACACACAAAAACTGACCTAAATTATGATTTTTGTGTTTTGTTTTTTTTGTTTTGTTTTGTTTTCAACTGACAAGTTACTGAAATGCCAAGAGATTTTCTGGAAGCAATGTAAAATATAACTTTAAGAAAAATAAGGAACAGACAGGAAAACAACAATGCAAAGGCATTTTCTTTCAGATTTAGTTGTGCCTTTCTCTATCACTATGTTTACCAATCACCAATTTACCAGTCTGTCAGGGAACTAATAATATAAACAATCTTTAATTCAGCTCAGGTAAACTAAGAATGACAGTACCTAGTTTCAAACTCTAATTAAGATAGAGAATGCCTAAGTTGTATTTTATGAGAATTTTTCTTGACAGCAGTGCTCTGTTTAGCACACACTGACTCTCGCTCCTCAACTCTTCCAGCTCTGTTAGCAGAATACGTGTAGCTGTTCTGAGAATAGGATCAAGAAATTCACCCCTGTTAAAATAATCTGTCAGGAGGAAGGGCAATTTTTAACCTGGATTAGTTTTCCAATGTCAGTCAATTTAATATTTATTACTTGAACAAAGTGAAACAAATCCAAGAGGAAAGAACAAAGACCACCGAATTTAAACTATACAATAACCTGGTGACTAGGACAATTCTATAGGAAGCCAATTTAAGTTTCTGCTCAAAAAAATAACACCAAGAATTTATTATCTCTTACATGTTAAGCAAATATTTTTAAAAAGGTGTTTAATGAGCAAGAACAGTCTCACTTAGGACTCTATTTCACAATGCCAGTTAATTGTCAATCAGTATGTATCTCTGCCATCTCCCTGCTTCTTCTACAAAACTCCTGTCGTAGGTTGAGCAAGACAACTTGAACCAAGTTGGGTCAGATGGGCATCAACTGGACACCCACCTTTTCTACTTGAAAAGGCACGGATCAGACTTAAACGGCACTCAGGAAGAAGTTAATATGAAATGTTCAGTACTCTAAACAAAGGGCATTACAGAAAAAAATAACTGAGCATTTCATTAAAGATTATATGATAAACCAATCGTTCTACTGAATAATCTTGCCAAACAATCTTACTCCCTTTATTTCTCGATTTTTTTAGATTTTTAATTTTACCTCCACATTATTTAAAAATTGTTTCTAGTGCAAGTGAAAAAATATACTTGAAATAACCTTTTAAGTTCTCAGTAAAAGCTACTTGTTTTTCATCACTAGTTTATTATTAATTGTTCTACAATGTTACCAACGTTGACATAAGCACTTATGAGTGCTCTCCCAAAGCATCCATTGGGAAATGACAAGCTAGCCTGAGGTTCACCTGAAGTTTAGAAATCACTGTTTAAATATGCCACCATGTAACTACAGGATCACTATCTACTGCTCACAGAAGACTGGCCTAACTTCACCTAGACTATCACTTTTCCCTTCCTTCCTCCTCCTCAAAAGCTCTGAGTGCATATGCCTTAAATGGTTTGAGGAAGAATTGTGAGACAAAAAGGAGCAATTTCACTGTGAGCATCACGATCATCTGATTTGGTAGATCAAGCTTCAATTACTTACAGTTTCTAGAAGTATGAAGTCTCCCATTTATACTTTTTTATTGTTATTATCCTGAATGATTGCTAACAGATTTATGATTTTTCAAACCCTTTACTTATCATACTACAGCAAGCTGAATTATCTACAAAATGTTTAACAATATGATGGGTAACTCTTTTAGAACATATATGCAGACTCTGAGGCATTTTAATCTTATGCCAGGATTTTGAAATATGACCCAGTTGCGATCAACCACTAAAGCCCTGTTTACATTCCAGAAGCTTCAACTGATGCAATTAACCCAATCCAGTTGCTTGATGTAATAAATAACTGAGGTTAGCTATGGTTGTGTAAATCCTGATTAATTCTTACATTACAGTTTTGGGCAAGTACAGAAAGACATTGTTACACGTCTTCAGTGCAGGACTTTGAAAGATAAAAACAAGAAACACATGCAAACCTCTGGCAATATAGCAGAGGTAAGCAGCTTATAAACTACAGCCTGGCTGTAGGGGGACTTGCTGCCCCAAGGCACTCCTGAAAAAAGTCTCAGGCTGTACTACTTCACACTGAAGCATTCTCAATTATTTTTCACATTGAAGCAAAAATTTCATACTTGGTATCAGAAAGTTGATAAACAATGTTTTATTATGCAATTGTTACAATATATATAATTTATTTGGGAAATTTGATTTTACTAATCGTTTTATATTTATATTCAAAATAAATGAACAAAGTCTTTACTGCTGAGAGATGCCCTTAAGATGCCTTCAATACAAACCTTCAGCAGGACAAAATTTGCACTAGTCAGAATTCTCACCATTAAGTGTAGTAGTGTTTCAGGATATCATTTGATGACACAGCTAAGACCATCTAATGACTAGTTGTCACTGACAGGACAAGTCTGATCCTAGCAATGACATCCATCCAGCTCCCTAGTAATCTGGTTCAGGGAGATAAGCACATAGAAAACTGCTTCTATACCCAAGTCCTTAACTCACTTAGACTAGGACTGGCTAAGCGCCAGTATAGATGCAAAGCAAACGTAAGGAATGTATGACTGATGAAGGGATGGAGAGAGTTAAAGAACTCCTTTTGACTAGTTACTAGACAGCCAAACTAGCTGAAGTACAGCTGACGCCCTTATGGAAGTCCATCTGCCACCAAGGCTAACTTCTATCAACAGGAAAGTAGATGGAAAACCGACCTGAGAATTATAAAACAAACAAAATCTTCCAATTCAATAGTATGAAAAAACTTATTGATGAGTCTACTGCTGTCCAAAGAAAACAAGTACAAGTGAAGACAGAACTTCATCAGACAATGATTTAGCTAGTTATACTGCTCTGGGAGCACAACCTGGAAACATTCAGGAAATTCTCCAGAATGACTTGAAAGCTCCATCTTGAAATATTTAATAAACAAGTTTAAGAAGTAGTCCATAGGGCTGGAAAAGAAATACAACAAGATGTTTCTGTCAGACATGTTAATGTATCATATGCAGAAGACAAAATATAACAATAATCTAATCCCTGGCCTTTCTCCTTCGCTAAATAGCAATCCTCTACTGAAACCATTCTGTTTTCTCAAACTCTCTTTATTCTCTTTAAGCCATCATTTCCCATTTCCAGTTTTCAGATGCCTTACACCTGCTTGTTCTGATCAAGGCAGCAGTATATTTTAAAACCCCATCTTTACTGAAGCTGCACATTCACAGCTTATAGGAAGACCTAAATTAGAACTGCTACAGTAAGTCTTCTCCTCCTGACTATTGCTATAGACTCACTCTTAGACACCACATTCTAAAGCCTAATAAGTCTCAGCTATGGTTTTATATTTTAGTTTCATTAGAGCCTAAACTTGCCTAAATACTGGCTGCCAAACTTCTACACTTCCTGCACTCAAGTGGTATATTCCTGCCCTCTCTCTTACACCAGTTCTGGCAATCTACCAAGCTATTTCAGCACACTAAGCTAGTAGAAAACTATGCATGTTTTATGGTTCAGTTAGTTTCCTGTCAGCTTAGCTATTGAAGGAAGTGGATAAAACTGCAGCACTGAGCAGTTTGACCAGCTTAGGCTGCTTTGAAACCACCACCTTACTTAAACCAATTCAAAAGTCTATGTTGACACCTTTGTTACAGATTAAACAATGCATGTTTCAGCTGCCCAGGCCCCAAATTAGCTGTACAAAGCACACTGTAGCAGAGCAACTTACGCTACAAACTTGGAGCACAACAGCTTATCCAGGACAAGCGTGAAGTTAAACAATACCATCAATTTAACTTCTGCACAAGCTTCTTAGACCATCAAGAACAAAACCAAAAAACACAAGCAGAACTCTGTGCTTAACGGTTTGTCTACATAGGGTCAATTTCCTCATCTACATCCTTTCTAAAACACGCAAAGCAAAATTCTGAACAAGATTAATGTTACAAGAGGAAACATTGCTACCACTATTACACCAGTATAGAACCTTGCCACATTTTTTCTACCTTATACAGAGTGTAACAACAGTTTTAAAATTCTGGTTTGTGAATTTTCTGTTGCAGAAACACTGCATGGAACTAACAGACAAACTTGTTTCAATACATATAACAAGCCAAGAAAGATACATTTTAGCAGGCGGCCTAGAACATGGCCAACTCTAGTACTAAGGAGATGACATTCATGTTCCACAGTCACTTCCTTTTCATTTTCTAAGCAAGCTTCCTATACATTCAACTAGTATAGAGTTCTACCACCAATTCATAAATTAAGTTGGGAATATAACAAGGCTTATAGACAAGTCTTTATCTATCTATTTTACATCCCACAATGCTTCTTCACCGACAAAAATGTAGCTGAAAGGGCTAAGAATGGGTGATGGTTATTTTTCCCCTTAGAATAGTGCAGGCACAGGTTTTGCCCAACACACACTTCAAATTTAACAAACCAAATAAAGAAAATGAGTAGTCAGTGAAGTATAAAAACACGAGTCATTTTCTTACAGGTTAGATTGCTTAGAATTGAACAGAGCCCAAGCAAGGGGAGCTGCAAGATCACGTGTGCAAGAGCCGAGATTGTGAGTTGAAAGAAGTTGTCCCTTCCAATAACCATGAGGGATTAAATCAGCTTACTATCCTGGGAAATTTCATCTTAACCCTACAAGAAAAGCAGAAGTTTTCCTGTGGGCTTAATTCATTGAATCACTACACCTTGAGGTCAGACCAGCACTACAATTAATGCAAGGGAATTACAACCTGTTGTATGGATCATACATTTGTTTCTGTGCTGAGTAAACAGTAGTGCTAAAATGCAGACAACTACATAAACAGGTATTAGACTCATAAAAGGCTTTTAGATATTGGATGTCAGAGTGATATAAGTAATACTTGAGCTCACTTGACGCATGTGAAACTCTTATTAGTATCAGTATCTGTGTCAAAGTCTTTTTAAGGTGAACCAAAGCTGAAATATGTCATATCACCCCCTCTGTCTCCTATATTGGCTGGGATCTGACAAGCACCACAAAGGAATTAAGTGGTGGGACCACAAAGCTGGGAGCAGGGAGGACCAAGAATTTCCCCTTTCAGTTACAAACATTAAAAAAAAAAAAAAAAAAAAAAAAAAGATTAATTTTCTGCTAGCTTAGTAAACTGAAATATGGAGGAAAGTAAACATTACAAACAGTCCAGGGATGGAGATTGGCATGCAAGACAAGAAGCAGAGAAGGGGAAAAAGTACAGGGAGAAGGGGGACTAAAATGAGGGACTGAATCTCTTCTGAGCTGTCAGATGGTAGGTATTATACCATCTAACCATACCATGAGAACTGAAACAAGAAAATTACTGTCCATTAGTACAAATATGACCTAAATTCAATTTAATAACCATGTTATCTCCACAAGATCTGTAATTAACAACAAGAGAATGCAGATGACCTGTGCCAAGCTTTTAAGACAATTACATCTGTGCAGTCAAGAACTGACAGGACTTAGGACCCCTGTAGTAGAAATGTATGTATGCGCCAGAATTTAAACAGGATGGTAGTAGCCATTGCTGCTGTTTTACAGAAATAGCTTTCAGGTAAACCAAGCTACAAAATCTGCTGCAAGTGCAAAAGGAGTGTGGACAGGCAGCTGGCAGTCAATTACAACGAACTGGAGCAAGTGATTATGCACAAGTATTTGATTGAAGGGCTTTTCTCCCCCACTCCAAATGACAGTGGCATTATTTTCACTGATAATAAATGGTTATATCTTTGGCTTTCTTTATACCGAGAGAGAACAGCATTTGCCTCTAGTAACTTATTCATAGGAAAAACTACAGAAACCTGAGGGATAGAAATTCTCAGTCACCTACAATTCCACCGAGTTTTCTTCAGGTGAGAATAATGGGAAACATATCAGTATCCTTGAAACCACTCTGTTCAGTGGACCAGTTTTTATGGAAATGTAAATGTTAATGTTCTTCTTTATTCTTAGGACAATTAGGATTGGTTACCAGAAGTAACAATATTAAGGTAGTATTTCCTTCCCCTACATTGCAAATCTAGAAGTACTTCAAAGGAAGCCATTGTTAAGTAAGATGATACAAAAGGGTGATGTTTTCTCTAGGAACCTAACCTTAGTTATTTGTAAACCAGAAATAACAATGGAGCGTGCAGGTGGGTGGACGGGGTTGACATATAACAAAAACTCAGCAAAAACTGAAACCCTTTCCAAGGTATGATGGACACCATAAAACATACAGTGAGTCTTGCATCTTCACTGAAGTGCAGTTTCATTGTAGATTACATGATTGCACAGCTCCTGCTATCCTGTTTACAAATATTCTTCGTTGCTGTAGAACACACCTGAAATAGTCCTTCTCACTCACCTTTGGATCGAGTGGAGATATCCATCCCCTCCACCACCTCCTGCTCTGCCTTTATTTCCTCTTCAGCCAAACTGCAGGAGTCAAAAAAGTGAATTAGAAGAGTTTTAGATTATATTATTCCATGTCTAACTTCATACATAGAAATTCAACATGACATGGTCAAATACAACTATATTAAGATTTCTGATGAAATTAAAGGTCTGCTATTTGCCAGAGTATATACACTGACCAAAACATGGAGAGAGGCAGTCCCGGTACACACGCATGCTGCATGTTACCCATCACAAAGGCAACATTTCCATACTAACAACAGCTTTGTAACACGTATGCCATTGTCTGTATAAATCGTACAGGACAGACAAACAGGAATTCTCTTCCTTATGCCTCCTCTTCTAAGGCCTGTATAAGCTGTGTGAACAGACTCATGCTAATGTTTAAACACTCGCCTGCACCACTGAACAGATTAGCTGAAGTAACAGATTTAGCAATGGAACAGCTTGCAAAATTAGAACGTAACATGCAGTTTCAAAAACTATTAAAATAAATAACTTCAAGGATTTTTAAATGAGACTCTGTAACAGAAAACTAAGTATTTATGATCCACTGGCAATACAATTCCATTAATTATTATTTTTAATAAAGAATACACAGAACTGAGTTGTTACTGTCATTCAACCATGGGATCTTATACAGATGCTTAATTTATTCCAGGTAGGATTAAATGATTCAGTAGATGACAAACTAGATCTGACTTGCTAGTATTCTACTTTCTTATAGTTATGCCATTCAGGAAAATAACTCAATACATTTTACTAATTAAGTCAGTTTGGAGAAGGACGATGGAAGAGAGATGAAAAAAACTAGAAGTACTGAGTTACACACCAGTTTTGCAGCTATGACTGTTATAGATGAATGATAAAAGAAAACATGACATTGCAGCAAGCCCAAATTCAAAATAATGGACAAATGCAGTTACAGTGCTTGAAGCAGGTATCATAGTTGTCTACCAATACCACCAAAGCATGACAGCAAAGCAGGATGTAGATCTTTTCCTCTGCAGTGAGGATTTTCTGTCTAGTTTGTTAACGTAAGTTGTTGCTAATACCAGTTTATGTTGATATGGCAGACTGTGAGCTACTGCTGCTAAGAGTGGACAGAGATTTTCCCTTCAGCCATCCCAACAATAGGGACAGCTATTTCTACCATGAAGGCCAAGAGGGCAGCTACAGGCCTTTGCTTTAGCCAATACCATTAAATCTGCCTAAGGCAGATAATCGGAGTGTTGAAGTAACAGGGAGGACTTAGTTACATTTATAACAGAAAACTCTTGAGACTGACAAACAGTTTGTATTAGCAGGAGTTTTGTTACTGGTATAAGTTAAAACAGTTTTCTAAACAAAGTAAAACTTACCAGCAACAGGACTTTTTAGTCTGGTATTTATCAAAACTACTTCTGAGCACCTATCAACTCTCAGGGGGTTGGGTTGGAATTCCTTTCATATTTTACACAGGATGGTTACGTCAGCCAAAATTTTAAATACAAATGAACAGAGCTCAATGTATGGAAGACTCAAAGCTGAGAAGATCCATGAACTCCAGAAAACATTATTTTATATTTGTCATTCATATACAGTAATAATTCACAAATTAAGCACTTTAAAGTCATAAAACACTGAATACAAGTTCTATTAACTATGCTGCTAATTCCAGGAGCACGGAAAGGGAGCCATGTGACCAGAATTGTCATAAATGGGTAGCACTGTTGACCGTAGCACAATGTTTCTCAGATTTACTTTGCACAGACAAATTAAATGCATAGTAGTCTTGACCATAATATGATGCTCACTGGTTTACTATGCATGGAAAGATCAATTATACTGTGCATTTGTTACATCCTTTCCCAGAAGGCTTCTAGCAAAGAGGAGCTCACAGTGTGTGGCAGACACCAAAACTTGCCCTTGCCCCTTCCCTTTCCTAAGAAATAGAACAGACGGGCTTACAGGATGGGTTCATCACTCTCTTCCCATGTTGCAATCTTTTTTTTTCTTCTCTTTCCCCATATAAAATCCTATTTTCATATCACCAAACTGTAAT
The DNA here is from genome assembly GCF_011077185.1 of Oxyura jamaicensis. NCBI lineage: Eukaryota > Metazoa > Chordata > Aves > Anseriformes > Anatidae > Oxyura > Oxyura jamaicensis. The sequence goes on from NC_048912.1 coordinate 6,313,098, forward strand.
AAAAGAACACTTTTTTAAAATCGACTTGTAAGTATAATACACACTAATTCTGTCAAGAGTGAAATAAGTTGGCAGCACACATTACCTGTTTTAAAATATAGATCCTGTTTCAGCCACAGATTAGAACATAGAAGTCTTGTAAAGACTCCGTTTGAAGTCTTAAGATCATTTTACACTAGCTGCTACTAAAAGGAAAGGTCTCTCCAATAGCTGACTTAATGTTCCAAAAATCATGTCAATTTTAACTGAATCAATTCTGTGATCTAGCTCACTGTGCAGCTAGATGTGCAGAAAAGGGGGGGGGGAAGGGCTGGCGGGAGTGAAATACCCTTTTAGCAGGAGCTCCGGTTTAATTTACAGTAAAATGATGATGTTCCAGATTCATCCAAATGCATCAGATGCATTTTGATCATAGAATCATTCAGGTTGGAAAAGACCTCTGAGATCATCCAGTCCAACCTTTAACCTAGTCCTAAAGTCCACCACTAAACCACGCTACTAACTTCTACTCCTACATGGTTCTTGAACACCTCCAGGGTTGGTGACTCAACAACTTCCCTGGGCACCCTGTTCCAATGCTGCACAACCCATTCAGTAAAGAAATTTCTCCTAATATTCAACCTAAACCTCCCCCAGCACAACTTGAGGCCTTTTCCCCTTATCACTTGGTGCTTGGTAGAAGAGCCCGATCCCCACCTTGCTACAACTTCTTTTAAGGTAATTGTAAAGTACAATAAGGTCTGCCCTGAGCCTCCTCTCCTCCAAGCTAAACAACCCCCATTTCCCTCAACTGGTCCTCACAGGACTTGTGTCCCAGGCCCTTCACCAGCTTTGTAGCCCTGCTCTGGACACACTCCAGGGCCTCGATGTCCTTCTTGTAGTGAGGGGCCCAAAACTTGAGGTGTGGCCTCACCAGAGCTGAGTACAGGGGGACAGGCACTTCCCTGGTCCTGCTGGCTACTCTGTTTCTAATACAAGCAAATATGCTGTTGGCTTTCTTGGCCACCTGAGCACACTGCTGGCTCACGTTCAGCTGGCTATTGACCAATACCCCCAGGTCCCCTTCTGCTGGGCAGATTTCCAGACACTCTCTCCCAAGCCTTAGTGTTACATGGGGTTGTTGTGCCTCAAGTGCAGGACCCAGCACTCAGCCCTGTTGAACTTCATCCAGTTTGCCTCGACCCATTGGTCCAGCCCATCCAGCTCCCTCTCCAGAGCCCTCCTACCTTCATGCCTAACCTGCTGTCATCTGCAAACTTACTGTGGGTGCACTCGATCCCCCCGTCCAGATCATTGATAAAGATACTGCAGAGAACTTGCCCCACTGCTGAGCACTGGGGGTACAACCTCATGGGAACGTGATACAATGAGAATAACACAATAGCTGCCCCAAGTCAGCGTTAAGAGGCAGAGCATTGTGCATGAATACAGGGGGAAATGGGTGTGGCAGATCAATACAGCAGCTTAGGAGTGGGAACTGTTCCTACAACCCTGACCAAAGTAGCAGGGGAAGTTAGAGCTGACTGAAGGTGATTTACTCCTGCAGGCCCAAACCTAGCACTGTGGGGGTGTTACAGGTCAGGACTCCTAAGACTTCTTCACTCAAAATCTGACTCTTCCCATAAACTGAGAGCAACTTTGGAAATTCAGCCAGCTCTCCCATCACCTTTTAAAATGGTCTTTCAAGACATCTAAAGAAACAGGAAAAACATCCTTCAAAAGCAGTTCCAAGATGAACAAAGTATCTTGACTTGACACATCTCTGGTTTATCATATAAAAGATGATGTCTGAAGACTGCTTCTCCCAAAGACTTGAAATGTAAAAGAACAGTCCAAATGGATTCACCACTAGATACAAAGGTTATACATCTCTCTTAGCAATGGAGGTACATATATCCTATACACACATCTGCACACTGCCCTTCACCCACAACTAACACAAAATTCAGCAATTATATAGTATACTATGAAAACTGACCTTTATAGGAGCAGATTGTATCTCCATATTCTCTATTACCTTTAATGTCTCTCAACTGGAAACAATGGCACAACTATTTAAGTAGGTAAGAAAACTACTGAGATTATTCTAAAAAAACATCAAAATGTTGGGGGGAGAGTTAAATAACTGTGTTATAACTGTGTATAGTATCTATAAAAGATACTTAAAGTTCACAACTCTTCAGAAGCATCTCCCATTGTTTTATTGCTGTAGTGTATTATGACTTGCACAACATGACATTGTTTGAATGATAGTAGTGGTGATTGTAGTGGTAATTTTTAAAACTCAAGCTTGCAAATACATGCTAGGAATTCACAGCAAGTTTACAGTAACTTTTCTAAAGCTGACAGATCTTCTCACCTTCGTACTTTCCATCATTACAAGCAATATTCTGAAAATGCTTTATGCAGCACAAACTTCCAAACCCAGCAATTTCATTAGCCAAAGATTTCAAATGAAATAATTCAAGAAAAACAAGTCCTTAGTAAGAGGTATCTTCTTATTACACATAATGAAAATAAAATGAAAATCAAGAACAGCAGTAAAGTAAATACAAACAAGCATCTATTTTTATGTAAACAATAACTGTGTGATCAAGTAGGCCAGTCTAGAGAGTTGTATTTTGAGGAGATTTCATTTTTGCAGGGCTTAGAGCTGTTATTTCAGATAGCATGCAGTACTATCATGCATGTGTATTATGAATGTGATGCCCTCAGGTTGCAACTCAGACATGATTCTGGTATGTATGCAACTAGGTAACCAACTGAATACAGAAAATGCCTTGTATCATTCTGAATGATACTGTTATTCTCTTATTTGCTTATGAAGATGAATGAACATAGAGGTACTTTAAGAACACAATTGAAAATGAAGCTTTGCCAGTTTCACTGTCAATTGACTAGAGCACCAATTAATCATTTAAAGCTTCCCTACTAGTATGGACAAAACTTACTTTAAAAAAGAAATTGTTTCCTAAAACGTTAAACTAACTTGTTTCATACAAATTATCTTAACATGTCTGAATGAGAGGGGAAGGGGTGGAGGTTATTCCTTTGGGGACAGTTGTGGACAGAAAGAAAAAAAAATGAGGATTGCAAACATACAGGATTTACTGATACTTCAGAGAAGAAAAAAAAAAAAAAACACCTTAGCTGCACAATTTTTAAATGCATTCTCTATTAACCTGAATTGTCTTGTTTTATTCGAATGAAATACAGTTTTTCAAATTTCAGACAAGAAGTAGTCTCTTCTGTTTAGAAAAATAATTCCTGTAGTATTAGTACTTATCTAAAAAAAAATGTACAAACACAAAAATCTTTAAAGCTGCTCTAAACTATATAAACTACCAAGAGCAATTAAAAGTTGCAGATGAACTACTGCACCTTGACATTTAACCAAGAAAAACTGACAGATATGGAAAACCACTCAAAACAGCCAATGACCATATACACAGTCTAGATCTACATTAGGGAATAAGCACATTAATTCTAGAATTATATATTTATGGAATTCATTCTCCCTTTTAATTAATAGAAAACAAACAAACAACAAAAAAAAAAACCACTGATTTAAGACTATAAGCACTAAAACTGAATGTCATCCTTAAGATAATTCCTGCCTCTCCCATATCACATTTGTGAGTAGCAAATCTAAATAATGATTTCCAAAACCTGCATTCAATAAAAATTTGAAAAAAATATTTGCATGCCATTGCTGAATAAATAGCAGCTTTGTATAAGCACTCACCTATAACAGTCTCTTACTCATCGGTAGCTATGCTATTTATGCAGGATTCTTAAAATGGCGTCTGACAGCACTGCACTGCCTCATTCCTGTACTGTAGTTAAAATGGTAGCAGTTTATTCAATAACAGTATCTCTTGTTTAAACAGAAGTGCTGTATTCGAAGCAACTATCTAAACATCAGAAATGATATGAAGTATGACAAAAGGATACCTGACATCTGAACGTTTATATAAAAAGGCACAAGACAGAGATTTGTGAAGTCACAGGTTACTAGGGAAATCACTCAATTTTAGATTCACTCTCCAGTTTGAGCCTCTCATGTTTTACGTTTCCTTTTGTAGAATCCCCTGCAAAATGCTCCACTTCTACTATTTAATTAAGATACACAAAATGTTTATTCAGCTGTCTGCATAAAGCAATGGTTAAGCTAGTTACTTCTGCTGACATGCAGAGCCAAAATAGGTATTTTTAATTTAAAGGACGTGCAAGTTCTTTTTAAAACCTTACTCTTTATCCAGTACATTCAAAACAGTGCCACAAAAGAGAAAATCAGGGGCAGGAGGGAGACCCTTGGTGTTACATGGTCCTCTGTAAGACTATAAACTCTCGAACTGAGGCCCAAGCAAGGCAACAAGAATAGCTATAGATTTCAGAAGCCAAAACCATAATTTGGGAACAATAATGTTTGAAAACAAAGGTTTACACTGGCTACATTAAGGATGTTAACATCCTGCTACAACGTAATTTTAATCTCACAGTATTAAACAGATGGCACAACAACTACCAGTAAAGGGTTAACATAAGGATGACAAACAGCTATGAAATATATAAATTTCCGTTTCTATGTAGCAATTTCTAAATTAGACTTTAACCCATGAATATCAGACACATCTGTTAAAAAAAAAAAAGTATAAAAAATACTTTTTAAAGGCAATTTAAAGGGCCAGGCTATGTGGCCTACTACAATGGTTTTCAGCCTGTGATTTGCAGACCCCTCAAAGCCTGTGTACTACTTTCCAAGGGTATTGCAGAAAATAGGTAAATCAAACCTTTCTATTAGGCTTAAATGCATTATAATGGGATTCATATGCTCATGGGAAAACGTTAGGGATCCACAAATATCAGAATTTCAAAATTTATGTCTTAGTGAATAATACAACATTCTACACGGGCAAAGGTTATGTTCAACTTTTATGATATTTACAGGATTCAAATCAATATCCTGAATTCCAGACAAAGAAGAGGAGCGCTTTCACAGAGATTTATCACCCCTTATCCAACCGTGCTGAAGTGGCACCATTACTATGCAAAACTGACCATCACCGATCACTTTCCAGCTACTGGCCCCACATGACCAATACACTTGAAAACAAAGCAAAAAGAAAATCAAGAAAAGCCAAAACCAACAAAAAAAAAAACAACAAAAAAGCAGAAGTGATATCACAAAATGGGAGACAGCTCAGGAAGAAGAGCCAACTGAAGTTTGTGAACACTGATATGAAGAGATGAATTTATAACTCAATCTATTTTTGATTGTTGAGCATGAAGTCCCTTGTAGTACATGCCTCTTTAGTATCACTGCAGGTTTTCCCCTACATTTCAATATTCCTGCCTAAAGAGAGAGGGAAAAACATCACATTTGGAGTGGTTTATACTCCACTTTTTTTATTCTCAGTATGTTAAGTAGTGTCATTTGTTTAAAGAAATCATTCATTTTTCCCTAGTACTATTTAGCTTCCAACTAAAACAGCTTGCCTGGGAAGAATGAGGGAGGCATGTAGCTTTTAAAAAGCTACTGTTTTCATCGTAGTTTATAATCTAGATCACTCCTTTGTTTTTCCCTCACTGCATTCTTTGTCCAACTAATTATAAAAGTAACTGGATGCTGGCACTAAATAATAATGGCTAATGATACTCATCCTGGACGATACAAATTACTCGTCAGTAGCCAGAAAACTTAAAGTGCAATTATACGATTAACTGCTAGTTACATTAGAATAATGGCCATTTACTACAAGCTGAATAAACCTCAGCTACATTGCTTCATTTATGTTCTACCTAATTGTGAAATTCTCAAGATCCAGTCCTATAAAATCTTGGGCAGAAAGAATATGTGCTTTTCCCCGGTGACTATCACTTTAACAAAACCCTATATTCCATCTGTCCTGAACAGCAGAAAATCTGCAGAGTGCTTCTTATTATGCAATCTATGAAAGTGAGTGATAACATCGTACCTTGACAAAGCACCAAAAATACATGAAATTCTTCAGCTTGGCTGAATTTGCTTTACTAAGGTGGAACAAAGATGGTAGAAATTTCCAGAAGGCCTTTCTCAGTCTTGCCACTGCAATTGTCAATCTTTAACCTACCCTCTGCTTCTATTGGCTCGAGTACTCCATGGAGCAGCGCGATTGGGCTGATCTGTAAAACAACACTGCTGTCTCTACCTTGCCTCAGACATCTTGCTGCAATGCAGACATTTATTTTTTGTGAACTATAAAAGAATTATATTTGAGTGATTAAAAATAGTGAACCTTAACAGACTCACGATGCTATGTTTCATTTCATGTACAAGGGCAGCTTACACAAATATGCTTCACTGTCAGCAATGTGTCTGGAGGTGCAGATTTGAAACAGATCCTAGTTTAACAAAACCTGTGGGAGCCATTTTAATACAAGCTTTTTGATTGCAGATCACTTACTCCTGCTTCCTCACATTAAACAAATATTATGTTGTGCAATTTTTAAGACTGAAAGTAAACTGCTAATGTGTATAAACTAGTGCTAAGAAAATAATGTCCAAATGTAATTTCTGTTTTTAGCAATTGAAGAACGAAGAACAGAATAACTCCTTAGCTGTGTTAGCACCTTTATGTATGCTGAAAAATGCATTAAAATTGCATACAAAACTGCTATCACATGAAACTCAGAGGTACAACCCAGCAGAGTTTTAGGTTATAAACTGAACTAGAGATACTTAGAATGCAAATTATTTATTTTTTTCTTCTGGGGGGGGGGCGCCGCCCCATTAAGAAAAGTGAGGTACTCAGAGTAACATACTCATACAGGCAAACAACTAAGAAGAGGTAAATGCCCATGTTACAGAATGTTATCTTGGTAGCCTTCTATAGAAGTTAACATGCAAGTGTACCTAGGTGCAGTCATTTTCAAAGCTACCTGAGTTCTAAGTTCTTTCCTAAAATCATGAAAGTGTGTGAACTGCCAAAAAACAGCACAAAAATTACATTAAAGCACAGAACAGCATCTTTCCTCTGCTTTTGTAACATTTTTTGTGATCACTGAAAACCTAGTTGTTAAAACAGGCATGCAAAGGTTACGATTAAAAGCTTAATAAAGGGCACAAAATGTTCTAAATCAGTTATGAATCAAGCAAGCTTATCTGAGATTATGCTTTGTATACTATCAAAAACATACGTTCATTAAGTACTATTTACTTTACTTTGTAAGGTCATTTCATTGCTGAGTACTAGCGCTTTCATCACACCTTACAAACCTAACGAAAAACCAAACTGCGCTTTACCCTACAAACATGGTAATTAAGGATCTATGAACAAATAGCAAGTAGAATATTTTTCACTGGCCTGAGGTAAACAGGAAGTATAAGCTTCAAACTTTAGAAGCAAATTATCAAAAAAAACGTGCATTCAAATTGGAACAGTTTACATGTGCAAGTCCCTTAAAATGGACGCTACACAAATCGGATTTTTTATATGGCTAACCACTAAAATCACTTCATCTACTGGACAAACTGACCCAGTAAAAGCAAAATGTTTGGAAAACTATTAAAAATGTTCAGAGTAGCATGCTGCTTACTTACCAACTGTTCAAGCACCCATCTCATTTTTCCAGTTAAGAAGATACAACAGGCTGGCAGATTTGGGAATTGATCAAAAAGGAATTTCTTGAAATAATTACGTAGCATTAAACCAAAAGTTAAAAAAAAAAAAAAAGATAAAAAAACAAGAACGAACACAATGTACTACTGTCAAGAACCACAGATGATTTTATATCCTCTGGACTCCACAACAGAACTGTGGCTGATACAGTGTAAAACAAAAAGGCACAGATAAAAGGTACATTAGTTTATTCAAACTATGTAAAAGAAGAAAGCTAACAGTTCAAAAGCATTTTCCATAAAGAATCAGATTTGTAAACTGATGTACTGCTGCATTTTATTGAGCAGCAACCCATTTCCAAAATCTGCAGCATAAAAACTCCCTTTTAAAGGAACAAAATATTAACCATACAGTGTCTCTCAGAAAGAGAAACACATTGTATTAATTATTCCTGCAAGAAAAAGAGTTCAATAATCGTTTTAAGTTAAGATAAGCTGCATAAAAAACATGATGCAACAGCACACCACCACCTAGGCCCAATATCTACAATCTGCCATTAGCACTTTTTGCTGATGTCTAGGTTTTTAAAAATCCCGTATTTTTTCATAGATAACTTATCTTAGCTATTCCATTCACTGTTTAGAAAGGTAAACTTGCCTGTTCTTCTGTCTGCCATTATCCCTGCTTGACTCCCTGTAGGGCAGTTAAATGCATCTGCTCCCTAGCTTCCATTTTCTCTTCAGCAGGCATGTGACACAACAGACAATAGTGCTGGCAAACTGCTCAGAGAGAGAAAGCTTCTTTGGAATACCAGGATCTTGTTAAATTCTAAAAACACCATCCTCCTGTGCAGAAGTAGGTATGCCAAGGTTTTGCCAGTCTGCAAAATAAAGCTGTGGCTAATGGCTACTAACCATGTGACCCAAGAAAGCAAATTTAAACAGTTTCAACTTAATAAAGTGCTGTGGTGTGAGTTTTGCACAACAAATCACAGAGAATCACACTCTCAACCCACAACTCATAGGTCTTAGAGAAAAAAAAATGTAAAAAGTAAGGCTTACCTCTGTGGATGCATTGTTAACACAGTGTTATGTCAATACTTATAAAACATGGAGGACAGGCTCTCAGTACTCAGACAGAAAGGGCTTGGCACTTCAGCTTGATGATCTGTCTTCCCAATAAAAGCTAATCCTGGATTGGCTACTTTGCTAAATCTGAATGTAAAGCTTCAGGGGATTGGCTGAAACACTTCCTGAGCGATTATCTTTGTGCAGCTCTGGCAAGCAGGAGCCATCCTGTGCAGAGAGGAGACAGGCTAAGCTAGGCCCGTGGCAGCAAAAGAAACTTGGGAAGGGCCCCCAAATATCCACCTCCCCTATAAAACACACAGATTTTCAGGCCGAGGGAAGTGATCACCAACTGCCTGCCTGAGCAAGCGTGCCCCAGCACGCCGCTGCTGAAGGCAGTTGGATATTTTAAACCCGAGGAAGGAAGAGTTCACCCAGGTCACAAAAGCTACTCGTTCCAAACAAAACGCTAAATTCAGTTATCTGGTGGCCCACAACATGTGTTGCACGGGGAAAGCAAGGCCACAAGAGGACAAAATGTACTGGAAGTGAACGTGCACAGGAGGGATGGAAATCAAAACTTGGAAATTTGGGGAGAATCCTCCTGCACACCAACACCCACAGGAGCAAGCACACGCTGACAGTGCGAGTGTTTTACATACTGTATGCCAAGCCCTGCATGGGAAAAACCTGACGGCTGATTTCTACAGAAACCAAGATACAATAGAAATTGCATTCTCAAAGAGGGTTGTTGGCATTCGTTGCGTGCCTTCCCCATATATAAAAAATGCTGCAGAGAACAGCCCAAAATATCGGTATCGCACCAGATACTGTCTTCTCAAATTCCCGCCCCCCCCTGCGGCCCCCACCTTTCAGCCTGCTAGGGCTGGCTGTTCAACAAAAATCTGACTTCCGTATGAGTCGGCTGCAGCTGCAGTTTCCTGTCTATTAACCCTGTAGGACTTGGTACTTTTTAAGATATAAGGCAGGCCCTAAGAAGTAGGATTCTCTACGTGGCACACTATCAGTCTGCTTTCACAAAAATGTTAATATAGCTGTCCAGCTTTTTTTTTTTTTTTCTTTACATTTTATATTCTACTGAAATTCTGCAAATGAAACAAAATGAGAAAACAGCGTGTAAGTGATCCATTTGATCTCGAGCCAATTCCTAAAGATTTTATTCAAAAATGCATTAATTCATTTCCCTAAAATTCTGTGATTCAGTTCTCTTTCCTAATACAGTGAAAGTGGGAGGATTTATCGCTCTGCCAGGGAGGAAGAAAGTGTCGACTCCATATGAGTATTTCAAAGGTCAAATCTTTAGAAATGCCCCACCGAGGCATTACATTCTGTTCAGAATTTTGCATCTGTATTAGGTAGTTAAGTATTAGTATTCTATAGCCATCAACAAATTATTATGGAAATTGTAGAAAAGGTGACTCTGACACACGCTGCACATTATCAAAGGATTATTTATACAAAAAGAAAAACTAATGGAGTTGTAGAGAAATTCAATATTAAAGCAATAATTATCAAATGAGCTGAAATAACAAAAGCAAAATAAACATAATGCCAATAGATTTAGAATTGTGCAAAAATGATTACAGAAAACCATCTCCCATAAATCAAGACCAGTTGCAAACAGAATATACGCACTTCACTAGCTTTACCCGAGTGCAAATTATGCCAAAACAATCACCACAAATAAGGCTTATGCCCCCCTTAGCTCCAACCAGCATCTTTCACAATATAACTACTTTACCATACAAACCTCTTGCTTGTGAACTGCCATGACTCGTACCTATGCTACCCAATAAAATTAATACTGCTACTCTGCATTGTCCCATACTGAATTCAGATTATTTCTTGAGATATCATTGTCAAAGGAAAACTGCCAAACCATCCTATCACCGTGCTTACATTTTTTGTGTTCCTGTGTTTTAGGCCGCAACAGTGGATTAACAGCCCAGAGTATAAATTCTCATCTCATAAGTAATTCTGGAGTCCCTGCTGGAAGCGTTTTCCCTTTTTAGCTTTGGCAACGTTTTTCAGGGCAGGGAGCAGGAAGGCTCATGGATTGCACTGGCAGTTTGTTCTGTTTTAGGAATGTAGCAGAAACTAGAGTGCTGCTATAAAGGGAATTGTACAGCCCACTGCAGCAGCAAGAAAGTACTGGAAATGCATGACATTCAAATGAACACTTGCATCAGTTTTAACAGTTTAAATCATTCAAGGTCAGTTTTTATTTATTTATTTATTGCATACCTAAAGCTCTATGCCACTCAGAGATACCAGCCCCCAATGCACAAATATCCAAATTTTACCTGTGAAGTATATTTAAATAAGAGAGGATTATCGGCCATTAACATTGATGCACATTAATTGACTGCTCTACTTCAATATTATTCTATTTATTAAATGTATATCCTAAAGATACAATGAAGTACAGCAAGGGAGTAAAACTTAACACACTGAATTTGTGCATGCCTTGTGCTAACCCAGACCTGACTCCGAGAACGCAGCAGCGCTGATGGTGGCTGGGAACACTGCCAAACTGACACACTTGGACTGATAGGGGAGAATCAGCATGCAGCAGACAGAAGCAGAAGCAGCCTTAGAATAGGCCTAGGGTCCTGTCCTCCTGATTCAAGAAAATGGTGGCTCAAATGCAAAAGAAAAAATTACAATCCTTCAGTTATTAGCAAGAACAAGGATGAAAAAGTAGAAAGTAAATCTGACAATTGCATTCAGCCATTAGACACACTATTAAAATAGCCAAAATAATTCCATCAGGAACCAGGAGGGAAAAGCATTAAATATCCTTTTTGTTTTCTTGTCCCTACACACGCTTTACAACTGGAGATACAAGCCCAGTGTAAGAACATACAGGTACATCTGGAAAACTCAGAAGATTCTGTCTGTTAAGTTACAATGAACTCACGTCCTGCTCGACTGATTATTTTACATAGGAGTGGTGAATTTTTTTGGAGGGGGAAGGGAAGGAAAGGAAAGGAAAATAAAACAAAAGAGAGAGGCAGGGGAAGCTAAAAGCTTTGTTAAAGCAGAAGAGAGGGCGGAGAGATTAGATTAGCTAGTATTTGTCCTTTTCAGTGCTTTGGGGTTGTTGAGGGAAAACATGGCTGTGATGCAGAAAAAAAAAAAAAAAAGGCTAAAGAGAGAAACCAAGGGAAAGATGGAAAGCACAAATACAGTCAAAAGGAAATTAAAGATAACAATATTAGAAGTGCAACCTACTATATTTAGAGTTCTTTGCAAAGAACTGTGCCCACTGTGCAGAATCTCCAAAACTGCACACATCAAACGCCATTGTCAAAAAGAAAGAATGAAGAAAAAAAAAAAAACAAAAAAAAAAAACAGCAACTATACTGCTAAATAATTATTCTTGAGGCTTTCCAGTATATAAGTCACACCAAGGAAAAGAATTTTTTTTATGTGACAGAGCAGGGGATTTGATATATGCCCCTATAGGCCAGTTATTCACAGTCCCCCAGAAAATAAGTACCATAGGATGAAAATATCAGTGGCAGAAAGGGGAACATAGGTGATGGACAAAAGATGAAACTTTAAAAATAACATTTTGAACAGATACACAAAAGGAAGAATGTCACATTCTGAGAGGATTAGCAAAACACAAGACATTGCATTTAAGGGCTTTTAGCTTCATCCTGCATTTCCAAGTCATTGACTGGGAATGCTAATTTCTAGATTAGGAACATGAAATATTGTAATTCTGTATCCTTCCTTTAAGAGTCCCCTCTCCCCACCCCCTTTTACGCTTTAATCTGAATCTACCCAAGTATCAGTAACTGCTTAAAGACCAGAGGACAAGACTGCCAGCTGACAGAGAATCCACCAAGATCTGGAAAGACAGCTCCTGAAATTTTAGAATCATGCTGGATGCAAAATTTATTAATCTGCCTAAGAAGGCTGGTAATTCTGTAAATTACACCAGAAAATACTGCTGGAGAACTGCATTTGTCCTGCTGAACAACATCTTTGCATACTTTTGATTTAGGTTACTTGTTGTGGATTACACTGATCAGTCACTGTCTACAGAGTAAAACTCTGATTTTGTTTGTAATACACACTGAATGTCTGGAACATTATGAAATTTTCTTTTGACAGCCTTTTTAATTACTGCCTTATGTATGTTTGCTTCCAAAGAAAATCTCCATTCACATTCAATCATCTGTCAAAATTACCTTTATTCCACCCCCCCCCCCAAAAAAAAAAAAAAAACCAACCATCTCCTTGAGCTTTGTTTTAGCAGCTTGTACCTATTTCAAAAGAGGTGCTATGGTCTATGTTATCTTAAGGCATAAAGCCGTATATTTAATCTCTTTCACCCCTAGATTAGAATTATCAGTTGGGAGTAGGGCTGTTGGATATCCTATATAAAACAGGATTTTTGTTAGTATACATTTAAATTGAATGTTCTATAGGAAAGCCTACCAGATATAATTTATTTTGTATTTGATCTGCAACCAAATACTTTTTTCAGTTACCTGGAAGGCAGCTGTGGGACATATGCAGATATACTGCATGTCAGACCTAAAGCGTATCCACCTTGCAGTTGAACCACACCAGAGTGCATGTGAACTTATCACAGCCAGACTGTGCTAATATGGTGATGAGCCCAACTCACTGCACATGTAAAGCTTGTGGGTATTGGGATGTAGAAACCCTGCATGAGAACTGCATACAAAATCCTGAAAGAAGTCTGTGTTTCACCAAGTGATTCTAATGCCCGAGTGCGAGACATCCTGCATATAGCGTTTACTCTGATATCGTGTCTCTCCCAGGAAGACAGGAGTCACTCCTGCTAGGGAAGAATTATTTAGGTCAGACTCTAGATAATGCTAAACCATAGTCCCATTACTATGGTTTAAGTTTTTCTTCTGATTTTCTTTTTCAGTCAGCAATTGCTTGGTTTACATTTTAAATCATAAAATTGACTTTTTTTTTCCTTCTATCATTAGATACAAGAGGTTTTGGTTTTGTTGTTGCTTTGTTTTTATTGATGGTTGTGATTTTTTTTTTAATACGAGATTATTATCTCACACAGGAGTCCATCAGCTAAAGCTCATACCAAATATTTAAAGGGATGGAATTCCAAGCACACTGTCACCACAGCCATTTTCCTCTCACCTAGACATACACTTCATCACAACCCAACACAGGTCTAAACTGAATCACTCTTACTTAGAACCTCTTCCATGCTATTCCATCCAGTAAATTTGCAGGCTGGCTTCACTTTTAAGGTTCTGCATACTCTTTCTTCCAATTTCTATATTTATCTCACTTTTCTAGTTTGCCTTTCAAGAGCAGTTTCTTTTTCCACCACAAATGCTCAGTTCTATCACTTTCACAAAGGCTTAACGCATAGTTTCACCTTTTTTTTTTTTTTTTTTTTTTTTTTTTTTTAATTAGAAGTACTAACTTGAGCATCTCCCCATTCCTTACAACCATAGCAGGCAGCTCAATCACACTTCTTGCAGAACTGTCAGTATGGTTACATGGAGAACAGGATCAGTGAATCAAATATTTGCTCTGCTAACTTTAACCCAGGAAAAGCACCAACTCACAATAGTTCACAACATTGCTGCAATAGCACTTGTAGGGGCATGATTAAGAGGACAGGAGTGAGCAGCTTGAGATAACTTAAAGAATCATTAGGGCTAAAAGAAATTTTTGTGAAACTACACGCTGAAGCACTGGATCTACATTTTTACTTTATTAACTATGTTATGTTCATGCCTAAATGACACTGTAGATCTGTCCTCATTCCTCAATCTTATGAAAGGGCAGGAAGAAAGAAAGCCTTTGAAATATAACCACATCTCTGAAAAGAAGCAAGACTTTTTTCCAGTTGTGGCATTGTCTTGTGAAACCAGGTGAAAGACTTGCCCATAATCAGCACATATTTCACTCACATTAACTAATGTCTCCATAAATAGTTGAATTAATTTTAGAACTTTAACAGATTGTTATTTTTCATGCACTGTTGGACTTGCTGCAATGTCACCTAAACCCTCCTTATCAGATGACAGGTATGAGGACTTGACTGAATTAACGCCAGAGTACAGTTGTTTCAAAAAGGGAATTACTGTAAGGAAATGTATTCCCACATCGAAGAACATAATTCTGAAAGAGCAGAAGAAATCAAGTTGTATTTATTCTGCTTGCCAATAACATAATAAGATCCAAGTGTGTGTGTGTTAATTCGGTACACAAGTCTTAACTACTATAAGACTAGTCTGCAAGCTTTTTCACTAAATGAACTTCACTACACTTTTTTTTTTTTTCTAAAGCCACAAATCCTCACATGACATTAGAGTGAACAGATGTCAGATGTCAGGGATTCAAAAATGAGATTGTATGCAACATTTCAACCACGTAAGGAACTACAGAATGAAAGTATAGGGAAAATGTATTTATTTCTGTGTTTAAGTTACAATAGGCCCAAGACAAACTCAAGCAAAATGTCAGTTTACCTCTTTATAAAGTATTATTCTGACTTGTTGTATAATGGTCTTGCTTAATCCTAGCTTTTAAACATTTGCTGGAATATAACAGCACAATGCATGCATGAAAACAAGTTGTGATATTATTCTGCATTTCAGAGTGTCATTAGATATCCAGGAAATACCAAGATATTGCAGAAGAGGAAAAAGAAAATTCTAAAATTGTTTCTTAAGCAACTCTATACAACATCCATTCATAGGTTGTTTTAAGATAAAATTAGTACTATGACCCTTGTTTTATTGTTCTTCTCTCCATCCCTCAGCCGTATTTCTCTTAAAAGCACCTCAGACTCCAGTCCTGCATTTTTAATCTCTTAAATATCTGCATTCAGATATCTATAACTGCTACTTCTTCTACAGCCAGTCCTGGACAATAGCAAACAATTTAAGAAAGAAAAAAAAATAATATCAAATTTAAAAATGATTTGCTAGCTGTTATAATTATGTTCTAATTTACAGTGCATTTTTGTTCATCTTTATATGATAGCAGAAAAAAAAGCAACAATAAAAATATAAAAGGTAAAACTGTACCAACAATTCTATTTAGATAGAAATATCTACAAATTGAGATAAATTGTATGAGCTACATAAAGACTGACAAAAGAAATGTTCGCGACTTAGACCACCAAAATGGTCTAAAGTGGATACAGATTATCTGTAGTTCTGCTCCGGTAGTTACAGGCTTGTAAACCTTACCTACAAGTAAAGAGCTAATCCACAAGGACGAATACACTTTTTAAACTGCAAATTTATCAAACCAGAGACATTATTTGCACATATGTTTACAACTCCCAAATAATGCCTTAGAATTTAATGAAACAGGATCATTATTACATAAGAGTTTACAGACACCAAAAAGGTTCTGTGACTCCCTACCCCATTCCCAACCACATATTCCAACTCCTTCCATCACACTGGATTTTCTATTTGTATAAGCGAGGAATGAGATAGTTCTGTTTGCTCAATTTGCAGAAAACTGGATCCAACAGCAAGGGTACACTCTGCATCCACCAATAGTGACTGGAGGGAGGGAGGTTGACCCTTTCAACAACCGGGGGCAGTTAGATCACATTGTCTGTGCTGCCTCCTCTGTTCCCCAAAGACACTGCTATGAAAAGAAAATTACATACAAATATTTGACAGTTCTATTAACTTTCTGTGCTGTGACTTCTCAATGATAAAAATCTCTCCCATAGCCCTTGCCACTGTCTGCAGTTTTGTGTGAGCTTAGTTCTTTGCATTCATGTGAGTAAAAGGAACCTTACAATGTTTGGCCTTTTTTTCCCCCATTTTTTCTCCACAAGAATCTATATTAAAAATAAAAATAATATAAAATAAACAAAAATTCACAGTATATTTGCAGTGAACATTTGAGTTTATTTACATGTGTATGCTTTTTGCTGTGATATCAGGGCTATCAGAAAAAAAAAAGGCAGCTGTCCACATAAGTTACTATATTAAAAACTGGTCTTACTTAACACATGTAATAATGCAATAATTAAAAAATTCTCTTCAGTATTGCTCCTATTTGCAAAGATTAGTAAAACAAATGCTATAATAGGCAATTTTAAATAGCAATTTATTTGAAAGTTAAGGTTGTTATTCCTAGGATTCCTAGGATTTATTTTCAATTAAAAATAATCACCTACTTATTTTTATATGTACTTGTTCCTCATGTCAAAATACAATAAAAGGTTACATAATTGTTCAACAGCATTTAAATATTTCTGTTTTGTAAAATTTTTATAAGCACTTAAAAACAATGTAAATTATTTAAAGGAAAAACAAGTTTTCATGCAAAACAGCCAGGCTTGTCCTGTAACAGCTAAGACCTCAAACCTGCATGCTGTTCCACATTTGTGGTCAAATGACAGCTTCTAAAACTGGAGCCCTGGACTAAATAGCTTTGTAGGTAGTGTATCTGAAATGTTCTTTGCCTACTTTCACATGTAACCTATTGAAATAGGATCCTGATCTGGATATTTCTATGTGGAAAAATATTCAAAAATAAACAACTTTATACATAAATAAAAAGGACATCTTCCCCAGACTTTTAGTAAAGAATCAAAAATGATCTATTTATACTTACTCAGATGTGTTACAACACAATACCCTTCTATATCAAATGGCAAAAGCTGCTGTCCCTCACCTTGTGTCTCAAAGAAAATTATTACAATTTCAGAGATTTGGCACTTTTTTCTACATTGCTCCCAACTTCGGTAGAAACGTAGCATCCCCTAGTGTTCATTTATTTCACTGAAAAAATAAATATGGTCAAATAATCACCTATCTAGAAAATGCTATTCAGAACTTCTTTTTGTGATAGGATTCAGTATTCATTTTCACTTCAAGATTTTGTCAGACTTCTCCAGTCTGCCTGATAAACACAGACCATCTGAGGGTTAGGTTTTCCTCATGGGACACATATCTACTGTTCTGCTGTACATGCTGCTCTGCTGTAGTGGCAGGAAGAAAAACAATTAAAGAGCACATTTAAACCCTTCTCCAAGCTGGTGTCAATGCCAAGACTGAGGCTGAGCCATCCTATCCTGACCTGCATGACTCTTATACCCGCAGTTGCCATTCTGAGCCCCCAGACCAGCCCCAGCCAGCAGTGTTCAGTCGTTTCTTAGTGAGGTAAGCATGATATGCCCTGCACTTTGATGGAAGAGAAGACTGAAGAGCCTGCATACCTTTCCTTATGCTAGGGCATAATCTTCCTCTAGCCACATCAAATATCTCATGTGTAAGTTTAATTCCAGGAAGACAAACAAGCTTGATGCAAAGCATTGGAAATCATTATTAAATCTCAGCCCGTATATGTTTTGGCATATACATTGCAGTTATATGTATCCATATAATATATGCATCCAGTCATATGTAAACAAATCTTAGTGAACATAGATAAAAATACAAAGGCTAGAAACAAACCCAGAAACAAATTGGTTCTTGTATGGTGCAGCAGTAGACAGAAAATACTGAAGCAACTGGGACTTTCTACCAAAGCACATCAGGAAATAGAAGAAACTACCACCATCAGGGGACACTCACATAACCCCAGTAAACATATATTCAAAAGATCTCAACCTGCTCGTGACAACATTGTCTGAAGAATAGCAAAGCATATGGGCCCTCAATAAAAATGTACAATTTCATCACAAATTTTGACCATGGCAACACTGGAGGATGTTTTGAATTTGGTAGTCTTGCACTAAGCACATTTGATTTTTTGTTTTGATATGTTTGATTTAAATTCATTTTTTATAACACTAACTAAAACCCAAGCAGATTATCTGAGCTTTCATGTTTACATTAAAAGTGATCAGTTGCAACCAGAACGTAATTCATTCTCAATGCTATATATACCCATATATCTTTCAAAATAGGGGGAAAAATGTATTTCTTTCAAGTAGCTTGTCAATCACACTTTGTTTTACTCTATGTATCGCTGCATTCTGTCTTACAAGTTAACCCAGAAAGGACATAATGGCCCAGCTCAGAATGTCTGTGTTCACTGCAGTAACCCAGTGGACTTAGAGATGTAATTCACCTAAAAATGCCACACACAATGTGCTCTGAGAGAGGAGAATTTCCAGTCACATTTTCCTCGATCTCTGGTTTCCCTGACATTTTTCAAAGATTTTTTTTCCTGATAATGGAAAGAAGCCACCTTACTTTGATAACATTGATCATGTAAACAAAATGTAAATCAAACTAACTCTCAGAAATTCTTATTGAGAAAATAACGATGCAACACATATACATTAGTAAAAATCCTCCTCCCCTGGATGGCATGATGGCACTGTTTTGCCAGCTAAAACGATAGAAAAGAGCTATACTGCAAACTGTTTTAGTTAACCTTTCCAAGTAGGACGATGCAGTGCTTTAGAAATGAACCTCTCCATTTGTCAGCTCAAGCAGCATAAGAGAGCTTCTCAGTTTTGTAATTAAAAATCTGAAGTACTTAGTCCGTCACTCCTCTCCGCCCAAAACTTCCTATGTCAACAGAATAATTCAGACAACTACGGAGATATATAGCAACGCTGATGTCCTAGGATATTCCATAAGGCCTCTAGCTTCCACTCCCCAAGGCCAAAAGTCACTGCTAAGACCCATGTCAAACATGTGAGCCCCAGGAGGATATCTCAGCTTGCAGAAAGCACTTAGAATTACACGAATTACTTCTACTTAGGAAGCCAAATCCTACCCTTTGAAAAAGTGTTCGACTTGAAAGTCTAGTTGAGGTGCTTGTTAACAGCCAACTGGAACATCAAGGAATCAAGGTTTTCACTCTCTCTGAAGAGATGATTGTACAGGCTGTACAGAACAGTCAGAATTAAGATATTCAGACAGATGGACAAAAATTTATAGAAGTTCCCATTACCTCACCTGGTTCAAACTACTATAGCCGATTTGTGAAATTTTATACAATGCTACTTCTTACAAAGAGATGTGTTTATTGATGCTTCATTAATCTCATCAATGAAATAGTTTTATATGGTTACCATACAAAAAAGAAAAAATACTTTTCATAACAGAATAATCTTCTCAACATGAGTAGAGGAAGAAAGAAACATAAAGCAGATGCATAAGATTTATTGATAATTAAAAATATTATAAAATTCCTTATGAAATTCTAAAATGTATACAAAGGAAGCCATAAAAAGCACCTCTTGTACCATGCTCCACTAATACATTTGAAACTACACATCATTAAACCACAAAAGCATAGTCACAATGACTTCTACATGCACCTAGCATACACATTGCTCCAGTCACTGAAATAGTGTAGACTGCATCTTTCACTGCTTTGTACACCCCCATGATCAGGAAATATGTCTTCTTAACATTAATACCTCTCTATCTGTTAGAATAAGCAATTAAGCTGGGAAAAGCTAATTTGGTAGTAGGTTTTTGTGGTGAAAAAAGAAAGGAACAGAGCTTTATTTTAGTTAAGTACTTGCTTTCTGATACTGTTACAGTGGCAAGAGAGCTGGTCTTGGACAGAAAAGTCTGTATTATTTTTGTCCATATTTTCTTTTGTGGTTTAGGTTATACAAATTATACTAGTTATATTTACAAGAACACTACATCTCTAAGGTGTCTACTTACTAATTCTCATTTTTTCTTTAACGCTTAATTGGTGTGACCACTGCACAGAAGAGAGATGATGCTATTATTAATGGAGAGTAAGAACAGATGCTTATACAGAATATATAATTGGTCAACAGCTGTGACAGAATATTCCTTATTATAGGATAAAATCTAACAAGCAGTAAAAAAAAAAAAAAAAAAAAAAGGAGTTTGTAAAAGAGAAAGGTTTCAGGGTTTCTCTGCATCTAGCACTTAGCTATTATTATCTGCCCTGCCCAGGATCAGTTGTGAAATTTCATTTGTGTGATCTCAGCCTTATAGTTTGCAATAATGTCAAATAAATATATTTGTAATACAAATAGGAGTAAATCGTGGCAATAAATCCAGGAGAAAAAAAATCTCCTGTAAAGTCCCTTCAAAACTTTGTGTTTTATTGCACTTTCAGTAGTTGTAAAGGTCAACAATTAAATCTTTATTTTTAACCCATCTTAGGAGACTTGCTGCTAGGTGATTCCCCATCTAAGCAACTCCAGTGTAATATGTTGGCACACTACTACACAAACACGAGCTCAGGAGATTTCAAAGAAAGCGCAATATATACTTATAAATATTGATTTGGGTAGGACCATCTTTAAAATGCTAGAAAAATTAAGGTAGCTTATCCATACACATAAAAGATAAAGAACCAGATTGGGGAAAAAAAGAAAAAAAACTGGGGGGGGTGTATTTTCAGTTTCAATTATTTCTAGTCATTAGTTTTTCCTTGACAGACTACTTAACGTATTAATGCATGAATGAAATATTAGTCTTTGCATTATAGGGTCATTTATTGAAATGTCAGTTTAATAGCTTATTACATAAAACCCTAGGGTGAAATCCAGGTCCTATTAACTCCAGTGAGGCTGGAGTTTCACCCAGGACATTCATCTGTTTTTACAATGCATGGAAATTATAGTCTTTCAAGGACAATAAAATCTGTTCTAGGCAAATTAAAAATTATTAATGTATCTAAGCCGTTCTTGTGTCTATTGAGTAAGTAGAAAATACCAGTTAATAAAAATGTTAAATTGACAGAAATATTAGATGGATCTGGAAGAGCTTTTCCAACCAGGAGTCTCTTTTTTTCTTTTTAATTTTTCATTAGTCTGTTTTCTTGTATTACTGTTACCATTTTGTAACCCTCAAAACCTTTTTACGCAAAACACTTTATAAAGCATTACTCTGCCCTTTTAACAAATGGTAAAAACATGGAAAGGAGAATAAAATACTTTGCCCTTGTAAATGACAAGGTAAATTCTGTGTTACTCAGACCCAAATGATCTGCTTGGAATATAAAATAATTTTATATTTTGGTCAAAAAAAAAGGCCTATGCATTCTCTCTTCCTTCTGAACATCAACACCCAAAAGAACCTTGAAATTGTGCAGTATTTCTTCAGCTGATTTCTGTTTTCATGACTTCTTGATGAATCACAAGTTGTGGGAAAAGGCCCGATAAAACATGAGCCTTTTCATTCCTTAGTTAAGCTGCATGCTACCTTCAAGCCAAAATAACAAAATTAGACAACACCAGGTATCAAAAGTTAATGGGATTGAAAGAGATCTGGAACAGAGTTAAGGCTTCAGTCTCAAGGACTGACTGTTCTGTAACAAGTAAAATATGTTGGTTTTGTACAGTGATGTTAGCACAAGAAAATACAGGCATGCATTCTGTAAGCATGAAAATAACCTTGCATCAAGATTAGACAAAGGCTTCTTTGGAAATAAGGCTAATAATAGGGAATTTAGCTAACAAAAGCATTCTGGAAGCATGTCCATCAGCTTGGCTGTGATTTATAACACAGCCTTATAAGCCAGGTTGGATGGTGCTTATTTGAAATACACACAGATTTTGGTGCCAAAATTTCAATTAATACAATGTCTAAATACAAAGTAGCACATGTTTTTTGGTTCTGTTAAAAGCCCTGCAGGCTTTCATGGCCTCCAGCCTCCCAAAGGTAAACAGAGATGACTGCTAACAAATGGTCACGGCTCATTCGCATTGTTCTTTCTAGATGATTTATGAAGGCCTGGCTGAACATCACTGTCGGTTTACCTTTGTGGTTTTTTTTTGTTTTGTTTTGGGGTGTGTGCATGTGGATTGGGTTGCACTGGAGGTTTTCAGGATTAGACTGGATAAAATCATGAGCAACCTGGTCTGACCTCACAACCTGATCACACTTTGAATAGGAGATTTGTCTACAGACTTCCTGAGATCCCTTTCAGACAGTTTTTTTATTTTTTATTTTTTTTTTAATTTTGCAAAAAAAGTGTATTTTTGTTTCTGTGCTGATACAGTCTAAATCCTTCTCAAAAATTCAGGTAAAGTGAGCCTGTAACATAAGTGTTCTTTTCTACCAATAAAGTCAAAGAATAGGTCTGGCCTGACTTTTGTTCCTATTTATGCTTTAGTAGCATTTTTTTATTTTTTTTCAGGAAAAAATGTAATACAATAAATAATTCAGTTTATCTGAGGTGAAAACACAGAAAAAAGTTACTCTTGAATTAATACCAATTATAGGATCATTGTGCAGTCTCTATGTATTATAGTGGTAATTATTTCAGATGACAACCTGCCTCTAAAACAAGTGGATATACTGCATTTGGATATATTATTTTTATTCTTCTTTTATTCTAAAATAATTTTAAAATGAGGAAAATAAGTATGAAGTGCATTTTTTTTTCTGTTTTTTTTTTTTTTTTTTGGGGGTGGGGGGAGTGTTACAGCCATATTATTAATCTATCAGGGAGGAAAAGGAAATAGTTATTACAAAGACAGAGTTATAATAATAACAAAAAATATTTCACAAAATCAAATGCAAATGAGAAGTGTTTTCTGGAAATCTTTTAAAAGCTTTTATCTGAAATTTTCCCTGAAATAGTTTTGTTTGGAATTAAATCTGCCCCAGACAGGGCCAAAAACATAGAAGCCTGAAAACCTAAATTATTAGTTAATTATCATTATCCAAGTTGCAGGAAAAGCACCTATTTGACAATATAACATTAATTAGAATATTTACATTTTCTGTTTTCTGGAATGTCCTTTCTGACAAAACACTTTTAATATAAGAGTATTAACCAGTTGGTGACCTTGAAAGCTGTTCTTTGAAGAACAGCATATTGAGATCTACAAACTCCGTGTGTAGGGGGAAGCACATTACATGGGAAATAGTACACAAGTGCAAAAAGGTGTTTGTAGAAATAAGTAATTATATTGTATATACTGGATGATTCAATGAATGCTGTTTAAGTTAAATAAATAAACGTAAAACAATGCAGGTTTAGTGCCCTGTAGATATATATGATATGCGCTAAAAACCCTGCTGAGGTTGTAAAACCAACATAAACTAATGTACAGGGCTGGCTTTTTACATGTATATTAAAGCAGACTATTCAGACAAGAATCTGGCAATATCTGGAGAATCTACTTACATTAAATAGTGAAATCCTTTCAATTGCTCTATTTCTGTTCATCTTTAAAAAACTCTAAAATACCTTATAAAGAACAACAATCCAATAAATACCAACAGATACTTTCAGCATAAATACGTAAAACATAAGCATCTATATATCAAAATCATCTTCATACCAAGCTACAACAGTACAATAACATTTTATAAATGTTTTTAACTTAAGGGTTTCACTGAAACCCCATTGATAGTTGCATTTTCTCTGTGATCTGAAAGATCATTCCAGCACTTTTCAACACATCTTTTTCATCATTTATTCGACACAACTTTCTAACACATCTTTTTTTGGTGTACAGTCAATATGGAAACAGAAAATAAATTTAAATTAAAACTATAATCTGGGTCTCCTAAATAACCTTCCCCTAAACCAATCATTCTATTTTTAATTCAATTCCCCCCTTTCTTTCTAGAAAACCTTATAACAAAAAAATTAACTACATTTGACTTTCTAAATACAGCATTATAAACTAGCTTGCAGTCACTTCAGCACCTAGTAGATAGCCTTCAAATATGTAATGTTGGACTGTAATGGGATTTGCAGCTTCAAAGAAAGAACCATCCTCAGAATGAAACAAAAGGTGGTGTAAAGCCAGAGAGATGTAGGAACTTGTATTAGAAGTACGGTCTTTTAAGAAGGCACTACTGCTTTAATGTATGCAAGAACTGTTCCACTTGCTCTGCAAGTAGAGTATTTATTTGCGTAATAGACTCTAAATAAAAACTGCAATCAGTCACCTCAGAAATTGCACATCATTGCGTAACAGCCAGTGATTGATTACCAGATGCAGACATTGAACTGAATTTCTAATTTTGGTTTTTACAAAACAGCAAGATAGCTTTTCACTCTTACTTGCTACCTAAAATCTAGTGCTTGTTTCCTGCCTTTCTTAAGGCTCTACAATAACTATTCAATTATATATTATAGTAAAATGACTTAAACTGCTGTTTAATTGTAAAGGGTTTTTTGATGTATGACTCCCATTGAGTATTTTAATAATAGGGCTGAGACACAAATCCATTCTTTCTTCACTTCCCTGTTACAATTACATGACCTAGTCTGCACATTATTAACACAGTTTCCTTTATTTCGGAGACAGTAGAGCATCAAAAAATAGGCAGACCGCTCTCTAACGGTAGTGCTGAGTTCTCAAAATTCACTAGGGTACACTTAATGGTACACAATGGTATCCCCTTTTTGTAAAGCTACATTTTTGTAAAACTTTTACGCAGACTAAATGCAGAGTTTCAATTCTTACAAAGTAGAAGCCTGCTTTACAGTCACTTATGAAGTAGAAAGAGAAGCAAGAAACACCATACAGAAGCATATCAATCATCCAGTTAAAAGCCCTGTCTGCAAAAGTGATTGAATCTTCTATGCCAGAGGAAAGCACTAAACTATTTTTTTTTATGCAAAAAATATACTCTGACAGAAAAACTCCTTTCTTAGCTCAGCTGATAATTCCTTAATTCCCAAATGAACGATGATTAATAGGCTCTTGTAATTTTAATCTCAGCTACTAGTATTTAACCTTTTTATTATTATCATCATCATTTTGTTGCTAGTGGGTCTTATTTTGTTTGGCATTAAATGCCAATTGTGTAAAACAAGAACATCCTGTTTAAGTTTTCCTTTTAGGTACAGAATAAATCTAAACACCTGCCATACGTATCTTGCACTTTATTTTACTTCATATCTGTCATTCTCCTTTTCAAACTACGATAGAACTCTATCCTACAAGCTGGAATTCCAACAACTAGATTCTGCAAAGGCATATGCTTGGCATAAAGAGAATATTTTTCAAATGCAAAGACAGGAAATCCTGATCTTTTTCTACTTTGTCTTGTAAAACCAGTATCTTAAGAACAGGCAGACAGCAAACTGGCTCAAGTAGACTGGTCCCTTACCCTCAGGTATTTCTGGGTCCTGGACAGCTCAAGGAAGATCATCCTCACTTCAGTCATACCCAGATGATTCCTCCTTTCCTTTATCCACATGTCTATAGCTGAAGACTGTGTAGAGAAATCACCTATAGATTCTAACCTAAAAAGGTTAGAATTTTTGATTTTTTTTTTTTTTTTGCAAAAGGCAAAGAACGTCTGGCAGTCCAAAATCTGACCATACTCCTTCCATGATTTATAGAACACACATCTCTCTTCTCTCATTTTCTCAGCTAGTCCTTTCCTAGGTACTCTCTTCTCCCCTACACCCCAAAAAACAGAATTAATACATTTTTATGCTGCTGAACTGCTCAGTGCTTATGGGGTATGGTTCTTCCCCACAGGGAATCTATCCTGTCTACTTAGATGCTAAATGCTGCTAGAAAAGGTCTCTAGCTATTCTGTTTTTATACAATACCTAACACCTCCCCACCCCACCAAAAATCCCAGTCTTGGATTGTCTTTCAACACACAAACACAAAAGGAAATCATTTAGCCAATTTGAATGTATTTACTTTCTGATTTTTAAATTGTCTTACTTACCCCATGATGATGACTTTTTTTTCCTCTGAATTTTCTCAAATTCCGAATTAAATCATCTTATTTAACTGAAGCATAAAATAAAGAAGACATTCTCAGTTCCTTCTTTGTGGGCAAGCAGATCTCTGGTTGATTTCTACAGTTCTGCAAAATACATTAACTTCATTTTGCTTTCTAAATACTAGAAAAACAAATCAACAAAACTTAAGAGGAGACTAAGTATTAAATCCTATGCAGCTGTTCTCAAGCTAGCTGGCTGATGATAATTTTCTGTTTAATTCCTTTACTAAATAAATAAAATGATAAATCAACAGAAAAGCGGAAAGGCTAGACCATAATCTTTTCTTAACAAGAGGCTAAATTTTTGTTTTGTTTACTCATTTAATGGAAAAAAAAAGCATCTAAGAATAGCTATGTTTGCAAAGCTCATTTGTTTAAAGGATAGGACATTCAAAATGACAAGGTGGGCTGTATTTGATACGTGCCCACATATAACACAGAATTGCGGAATCAAAGATGCAAAGAAATCTTAGGTCCTTAAACCTGGGACTCAATTGTTCAAACAGCAAAAACACGGAATTATAAGCCAGGCAGGAAAGTTGGTAGCCAGAAAAGTAAGTGGGCTGTCTGTATGCAAGCCCAAACAGTTATCTCAGTTTCCAAATACTAAATATCATGAATTCTGAAAAGGTATCTCAGAAAACTACTTGTAAGCAACAGAAATACAGTGGTTTTTTTGTTTGTTTTTAATATGTATGTACAGTGCTTTAAGAAATAGGATTTACTTACATGCCAAAGACAAGACTTCAGCACTTTAGAGATCTACTGAAAACAGCATACTTGTAATAGGTAGAAGGGGTCACTTCACTGCTTGTATATGACCCTGTCATCAAATTTCAGAAAAGAAGAAGAAAACTTGACCACAGGTTCTAAGGAGTAAAATAGCAGCCTGCAACATTAAGGCTTGTTTTTTTCTAGTATCCCACCCACAATATTTTACTGCAAAAGAATGGTTTCAAGGCTTTTGTTAATCAAAATTAACATTGTAGACAACGGTGATATCCTCTTAAACGTACAGCATATGTCTATTTTAAGAACTTAAGCTAATATATATAGATCTTACTGGATAGCTCTTATGGTATGAACTTGAACACTAGCTTAATAGTACTATAATTATCATAACTCATTATCTCATTATAGCTCATGATCTAAACCTTCTTTGCCATTCGTTGTTCTAAAATAGTGTAATTACTAATTATAAATTTTAAACTTGATTAACATATTAAAACTTACTTTCTCCTACAGAAAGCATGTCTGTAAAAAAATTACTACAAGTATTTTATTTCAAGTATGTCTCTCCAGCTGACGAGAACACACATGGCAGCATATTTTCTCTGTACAATTGCTCTTTAGAATTCTTAACATAAAATATAAAATCCAGTTTCTGAAAACATTAGTCTGAAACTCAAATAGAGATGGGAAAAGGAATAGGAGCGTAGCCAAACTCAGCAGCAGAACGTTTAACAGACACTAGCATACATTCTTAAAAACTGTTCGGGGAAGCATTGAACATTTAATAACGAACAGATAGCCAAAATATCTTCACAGGTGAACCAAATTTTAGGTGCTCTTTTAGCAACTGGATCCAGGTGTCTTGCCCTCTTGAACCAGTTGAGGCCAGGCACTATCTGATTTTCCCTTTTTCCTCTTCTGCGTGAGGCCCTACTTGTCCCTTGGCCTTCTCTCCAATTTATTTATTTTTTTTCTCATAAATCAGTCTACTTTTCCTGCTAAATTCCGCTAGAGCCAGCAGATACACAAATTCATGTATTTTAACACCTCAGAACACCATGAATCCTTTCTCTCTCCATTTCAACGTGAGGGTGGAATAAAAAAAAGGAAACAAAAGGGACTTCTCAACATCTTTTGCCTAACGGGAGGTGAAGAATCCCCACTCTTCTCCAGAGGAGTGGCTGAAGAGCTGCTCCCCACCCGCAGGCAACGTTCCAGTTCCTCAGCCTCGTGAAGAGAGCCGACTGACCGAGACACCTCACGCGCCCGTGAGCCCCCTCAGCCCCAGCCGTTCCCGCCTCCCGCGCAAGCCCCACCCATCCGCATATCGGATTGGTAGGAGCCCTTGTCACTCATTCCGCACCCGTCTATAGCCGTGAGCGCCCAACCGCCTCACGAAGCTTCATTCCCCTTAAAAACCGCTCTTCTAAGTCGCCTAACTATTAGCTTGCACCGCCGCCATTCATGGCTTTCTTCGTCTTGATTGGTTAAAACTGCGGAGGAGGCGGGTCTTCGGTACTGGCTGTGTTTACCGTGTGTGAGGTGAAGGCGGTTGGGCGGGAGGTGTCGCACCCCTCAGCGGGCAGCGGGCGCGATGGGGCTCTGCAGGAAGGGTAGGAGCCCACCGGTGCTCAGCCCCGAGTTCGTCCTCCAGAACCACGCGGACGCCGCGTCCTACCTGGCCGTGGGCATCCTGCTGGGGCTGATGTTCGAGGTACTGGGCGGGGCGAGGCGGCCACCGGCCGCTGAGGGGAGCGGTGTCTGGTCCTGGTCCCGCTGTGGGGCAGCTGCTTTGGGGTGCCCGCCTCAGAGCTCTCCCTGCGCCTCAGCCCGCTGGCTCGGGGGCTCTGCCCCGCTCCTCTGGACCCGTCTGCCTTTCCCCTCATTCCTGCAGGGGTTTGATCATGGTTCTTTTTCGCCCCGACGCCCAGCTCTGTGCACCCGGACCGGGCGCCATCAGCTCCCCCTTAGTGGTCTAGTGCCTCCTTTGCCAGCTGGTATTCGCACTTCTCAGCCCTCTTACTGCCCTTCTGCTGGCTGCTCTATTATTTTCTTTTTCGTCCAGTTTTCTTTCACGTCTGCACTTTGATTCCTAACAGCTTCCCATAAGCTCCCCTCTACTCAATTCCGTTCTGAGGAAAAATGCCCCTCTCACAGAAAGCAGTCACTGTATGTCTCTTTGTTGTGGCTGTTTAGAACTTTTTTCCCCTCTTCAAACGTCCACATAGTAAAACAGACAGGGAAGCTATTGTAAAGAGGGTTTCAGACCACCAGTTTTTGTTTTAAGTATGCTTAATCAGATGGTAGTTAAAAACTACCAGTCACACTTCTGCACTGCTGCTCCATATATTGCTATACTTGACATTTTTTCCCCCACTTTTATGACAGAACTCTTCAGTGTTCCATTTGTCTTAGCTCAGGCTTTGTATACCATGCAGAGGTCATATTCCTGTAATTCTACAGGAATTTGAAAGGACTCCGCGGCACCCACAGGGTCAGTATCGTTATTCTGCTGACTTCTTTTGAAGGAAGAAGAGAGAGTTAATATTAGTTACACCCATGTATAATTAGTGAACTGTTTAATTCCTACTCAGTATAACTCGCAAAATTCAACATTCTGCAGACTATATTCAGGGGTGGCTTGTGATGTGTTTTTATCATGCATGTTTGAATATACTCACTGTATAATTTAAACATGCATCTACTTATTGATGCAGAAATACTCAGTGGATTGAGACAGCTTTCAGGTGCTATGCAATGAATGAACAGTGGTGCTATGTAACAGGTGATAAATATGCATGTTGCTAGAATATTCTATATAAAAAACCTATACATCCTTTCATTCTGTGACCAGATTTTTCTGTATTAGATCTCTGCCTCGTACAGAGCAAAACTATAAATAAGTACAAGAGTTCTGTGAATTAAATCTATATTTCGTTTGTTCACTGTGGAGGTTTTAGACCATTTTTATAATCTGTAATTCAGTCTCTGCCAAACAAACAAAACTACTGATGTTCTTCCAGTATTTTTTGGTGACATTTATCATGTTTCTATATTGAGTGCTTCATAAGTGTTACTGGACTTGCCTACACAGCAGTTATTTCTATTTTATTTTGGTCTTGATTTCCTCTCTGTATTAAAGAGAAATTATTTTTAACTTTTAAGTTTGAAGCACTGAAGGGCTACTTTTTTTTTTTTGTCTCTTTAATCAATGCTTTTCACTGCATTTTATGCTTTCTGTGATTTCAGCTGCAGCTGTCAATAACAGACATCCAAACCTAACCTGTGGTACCTCAGGGTTATACACTAATAAGTTAAAGAAAGTGTAAATGAGACTTTTCACAGTTGAATAACTCTTGAATGATCTGCTCGGGCTTGCATAGTACTATGGTAAATACAGGATTTTCTTTTCGAGATGGCTATTGCGCACATTTTTAAGACCATACAAAAAACAATAAGTACACTAAAGTTAGAAATAAGCATTGGAATGCTATAAATTGAATTATAAGAATTTCTTTAAAGGAAACTTAAACTTCAGACTGTTTATCCACCTTAATTATGCTTCCTCATACCTTAACTTTGCTGATTATAATGAGGTCTAAAGATGTGTGTAAGGAGATCCGCTCTGATTATAACATGCTGAAAAGTGGTAGTTAAAAAACAACAGATAAAACAGTAAAGTTTTTATTTTCTCCTCTGAGAACCTTTATAGTCTCTTATGTGCCCAATACTGCTCATTTTCCTGAGAACAGGGTGGCGCTTGTCTTCTAAAGGAACCTTTCTTTTAGTTCTTCTTAAGCCTCTAATATCTTTGCAGAGGAAGCTTCATGTGATTTCTTTCCTCTTCTTAGAACAGTTTACATCATCCTTATATCCTCAGCTGTCTTACCACGGAATACCACTTAATGGGGCTCCCATACTTCCAGTAGAGTAGAGCAGTTGTAGTGTCATGTTGCATGCTTCATGGACAAACGAATAAGCTAACCCGCTGGGCTCGAGCAAAGATGCTTACTACCCTCTTCTGCCAAAGAGCATTTAGAAAAAGAGAAAGCTTATCCATAGGAGAGCTAATTTCCTGGTATGCCTTTGGGATATGATCATAATGCTTGAGTGGATTCCACTGAAGGAAGCATATGATTTCAGTCCTTTTTAGAGTGAAATAAGATTGCAGTGAACGTGCAGGGTAACAGGAATTATGTTAATGAAGTAAATATGAAGAGGGTATTTTGTAAAATGTGAAGTACAAGCTTCATGGTTAGATTTGTAAGCTATGCACCTGTTTACTTTATAGATTGCTCCTTTGCTTTGCTTTGCCATTTGAGCTGCTCTGGATTCTGTAGTAAGGCTTTTCTCACAGCCTGCAGTCATTCATGGTCTCAGAAGGCAGCACAGCACAGCCACAATCATTGACCACTTCGCTGTTGTCATTTTGGCATGTACAACAAGAGGGAAGAGGTATGGTCCCAAATTAAGGGATCTGGCAGAAGTTGCACTGTGCTGTCAGAATGTCTTTCTGCAAGGGAGAGTGTTTCTGTGGATCCTGAGTGATGACTTACTGAAAGCAAATGGTGCAGTTTTAGCTTGGTGCTGGTGATACCAATCCCTATGTAACTACCTGTGTTTTCCCTGTCTTTCCAGGAGAATTGTCAATGGATTTATCACGCTCTCATTCCATGCACATTTTAAGCTGGTGTTGATGCTCTTGCTATTTGTTCTCTCAACTGAGCATGTGAAAGAATTTGCACAGCTGAGCAGCGCAGCATGTTAGGAAATACATCTGTGTTATAAGTACTAGGGTTTTCTCCTCCCTCCTGTTTGGCTGGGTCTGTTTTACTTTGTATAATTTTCCCGTCCAGTTAATCACATCACTACTTTTGATAGCACGAACAGGGGCCAGAGACAGTAAGTAACTGGCAGACAAGAGAAAGGCAGGATTGCTCCTTTTGATGGTAGTGCTGGCTTAGACGAGGTTAAATTTTTCTTGGGACTGTAGTGTCTGATGGTCAATCTTGTATGCCAGAAAAATTGTTATTTTTTCGTTCCTTAATGAGAATTCATTTCTAAGGCACTCTTGAGGATTATGACTCCTCTAGTGTTTAATTTAATGGGTGCAGTGTACTGAAGTGATAATGCCATTTCCCCCTTTGTTACAGAGGATCTTTTGCGTTTTTGTGCCACTCGTTTGCTTTGTAGCTGGTTAAATGAATGCTTGTTTTATGTACTCCTGGATGTTCTTAGTTATAGTTTCAGAAAGTAGAATGTGTAACACCTGATGAAAATAGCTTTCTTTTTTTTTTTTTTTGTTTAATTCACATTTGTGAAGGTCAGTTTAAGAGAAAATGTAACAGATACAAGAATGTATTCTCTTACCTCACATCACTTTTCAGATGAAGCCTGTTGTCCTCTGATTTATAACCTAGGTAACTGACTGCTTGCAGGTGTAAAAAATGTATTCGCTATGGCGGTGTAGGATATAATTCTGTATTGCGTTCTTTGCACCAAAAGAACCAGTTGTTTGTTTCCCTTTCCACTTATATCTGTTATAGTTTATCACTTTATCAGTTAGATCAACACAGCTGTTTAGCTGTTTGTTTTTGAAGTTGTGCAAGCCAGATAATGAAATGTTTTCAGTTAACTAAGCAAACATTTACCTCTTACTACTCAGTTGTAGGGTCATACAGTAATGCAGATTATAAACAGTTCCATTGCCATAGCTAACAGCTACGTATTCTGCAGGATGGAAATGGGAAGACGTTATCAGGAACTGGGGATGGCTGAAAGCATTGGGTATAGGTTTTTAGTGTTTTTTTTTTTTTTTTTTTGATAGTATTGCCACCAGAGGAAAAAGTAATGTAAAAGTATACCGTTGGTTACTGTCGATCTTATTTCTAAGATCGATCTTATTTCCTTTTTTTTTTCTTGCTTGATTTATCAGACAAAAATTCATAGGTGAGTCTTACAGTTCTACTATGATGTTTTGAATACTCAATTTGTTTATACAGAGGCTTAGTGAGTATATCACTTCTTTGAGTATCTTGCAAGGTTGTATGAATCTTTCCATCTGGATTAATTTAGTCTTAACTTTTGAAATAAATAAAAACCATTTACACTTTTTTAAACATTTTAAAATGTATTTAGTAGAACAGTGAGTAATTTGATCCTTAGCTAAAAGGACGTAATTCAAGTCCTGACCCTACGCAGCAAATGTTGAAGGTTTTGCAACAAGGTGAACCTCTCCATTTGTAAGAGATGAATAACACTTCGGGGACCTTGCTGATTTAAATCAAAAGTGGAAGAACGTTTGTTGATGGCATAATCTTCTACTTTTGGCTGTTGTATAGTCCAGTTTATTTGAAAAATCTGATAGCTTTTTCTTGTTTCTTTTAAAATTCCAGGTCACAGCCAAGTACGTCATCATCTTTATTACTGTGCAGTACAATGTCACCTATACCATTGGTGAGATTAAATCAAATCTATTTTGTTTCTATGTAATGGAAGAGCTCAACTGTTAAAAGTTACTTTTTTTTCCCTGCTCTCAAAACTTCACTTTTATAATATAAATATTTTACTGATATTTGAGCAGCATCAGGTAGAAATCTCCTATAGCAGAGACTAATGTAAAATCCGTTTGCGGATATAAAGATGCTTGTGATGTGACCTTTTCATAGTGTTTGGTGTGTGTGTTCGTATAGATGTGTACAGTTGTGTGATCAGGTTTTAAAAGAAGATCTAGATGAGTTTTGCACCAGGAATTTTTGAGGTTTTGGCTTGGTTTTGACTGAGTGTCTCTTTTGAAATATAGTGCAGGCAGAAGCGACATTTGATATGCAATTAGTTGTTCATTGATTATATCTCAGGCTGTTTTCAAACATGGAAATGGGAAATTTCACACTTAGAATTCTGCAAATGTACGGTGTGTTAGGACCTGTGCCATTCCTGTTATGGGAAGCAGTTAATTGCTTTCTTGACACCTTCTGGCCTAGTATCATTTAGAAAAAATGTTTGGCCATATTTCTGCTGTTTTTTATTTGTCAAAGGGTAGTCTTAAGGATAGTTAGACCCCCCCCCAAAAAAAAAAGTCTTAAAAGTCCTTGATGTTTATGAAAAGTGGCAGCTGACACATCCAACTCGTTGCCCTCTCTTAGGCAAAGGCAGAGGATTGTAAATGGTAGATATGCTAGCCTGCAAATCGGGATGAGTGTGGTTCTTCAGCAGTTGAAGTGCAAGTTATTTCTTCCTGTTGTCTCAGATGCATGAAGAAAGGTGAAGCTGTTGTAAGGCGTGTTTGTAGGCCAAAGGAGAGACATCCCTACAAAATAAGCCTTCTTCAAGCCCACTTCTCCTTCTATGTGCTTTGTAAATTGAATTTCATGTATATTTTCTCCTACACTTAAACATTGTAAATGCAAACACTTGAAGTATTTGTGACAATAGTAATATTCTTTTTTTTATAGCAATTTTGTTTTTGATTTATAGGAACATATTGGTTCTGTAAAAGTAAAAATACTTTGCAAATATGCAGCATTTTTTTAAAAAGAGATAGAAGTTGCTTGTTATTTACCAATGTGTCAAATGACTATGGATACTATCCTCACTATGTAATTCTTTTTCTACGTGTAGTCATGAGTCTTAAAATCAAATCTTTTTGGCTCTCTACCAAAATGTATACTGGAGGATATTTTGTTTTGATCGTCTAGATGAAAAAAATGGACTGAGGCTATAACTCAGTGTCTGCTGCTCTCAATAGTTCACTCCTGGTTTATAATTATATCACTGTACTGAAGGAAAAGAGGGTGTAGGTCATTTGAATCAGGCTTAAAAACTAATTCTCCAAACCAGAAAATAACTGGTCTCTTGTATCTATTTACTGTAACTTCCAAGAACAGTGGTCGCTGCTGCCTTTTCTTGGTTGCAGAGTATTTCTTCATAAGAATGTAAAAAATACTTTTTTTTTTCAGATGACAAGAGTGAACGTGTTAATTTTTATGAATATGGTCCTAAAGACATTGCTACAATCTTCTTCTACATGCTCATAGCTATTATTCTGCATGCTGTAATCCAGGACTACATA
Organism: Oxyura jamaicensis; assembly: GCF_011077185.1. Classification (NCBI taxonomy): domain Eukaryota; kingdom Metazoa; phylum Chordata; class Aves; order Anseriformes; family Anatidae; genus Oxyura; species Oxyura jamaicensis. The sequence goes on from NC_048912.1 coordinate 6,348,253, forward strand.
TTAGATGTAAGTTTATTACTGGGATGTAGTTCCCGGTTTTAAATGTTATTTTTAGCCATCAGTTGCTAACAGTTTTCCTATCTATTTTTTCTATCTATTGTTAAATGGTTGTGGAATATCTTCACATGTAGATCATTTGAACCACAGAAGCTCAAATGTTTTCTGTGTGCAAAAAGATTTGAAGCATTTATCAGTATGATGTTCATTTTTTTTCCCTATAATCAATATCTGAACGTTTTCTGTGTGAACTTTACTTTAGTGGCAAATCTTAGTAAAGCAAATTGGGGTATAAAGCGCAGATCAAGGTTTTGAATAGTGGGAGCTATGTGTTTTGATTAAGGAATGGGAGATCTGGGTATTAAGAAATTAAGAGGGAACACTAACTCCAAAATAGTTGCTTGTTTTAGAAATTGTATGTATTGTTCGTTTTTTTTTGTTTGTTTGTTTCTAGAAAATTAATAGACGTCTGCATCTGTCAAAAACAAAGCACAGCAAATTCAATGAGTCAGGACAGCTAGCATTTTTCTACTTATTTTCATTTGTATGGGGAACCAGTATTTTGAATGCAGTAAGTAAGTCACTCTATTTGCTATTTTTATTTAAAAAAAGTAGACTTGAAGTATTAAAAAGGTCCTTAAATCAATGCCCTTTTTCTTTAGGAAGAATTCATGGTGAACCCAACGTTACTGTGGAAAGATTATCCCCATTCTCGTATGCTGTAAGTATTATATTCTCAGTTGGAAAACCTGGTGCTTCTACTCACTGGATATTTCCCTGCCCAAAATTTTAGGGACTGCTGATAAGGTAGTGATGTTGGTACTCGATAAGAATGACAGTTAAGTGAAAATCCTTTCTTTTGTTTGAAAATTGATGGCTGTTTTATCCAAAGGTAATTTTTGATAATTTAAAAATCTATAAGACATTTGCATGTATTCTTACCTTTACCTTTAAATTAACTGTGGTAGCTGACAAAGTGAAACTCTTTGCAAAATGGGACCTAAAATAGGACTGCTGAAGTGTTTTACACTGAAGAAATGTATATTTGTGAGTGGGTTAATAGACAGGACTTATAGCTTAATTGATTTTTAATTATTATTAAGATGACTTACAAAACTGTCATGTTTGTCGCCTTTTTTCTTTTTCATTTTACCTGTTTCCTGGCAAGGGTGGTAGAAGGAAGGGGGATTGTACTAATTTTTATGAAGTGAGTTCTACTGCTCACCTGATACACTGTTTCTGGTTTTTAGGGTCTTTTTTTCTTTCTTACTGTCTCAAAAGGTGATTGAGAACTTGCTATCAAGAAGCTTATGAACGCTATTTCAAAAAAACTGTCATCACAGGTTTGTTTTGTATTTGCAATTCCCATGATTTGGGAATCATCAAGTATAACGAGTCAGGATAATGTGTTTTAAGATAACGAATTAAAATTTGTCTCATATTAAAAGATGATGAGTTTTCAAGTTTTCATTCATCTGAATTATTGTTCAGTTTTCAGGTAAAATTCTTCTATATTTGCCAGATAGCCTATTGGCTTCATGCACTGCCAGAACTATACTTCCAGAAGATCCGAAAGGTATGGAGAGAAGTCATCAGTACGGTTAATTAGATATATATTCCTTTCAAATTATTCATGTCAATATTTGTTTATATTGCTTGTATATGTATATTCAGTTATTTAGATACCATTTATGTATTTTATTTGCTTGCATTCCTAGGTAACTTAGATAGGCATTCTGTAGCTTCAGGTACAGGTGTTCTTTCCAGACACTTGCACAGTAGTATGAAAAATAATCAAACTTAATGATGTGCTTTTTCTTTGGATAATATAGTGAAACCATAACAGCAGTTATTATAATTTCTTCAATTTCAGGAAGATATTCCAAGGCAGCTATGTTATATTTGCCTTTACATTGCTCATATCTCTGGTGCCTATATATTAAAGTAAGTATTTACATGTTCATTTTCAATCAATGTATCTATTTTCTTCATACTTAAATTAAAAAAAATAAATAACTTTTCTGTTTTATAGGTTGCAGCATTTGGGGCTAATTCTAATGGTACCTCACTATTTAGTGGAACTGATTTTTCATGCTTCACGTCTTTTCTACTTCAGCGATGAAAACAAGCAAAAAGGGCAAGTCTTTCATGTATTAAGTACAATTCAGAGCTTTGGGTACTAATTGCATATAAATGGATTTCAATGTATGTAAAAATACTTAGGTAGCAAGTCTCTTGTTCTATGTCTAATGTTACCTGCTTTGAATTCCAGAAGAAGTCATCATAACTACATAGTCATAGAAGCAAATATACCACCTCATAATCATTGTCATAAGAGTTTGCTTGAGCTTTTTGTTCAAGTCCCATATGAGATATATATTGGCTTCTGCTTCTATATGATGCCAGTTTACTTACATGTCCATAAATACTTGTATGTAGGGATGACTTTAAAAAAAAAAAAAAAAGAATTGATAATAAAAGCAACATTCCCTGTAAATTCTTGCAGGTCTCTCTCCTTTATAGTTAAGGTGCAAAATGGAAGTAACTGTACAACATAGGAGGTGATGTCTGAAAATGTGTAGCTGATGTTCTCAATTATATCTCTTGAGGAAGGTTCCTAACTATTCTGAGAATAATGGATATAAAAGTAATGCATTTGAGAAAGAAATGGGATGTAGAGCAGAGATAAGTAACAGAAGCATGCTAAGAAGGATAGGGTATGTTTTGCCATTTGAATGCAAAGAATTCTGGAGGTTCCAATTTGAAAAAAACAAAAACAAATAACATTGTTCCACTTAGGTGTTCTTGCTTCATATTCTTCCATTTTCTGCCCGGTTGGAAGGTGTTATCATAAACACCTTGCTTTCTTTCATGCAGCCTCCTTTGAGGTAGTGTAGTGCTGCTTCCCTTTCTGGTCTTCTCGCCAGACCCATTCGTGTCATTCCTTAAAACCAGAAATTTTAAATAGGTGTGCTGAATGTTCTTTTCTGAAAATCCATGTTTATGAATGCATATAGGGGAAGTGGGAGAGCTAATTTTTCATTTGTATATCCTATTTAATTGTGAGGTTTTTGGAGATAGGAGGTTACCTGCTTTCTTTTATATAACATCCAAAAGCATGAAGGCTAAATATACTGATAAAAAAAAAAATCCTGTCTTATAATTCTAATGATTCTAAGCAACTATGTCTCCTCCCCCCCAACAGTGCCTTTTTAATCCATTTAATTCATCAGTCGTTTGATAGTAAATATCTTTCCAAATAAATCTTTATGTAATGGCAGTAATAATACTGATTTTTATACATTTATTTTTATCATTTTAATAGCACTCTGTTACTCAGGGTTCTTTTGTCACATCCTAGAGCAAAAAGTTGCCCCCTATTCTCCAGTGAAAGCTCACTTTCTGTATTTGACACCTTGAAGCAGGACTGAATGTTTTGCAAGTCAGTTTTCCTGTAATTATTGGGCCTTTCTGTAGGCTTTTTCTG